>NC_142591.1:59054484-59373234 GCF_965207765.1 Zootoca vivipara
CACCTGAGAGGATCTTAACTGGGACTCATTGCATGGAACCTATAACATTGCCTTACAGTTTACTTCTGGCCCCAATTCAAAATGCTGCTATTGTGCTTTGGAGCCCATAATAACAGAAGGAGGGGATTTTCAGTAATTGCATCCAGACTCTGGAACCCCCTTCCTGAGAATGCTTTGCTCCTTCTTGGTTTTCAGAATATTGTGAAGGCACAGATGTTCCGGGGGGATTTTTGAAGTATGACAAATGAAATCTGCCCTGATGCTTTAAAAAATTTAATTGTGTTTTAGTTCTCTACTGGATTTTCTGGGGTAGTGTTGTTTTAAATCATAATTATGTGATTTTAGCATTTTTGGCTTTTTGATATTCTTATAACCAGCCTTGGATGTTCAAGTGAGACAAAGGTGAGATGTGTTTAAAAATTAGAGAGTGAAAATCCTAACATCACACACACACACACACACACACACACACACACACACACACACAGTGGGTGCCTGACAAATCCCTCCCACCAATCATTTTCATCATAGCTACCTCACAATTATTTTCACTCACAAAGAAGTATGTGTTGTGGTAAATCTCAGGATACTATTTAATTCCATCACTTTGACTATCAAATATTACAAAAGAAAGAAGATCACTGGTATTAGTTCTTAGCCCCGCCCCCGCCCCAAGCTGTGTTCATAGTCCTTTCTAGCACACCATCTTTGAGTCAGTATCTTACATGAATTTCAATTCTCTCGAACTCAAATTATCAGGTGAAAGCACAAATTGATGCTTTTGCTCTACTGGGTCAGAGGGGAGGGTGGATGTCCTTCTCTCTCTCTCTCTCTCTCTCTCTCACACACACACACACACACACACACAGCCCTTTTGGCAATCACATTAGTGCTTAGTTGTGACAAAGGAAGGGAAACATGGCAGCAGAAATTAAATCAGATAATTATCATCACCTGGATATATAATTGCATCAGAGAGAACAAGAGAGATGTTGAGCCACTTGAAACACATTTTCCCCCTCAGGATTGTATTCTGATCATTTTGCAATTTCTCGACTGCTTATATTTATATTGGCTAGTCTCAGGCCAAGCTTTGCCACTTTCTTATTGTTTCTATATTGTTTAGAGCACTAAAATACTGGAAGACGGTGGTGAATAGGCCATTTCCATTCTTCATTTTAAAAACCCTATGGTTTATACACACTCCATCGAGCTAACAGTTCATTTCACACTGATGGAATAGAGGATAGTGCTGATCCTTCCCACACTCCAATGAGGCCACCTCATAATAAAATTTTATTTCTCCATTGTCACCACTCCGCAGAAGAGGAAAGAACAGGTTCATTCTTGTCCCACATTGGGTTCACAAGAGAATTTCCCCTGTTCCCAAATTTCAGACACATACTGTACATAAGCAAATGAAGCTGTACATTTTCCATTAATGCATTTGGCAGCCATCACACTTTCTCTGCCTTATCATTCTATATTTCTTAACAATGTGGATGTCAAACTTCATATTTTCTCTTCTTATTTTGGAATCTTGCAGTGATGATCCCACATTTACTTTTTTCAGTTATTGGCTACCTGCTATTTTTTTGATATGCATGATAACAAGAAGAGTTGATAAGAGGCAAACCAAAACACATTAAAAAGCAGTGAACTATTGGTGTTAGCAATACACTCATGATGAAATCTGATGCATGTCTACTCAGAGGTAGGTCTCCCTGACCTCCATAGGCCTTACTCACAGGACAATGTACATAGGATTACAGCCAATATACATATAATTCCACTGCATGGGTGCAAAATCAGCTGTAATACTAGGTAATTTTAGTCTAATGTTCTCCCCAGCCTCCTCCTATTAGTACCATAAAACATGTTAAAGTGCATTTGTGCCTGTTTTACAGGTAGCAACAGCCAGAGATTTCAAGACCAATAGGCTTTTCATGTAAGACATTAAGCATTTGACATGGAATGTACCACTGAAAGGAAAGCGAAAGGGGGGGGTAGCAGCATTCAAGAGCCAATTTCCATTTCAAACCGCATTCTGGCACTTTATACTCCATCACCATTGGCAGATCAATATTTAATGCTTGGAGATTCTAGCTCTGCAGGAGTCATGTCAGGGGACCTCTCGAGCCAATCTGCTTGGATAGAGGAGTAATAATTATTCATGGGCTCCTGCCTCTTGCTCTTTCTTTTGCACAGCCCCGCTCTGCTGACTCAGTGCCTTAGTCTTCTCTCTCTCTCTCTCTCCCTCCACTGCTGTAGCTGGACCTCTTTGCCTTCACAACCTCTGAGCGTCTGTACACCTCACAATGGCTAAAACTGCAATGGGTAAGGAAATAGCACCATCTCTTTTGTCTTCATCCTGTATAATAGCTGCTCTATTCTAGAAACCCGCTCTCCGTGGTGCTGACGGAGCGCTGATAATACTAATAATCAAAAATATTGTTTTTATTTCTATTATTCTCCTTGGGTTGTTGTTTTTTTATTTATTTTTTACAGCCAAAACCTGGAAGCAGCTGGGAATTCGAGGGTTCCTTATAAGTCTCTGGTTTACTTTTTAAAAGAACAATTCACTTCGATTGTTTTACACCTCTAGCCACAAATCAGTTCATCCGGAGTATTTAACAGTGCAATCCGATTGCAATCCTAGCGGTCTCGTTTAGTGTTTTGGGTCAGGTAAACCCGAAGCTCCATTTCCAGAGCACTTTTGTGGGACTGGCGTGTGTCAAAAAGGAACAAGTTATTCTGTGTTTTATGCGGAGTTGTTTTCAGCCTCCTAAAATCACGCCCTGCTCATCGCCTGGTGTTTGCAACCGGAGGCGGTGGGAGTTTAGCAGAATGCATTGGGGGAAACTGACCAGTCCTTTTCCACTCGAAATTGGTCGGTCTTTTTGGATTAGATGGAGAGGGCATTAAGTCCAACAATCTTTATTGCGTGAAGAGGAAATGAAGAAGGGGGTTTAAGAATTAGGTTGCGCTGCCTTTGTGTTAAAGATGGACGGTGTGTGTGTGTGTGTTTTCCCCCTTACCCCGTTGTAGGGTGGGGATTTAGGGTTGCGGTCGCCTTGGCTTTCTTTGTGTAAGGCTGCCATGCAGCCGTTGCCCCGGGCGTTCCCGGCGAGAGCGCACCTGCAGAGAGAGCGACGCCACAGACTCCAGCAGCCCGACACAATGCAGAGCGACCCCACCCATATCGCTGTTGGTGCTGCTGCTGCTGCTGCTGCCTAGTCACAGGCGCACTGGGGAATCCTCCCCCTCCCCTGCTTTTTTTCTCTTCCACCCACTCCCAGCGCTCAGCTAGCAAGGAAGAAAAAAGAAGGGGCTGGAGGACAGGAAAGAAAAGCCACTTCGCCCTTTCCAAATTGCAGCTTTTGCTATCAGCATCGGTTTTCCGCTCCCTTCCAGTTGTTTGTTTCTGCAGCAACCTCTCTGATCCCCTTGATCTCTAGAGGCTGGTTCTTTTAGTAGCCAGATTTTTTGGGGGGGGGGGAGAGAGAAAAGTAGGTCACTGGATTACAAACCTCTTCCTTCTCCCCACCCCGCTAGAATTGCCCCACCTGCTGTAATGCCTCCAGCGACCTTGTTTTTATTTTGTCTCGTTGAAAGCAGAAGCAAATCCCCCTCTCCACGCACACACATGTAGACTCAGCAACCCCCCAGCCACACCCCTGCACCGCACCCAGCCTCCCTCCGCATCTGAAAAGCGGCTCATTGCAGTGCTAACCAAGAGCTCTCCAGCAGTCAGGACTGCAGGTCGCGATCATAGCTAGCTGTGTTTTCGGAATTGATACCAAGAAAGGTTATTCTTGGTGTCAGTAAAATCTCCTGATTTATTTAACATCGTTTGGAAGAGTGCCACGGGCTTTCTCTTGCCCCTCTGACCCCTCTTTCCTTCTCCCCTTCTCTCTCTTTCTCTGACTTTTTCGTCTCCATCCCAAAACTGAGTCTGCAATAAAACTGCTTTATGGTGGAGAAAACAGATATTGCAGTGAAGGGCGCGGTGGGTACTGGGGAAGTGAAGAGAGACGGTTTGGCGACCAGCATCACACATCTTGAAATGGCTTTTTAAAATACCCAATTCTTTTCTCCACCTTTTGCAAAAAAATGAAACCAATATATTATAAGGGGGTACCGATCCCCCCCAAAAAAACACACCAACTGACACACAGGCAACTTGGGGAGATGTCATATTTCTTTTTCTTTTTTCCCCTTCCCCCTGGTCCTCCCTCTTGCAAACAAAAGCCTCGTCACCTAGGAATCTTGCTCATTTGCTGCACTCTCACTAGTCCAAAATTAATACGGATGCTCACTGAACCCCACTCCTTAAAGTGGGGCTTCGAGGTGTTCAGTGCTGCAGGAAGCCACTCCAGCTCACTGGCAGAGGGCTTTGTTATTCCAGAGGGAAGGGCATGAGACAGCTGTTTATGCCAATGCAGCCAGACAGGAGTCTGGCCTCATCCCCTTCCCACTCCTCCCCAATGCTGCAATCGGGTAATCAGTATTGATAATTTGTAGTCAGCCAGAGACTGGTCACTGCAGAAGGCCCCTGTTCAGAATTCCATAGCCACAGTCGGCAAGGGATCTTCAGGGTTTGGCAAAAGAGGATTTCATGAATCCAATGCAGGTGAGGTGGCGAAAGTCACTAGCAGCTGCCGATTAACCCTGGTGATTAATAGACCCTTCCTAGTCACTCCACTATTCAGGCCTGCCTTACTTACTTACCAAGGGTATTGTTTGCTAGCATAAATAAATGCAGTGGCTTATTCTTAAAACTCCCTCATGATTAACTGCATTACTGCATAGACAATAACATCTTCATTTTCAGTTTTTTAAAAAATAAAATAAAAAATGGAACTGAAGTCATACGGCTGAAAGAGACCTCTGAGATCATCCTGCCAATTCAGAGATTCATTGCTAAAGCATCCTTGAAAGGAACATAGGAACTAGGAAGCTGCCTTAGACTGAGTTAGACCATTGGTCCATCTAATTCAGCATTGTCTACCCTGACAGGCCGTGGTTCTCAAGTTTTTCAAACAGGGTTCTCTCCCAGCCCTTCATGGAGATGTCAGGGATTGTACACAAGACCTTCTGCATGCAAAGGAGATGGTCTACCAGTGAGCTGCAGCTCTTCCCCCAAAATATTTTGAATACTGTATTAGAGCATGGGAACGAAGGAAATTGTCTTATACTGAGTCCATTGGTCTATCAAACTCAGTATTGTCTACACTGACAAGCCTGGTTTCAGACAATGGTCTTTCCCAGACCCACCTGGAGATGCCTGGGATTGAATGTGGAACCTTCTGCATGCGGAGCAGATGCTCAACCGCTGAGCCATGTCCCAAGGTGGCTGTCCAGCCTCTTTTTCAAAACCTTTGATGAAGGAGAGTTCACCACCTCCTGAGATAGTCTCTTCTGTTGCCAAACGGCTCAAACCATCAGGAGGCTCTTCCTGACGCTTAGTCTGAATCCTGTCTCTTGTAATTTGGGCCCATTGGTTCAGGCCCCACCCTGGGGAGCAACAGAAAACATATTTGCTCCATTGTCTTTGTGGCGGCCCTTCAAATATTTGAAGATAGCTTTTGTATCTCCTCTAAATATCCCTAGTGAAAAACTGCTTATGCAAAACTATTTTGAGTTGTTTACACATTCAAATTTGAAAGAATGTTTTGGTAGCTAAAATATAATCCATCTGTTCCCCCTCCCACTGGGTATGGTTGTAATCTTCTTTCCTCACTGAGGCTCTTTGCCTTTTCTCACTAAAAGATACAGTGATGGGAAAGCTATATCTGTTGAACTTAAGCCTGTAACAGCACCAGAGTTCTAGGGGGGAGGTGGGGTGAATCCTATACCAGTTGCAAAATTAATGATTAATGTCCTAGGGTAGGGAAGTAGAGTTGCTATTCCAGAGGGAACGCAGATATTCAGTCTTCATCTCAGTGTGGGAGAGAAACACTTGGTTCTCATTAAGCTGGAAGGCTGTCAATTATTTTTAAGACAAATAATTGCACTGTGGGATATATACTTCCAAGGAAAATGGATCAATGAATAGATGAAGAACTAGACACTGATTTGACAATAGATGTATAGCATTATTTAATGGTTTAGGCTGACTTTCCATCATACATGGGCCCTGACATCAAGATACCACCTTTCCAAGAACTGCATGAATTCTGGTCATTTCAGCTCAGCACAGAGGTCCTCGCCAGTTACTGTTTTTCAAAGAAATATGTCAAGGGCATATGCTCAGATCTAGAAGCCCTCTCCTACTAAAAGATAGGCCAGAGTGAGCAATGGGTGTTCAGTTGGGAAGTTAAGAAAACCTGTACATGTCAGAGGAATTCTCTTTCTATGTGAAATTACAATAAGGGGGCATCTTGCTGGAATAAGCCCATCTAGTCTGGCATTCTGTAAATGCCTGCAAAACAGGGTGCTGAAATCTGTGGCCCTCCAGATTTTGCAGGACTACAAGTCTCATTATTCTGAAGATTGGCCATGCTGGCTGGGACTGATGGGAGTTTTGAGTTCAAAAATGTGATCTGGAGGATGGCTACTCCTACTGTAAAATCTTACCAGGAAGAGTTGGTGATGGCTATCACCAACTCTTTGTCCCACCATCTGTTAAATTGCACTTAGGGCTAAGGTGCTTACTGTTAATTATGAGCAAATACTCATACTGGGGAAGGAGCCCTAAAATTGGTTGCCCCTTTCTTAGAAAAGTTCACTATCTGCAATCTTGAGACCAGCTAAGCCATTCCTGTTTAATCCACCTTTTATTCTACCATAGAAGCTGGCTGCGATCTTTGATTTGTTAATTACAGTGTTTTTATATCTCATTTTATTTTGTATTGCACTTGTATTTTATGTAATTTTAAAGCCATTGGAAGTTGCCCAATTTTAAGATAAAGGTAGATATAAATTGTTTAAGTAAAAACATGTATAGTTCCTTGTTTTCGAGGAATATTGATTCATATCTGCAGGGGTTTTCTGCGTCTCCCATGACAATTTGTTGCTGCTTTGGTCATGTTTTTCCTATCAAAACCTAACTATACCATTTCTTTTCAAACTGTCACAGCTTTTATTCTAAATCCATCAAGAACAGCCAAATTTAAGCACTTTTTAGTGCCACTGATTTAAATGGGGGAGAGATTTAAGCACATACTTAACACTCACACTGAAATCAATGGAACTTAAAAGAGCTAAGCTCTGACAGAAGCGTGTTCATTGCTCTCCATTCTAAAAGCATCACTAGGTTATGACACATGATGCTAGACAACCACATGCTTAAGTGCCTAGACATATACAGGCTAATGGATTGTGTCTCATCTACCAGCATCATTAATGTGAATTTATTAGAATATTGGGTTTAATGTGGGGAAATGTCTTAGGCCATAACCCTCAAACCATATCTTCAACACTTCAGCTTTATTTCATGGTTTGATTTCCAAATCATAGCCAGCTTGACAAAAATGTGCTGATCACTGTAATTAATGTGTCGCTTGCACAAAATAGTAGGGCAGAATTTGGCCTAAAACGGAACAAGAATGCTATTATTTTTCTCAGAATGTCCACCATTCTTTGGTATGCATGCTTATGTTGTTCAACTTGATTTTTAAAGACTAGTAACTCAGTCTTCAGAAAGTGTCAAGGAGTTCATGTTGCCAAATTTATAGGAAGCTGCTCTCTTGATAAAAAAATAAGAACATCATGATCCAAAGCCAGTACACACTTCTGAATATAATTGTCTATATCATTAATACAACAACAACAAGAAGAAGAAGAACAACAACAACAACATGTATAACTGAGGATTAGAGAGTATGTATAGTCCTAAAATCTCTATTGGCTTGTTGTGGTCTCTGGAATCCAGAAGCTGTGTCACATGGCAAGGCCAGAGAAGTCTCAGATACATAGCTGTTACCGGTTTCCATAATCCCCCCCCCATCTTTATACAATTCTGTACTAAAATTTGAAATGTGTTTCTGTCTGAGTTATAAGCAGTTGCAAGTTGTGTTTGTAATGTTTCCTTGCGATTTATATCAGGGTTGGGGAACCTGTGGCCCTACTAATGTTGCTGAACAACAGCTCCCATCATCCCTAGCCATTGGCCATGCTTGCTGGGGCTGATGGGAGTTTGTAGTTCAGCAACATCTAGTGGTCCACAGGTTCCCCTGATTTATACAGTACTTTATTAGATTTCTGCCTTGGCATTCCTTCAAGCCACTCATAACAGAGAACAAACCCTGTTTGCATTTATCCTGGGCAGGGGCAAGGATCATCTATTTAAACACATATCTGCTCCATTCCCAGAGAAAATGAGATGGTCCGCATTTAAAGGAGCATTATAAAGTGGTTCTCCAACTCTCCTCTACATCAGGGGTAGCCAATGTGGTACTCTTGAGAGGTTGTGGGACATCGGCTTCCATGAGCCCCAGCTAGCATAGCCCATAGTTTGGGATGGTGGAGTCTAACAATATATGATGTACACATACTGCAGGGGGATCTTCCTCTGTTGAGCTCAGATATTGGAAATGAGCTTGACTATGGGAAGAAAGCATATTGAGAGAGGGATTGTAGAAAGGTATGTGGCAGTCAGAGTGAGGCTCCTACATTCCTTACCCAATGAGATGTTTTGCTTTAAAAAATCATATCTACACAGCCATATTATTTTTCTAAATAAATTTTAAAAATTGTCCAATAGCACCTTATAGACCAACTAAGTTTGTTCTGGGTATACGTTTTCGTGTGCATGCACACTTCTTCATGCACACAAAAACTTATACCCAGAACAAGCTTAGTTGGTCTCTAAGGTTCTACTGGACAATTTTTTAATTTATTTCGACTGCGTCAGACCAACACGGCTGCCTACTTGAATATTATTTTTCTGTGCAACTGGGACATGGGTCTGGTGCCATAACATCTGAAGGGAGTCATAATGGCAGGCCCATAGACACCCAATGAATTTTGTGGCAAAAAGTAGGAATTTGAACCAGAGTCCTACACTTTGTACACTACCCTAGCGGTGTCACACTAGTTCACCATCCATTTGATTATTTTCCTCCAAAATAAATGCTTCAAAGATGCTGCCTAATGAAACAAAAGCAGTCTGTCTCTATATAAAATCAAGCCCATCCAATATATATATATATATATACACATTTATAATATAACTATAAAACAAATTTTAGTACCGTAGTAGTAGTATTTATTAAATTTGTTAGTCACTTTATCTTACCCAAGGCAACCCAAAGGGACTTACAACAGCAATAATAGTAATAAGCAAAAAGAGGGTTCAACATTCCTCACTATAATTCAGACTTCCACTCTTTGCATCTGATTGGGGCAGACAGATGATTAAAGACACAGGTCTGTGACTATTCTTTTGGACCACCACATATCCCATAGGAATCATGTCGAACAAAAGCAAACTGGCAACAAATTAATGAGGATGTTGGAATGACCCATGCTGAAATCTGGAGATAGGCTCATTTGATCTGTGAAGCCAAATACATTCTTGTTGTTGACTTTACCCAACATGGCATCCAAGTTCTTTAGAAACACTACATTGAAAAGTTATGTATTCAAGGAAGAAAATATTTAGGTATCATAATATGATGTCCACAATCATAATCACAACCACCTGTGATCTTCAATGTGTTGTTGGACTACACAGGATAGTGGCCCCTAGTCAACATTAAGTGGTAGCAGCTGTCCAGAGTTTTACACAAGAGTCTTTCTTTCTGTTGGTCAATGGCCCAAGAGAAACCTCTGAAATTACAGATCAGGTCAACTAGCAGTTGGACTGCTCTACACTTTCAAAGCTCTTCTCCCGTGGTTGCCATATCTCTTGCTCTCCTCCCTGCAACCCTCCTGCCCACCTCTGCTAGAACAAGCTATGGCAGGCCACATCAGGCCCATGGCCTAGAGGTCATAGATAATGGAACATAAAATTCCCCATATACCTTAAGGAGCATCTCCACCCCATCGTTCAGCACAGACACTGAGGTCCAGCTTCAAGGGCCTTCTGGCAGTTCCCTCACTGTGAGAAGTGAGGTTACAGGGCACCAGGCCCTGTGGAACGCCCTCCCATCAGATATCAAGGAAATAAACAACTATCTGAATTTTAGAAGACATCTGAAGGCAGCCCTGTTTAGGCAAGTGTTTAACGTTCGATGTTTTATTATGCTGTTAATTCTGTTGGGAGCCACCCAGAGTGGCTAGGGAAACCCAGCTGGATGGGCGGGGTATAAATAATAAAATTATTATTATTATTAACAATACCTATACCAAAGCACCTGCATTTCTCAAAATATGCAAAACCTGTGCACATAGTTGACTGTGGGTATGAGTGTGTGTACTGTGGAAAGCAAAATGTCTTATTGTATCACTTCCAGCTCTGAAAGCAGTTAATGCTCATCTCCAGACACTACTTTAGAGCCAAGTCACATAGTTCTGCTTACACAAGCTTAATGTTAAACTCTCTCACATTATACACTGTGCATGTAAGGGCTGGTATACCCATTCCTGCTTTGCTGCTTCAGGCTGAACTATGGACCTTTCTGACGAACCATATTTTGGTAGGATGTAGAATTATGATTATAAGCTTTTATATCCTGCTCACATGACAGCCTGAAGTATATGCATGATTCTAAGCCAGCCATTTTCAAAGCTGATAAGAATTTTTTTTGTTAGGATATCTTAGGGCAATCCGAAAACAGAACCAAGATTTATTTTAATTTCACCCTGTGCCAATTCTTACATTTGATATTGATTGTGCAGCTGTGTCAGAACACAATAGAATTTGTGGGAGCAGAAAAGTGACATTAATAATTACTATTTTGAGTTTTGGATTAATATTTTCATGCAATATACTGAAAATGACATTTGAAGATTATGCCATATTATGAGGATTATTTTCTTAAAAATAAGTAGCTCTTTCAGTCATCTGGTTTTTTAATGGTACTATTAAATACAAGTATTTTTACTTGATCTATTCAGCTTAATTTGCAAAGACTGCTTTTAAAGGTTGTATTCCAATCAACCATAACTAAAATGGATTTCTGAGATAATTGTCATGAGAAGAACAAAACTAAAAGCAGAAAATTGCTAGGAACATATCAAAGACTTTAATGTGACTCAGATAAAAATGGCAGTGCTGCCGTCCATGGCACACACCCAATTTCAGTAATTGTATATATAACAATTATCAGTTCATCTTTAGCTGATTCCAGTGAAAGTTTCCTTATTTATCTAAAACACTCACATATATATTGTAATTGTCCTGAAGTATTTCAGTTAGGATGAGCGCTTGAGATGGATGAATCTGACAAAGCACTATTTAAACTTTAGGCTGCGTTAACAGGGTGATCCTATGTTCTCAGAAGTAAGGCCCACTTAATTGAATGTGACTAGCTAGCCTATGTGTATCTACTGAGAAGGAAATATCACTAAATTCAGTGGGACATACTCCAGTGGAAAGGGGGCATTAGATTGCTCCCAATTCTTGCTAAGGTATTTTCTTCCCCTCCTACTTCCCTTCCTATTGGTGTTGCTTCAGTCTGTACCTTTATTTTCTGCTCCTAGTGGTAACCAACCACTGTTTCATAGAATCATAGAGTTGGAAGAGACCACAAGGGCCATCCAGTCCAACCCCCTGCCAAGCAGGAAACACCATCAAAGCATTCCTGACAGATGGCTGTCAAGCCTCCGCTTAAAGACCTCCAAGGAAGGAGACTCCACCACACTCCTTGGCAGCAAATTCCACTGTCGAACAGTTCTTCCTAATGTTTAGGTGGAATCTTCTTTCTTGTAGCTTGAATCCATTGCTCCGTGTCCGTTTCTCTGGAGCAGCAGAAAACAACCTTTCACCCTCTTCTATATGACATCCTTTTATATATTTGAACATGGCTATCATATCACCCCTTAACCTTCTCTTCTTCAGGCTAAACATGCCCTTTGGTTTGGCTGAGCAAATTTTCTAAGTGTGGGTGTTTTAAGAATCTGGTCCATTAGGGCAAATGGGGCACCTCCCCGCCAGTCTGCCCTCAACCAAATCCTAACTGCCTGTCTTCTTGCTTACTACCAATCGGGGAGTTGGGGAGTGGCACAGCCTCTCCGTTTCTTCCTCCTTGCTGTTGTAGAACTCAGCAGGGATTAGGATGGAGGCAAAGTTAGTTGGCTGTGCCTTGTCATTGTCTCTGGTTCTGCCTTCTCTGGGGCTCCTTGCCTTCTGCCTTACATGTTTTGTTTTGTTTATTCATTAAATGTGTGCACTGCCCTCCATCCACAGTTCTCAGGGTGGTTCACAACATAAAAACACAATATAAAAGCACAAAATACATGATAAAAAATAAAAAAACCACAAACCAATAATCACTGCTCTCTCCCACCCTTATCTAAGGGGTTCCAGCTCCCAACAAATACCACTACGGTTTTGAAACATGGTACCCAGTGCCCTGCTTACCACTTACGACTTTATCTATTTAAAAACATTTTACAAGTTGTTTTGAAGAGCTCAAGGCAACTTCTACCAAAGACAAAGTTATTGTCCAAACACTAAGAAAGGGTACCTCAACACAGCCCCCCACTAAAAATTCATTACAGTACAGTAGACACATACAGTAACTGTAACCAAGAACCATCAGCAGCAAGAGATGTTTCTTTACATGCTTTATCTCAGAGGTAGCAAAAAAAGCAAGACAAAGTCAAAGCATTAGACATGCCCATTCTAGTATGGTCCTCATGTATCTGTCTAAGGATCTGTGCTACATGTAGCATTCTAGGACAGGCATAGGCAAACTCGGCCCTCCAGATGTTTTGGGACTACAACTCCCATCATCCCTGACCACTGGTCCTGTTAGCTAGGGATGGTGGGAGTTGCAGTCCCAACACATCTGGAGGGCCGAGTTTGCCTATGCCTGTTCTAGGGGGTCACCAACCTTTCGAGGCAAGTGAGCACATTTGGCTTTTGAGCAAGGGCCATGGGCGTCAGTCACAAAATGGCTGCTGTGCGGTGTCTGACATAACACAAAATGGCTGCCACATCTAAAAGAGCAGAGAAAGAGGCAGAAACACAAAATGATGCAGACATACCTCCCCTGTGTCATGCACTGTGGATTTTTGAGAGGATATTTACAGAGGCCTTTTGTAAGGGCCATAGGACATATTTGTACTGGCTCCTTTCAATTTTTTACACTTCTCATGAGTAGGCATGTGATCATTACAAAACATGCAAGCTAGGGCTTAGTATTCATATTAATATGGTATTCACTAAATATATTGTCTCTGTTACAGATAGAAGACCATACAAGCTTCCAGTAAATCACCAAAACAAATTAACCAGGTGAATAGAGGCTGTTAGTAGTAGCAGGAGGAGGAGGAGATATGCAAGACTAATAAACATCCCTAAGCAGCAACTCAAAGATATGGGTAGCCCAACTGAACATTCAACCAAATAGCCCTAATTTTAAGAAGCATTTAAAAATAGCTATCCAAAAATGTTTGCTTCATACAAAAGCAATTCTGGTTCTTCCTTCACATTCTCTACAACACTATACAGTATCTCTATAGCATCATGCCAATTTATATCAGAAGTACACCTAACTTTTAACATTGTGGGTTATATTCAGAGTTACCTTCCATGAATAGAAAGACTTTGTCCATTTCCAGAAGGGACCTAAGTCCAGTGGAGACCAGTAATGTAGTGGCAAAATTTAAAATGCAGGGTCCCTTCTTGATAAGTCACAGCCATGTCTCCTCAGAACCATGCCCCCTCACAGCCATGCCCCTTTTAAGATTATATAATAATAATAATAATAATAATAATAATAATAATAATAATAATAATTATTATTATTATTATTAGGGGTGCATCTCAGTGATCAATGCTGGGATCTCCAAGTGTTGCCTTTCAGCTAGATCTGCTATTTTATGCATGCATACATGGGCAAATGATTTGGAGTGCTCCAGTACCTTATTTTGGAATGACTTTAGCTGTGTTTTCCTTGAAGTTCCATTGTACGTAATAGCATTTGTACACCATTCTCTTGACACCGAAGCGCCCTGTGTTTTCTATGTTCCTAAATGCTTAGTTTGGGAGCATACAGATAAACTCCTCCTTGGTGTTGTTCCCACTTGCCTCCTATACATAGCTGCCAAGTTATCCCCCTTTTTAAGGGATTTTCCCTTATGCTGAATAGGCTTCCTCGCGAGAAAAGGGAAAACTTGGCAGCTATGCTCCTATAGAGTGACCCTAGGAGCCAATCCTCTGGCTGACCCATCTCCTTTCACTCTGATTGGCTCCAATCATTGGCTTAAAAAAAAACCTCCCATTTCATGATGAATGGACAGCTCTAGGACATTGGAGACAAGGTCTCCGCTGGGACCCTGCTGCAAATACTGTATACGGTTGTAATGGGTCTTTGACTCACCAATCCCTTATGATCCCAGACCACTACACCTCTTGTGGAAGCTCCACCTGAAACAAGGGGAAGGAAGTGATTTTGACTGACTCATCCATCTTCTTCCAGCCAGCTTCAACATGGTACCAGAGGGGCTCCTCCAATCCACTGAAACAGATATTTAGGGGCCGCAGGAGGGAAAAATCCACAAAAACCAGCTTCCCACCACTTCTTAACATGGGAGAAAATGAGACCTCTGGATTGAGTCCAGTAATAATATATAATAAGATTGTTGGTAATAGTTCAATCTCATGTTGACTAGGCTGGCTGGCTAGTTAGCAGTACGTATTTTGGAGACAGTCTTATATTAGCAAGGAATCAGCAAATTTCCTCTTTTCAATGTTTAAATTTTAAAATATGAGATTTCCAAAGGAATATTTTTGAATGGAGAATATTACTTCAGAATTTTGAGTGGTTTGGTATTGTTAGTACCTATTGGTTGTTTTGTTTTTGGAAGCTGTCAAATAGAAAAAGCTGCCAGCTCTCTAATACCGAATTCATTTACTTAGTTAAATGCCATTGCATACTATTCAGCAACATCAAGTACTGTCAAAAAACTATTACATGCCAACTATCAAGTACTGCCAGGTGCTAGATATCCTTGCATATTACTAAACCATAGACTTGTGTTTTTAAAACTATTGTACACCAGTTCCAAGATACTAAATATAATTGTGTGTCATCCATCAAGTACTCTCAAATGCTAAACTAAGCCTACACAGCTTGGGATCGCTCCCTCCAAGCTAAATGCGGCCCTATAACCCCCACCAGGGATTTGATCAACCCCCAGGTTCTGCTGCCTGCTTGGGAGTGTAAAAACACTGGGGTGGGGGTAGTGCTAAGCAACTGTCATGCAGGCATATATGAGATGGCAGGTAGCCTCCATTCAGCTTGCCTGACCTCAAAATTGCATGCAGACTGTATTTTGTACTATTTCCTATCAGCTATCAAAAAGCAGCAGGAGCTTGATAACACCTCTTTTGCAAATCTTGTAGGAGCAATGGAGGTTTTCTAGACCTCTGGTGAGGCAGCACATATAGATGGATCACAAACTGTGTTGCCCTGATTTAGGAGCTCTTGAGTAGAATTTAGTCATCATATCTTCTGTCTTGGGGCACTATTTTTAGGGAGAACCTAGGCTTTATTAAGCTGTTTTGGCACAGGCTGAAGAAAGGGTGTGGAAAGTTTTTCAGCCAATGTTTCATTTCCTTTGGCTAACTTCCTGGGGGCGGGGGGTACCACATGCTAGTGGGAGGCAGAGCCTGAGGCAAAAGTAAGCAGGTCACTGATTGTGAATTTTACCTTTGTGCAGTAGGCTGGTTTCCACCCATGCATGCACATATCTGTATCCTCCATCCAGGCAGGTAAAAGGCCTTATCAGATTTCAGGGACACATTCCAGTCAGGCAAAAACACTTGAGGAGAAGGTGCAGCCAGGCTGGTCGTGGAGAAGCGTGGTCTGGGAAGAGCAGACAGAGCGGCTTGGCCACCCAGCCTGAGATACCTGGTCTCTGGGTTAGAGTAAAGTAAGCTGAAGTCTTAATTCACTCCAAAATGTGGCAAACTTCTACAGTGAATTCTTTTGTGATCCTTTGAATGGGCATCTACCACCCTGGCTCTATTCAGAATTAGTTCAGTATTTATGAACATTCTCTGCAGATTCTTAGAAAGTCCTTTAACTCATACAGCTGACAAATGCAAGTTGGTGCTTCTTTAAGAAGCCACTGCCAAGCAGTGTAGACTCAAGCCCCAAATATCTGAAAGACCACCTACTTCTCTAAAGATCCTCTTGGGTACTGAGATTGGCAGATGGGGTCCTCTTGGTAGTTCCTCCACCCTCAGAGGTTTGGGGTGGTGGCCTGGGAATGGGCATTCCTCTGTGGTGGCCCCCAAGTTGTGGAATTCCCTCCCCACAGAACTGGGTCTGGCACCTTCATTATACAGCTTCCAGAGTATGCTGGAAACACACCTCTTTTCGCTGGTTTTTGACTCCTGGAGTACTGTATATATATTTTAGGACCCATCTTATTTTTTGTGGTTGTAAGTTGTTTAAAACTTTTTTTAATATTGTGTTTTAATGTTTACATTTACATTTACGTTTAATATTGTGTTTTAATGTTTACACCTTTACATACATAAGCCCTGGGGACATTGCAATCTAGATAAATTTGTACTTAACTACTTAATTATGAGGTCGCAGGTGGTGCTGTGGGTTAAAGCACAGAGCCTAGAGCTTGCTGATCAGAAGGTCGGCGGTTCGAATCCCTGTGACGGGGTGAGCTCCCGTTGCTTGGTCCCAGCTCCTGCCAACCTAGCAGTTCGAAAGCACGTCAAAGTGCAAGTAGATAAATAGGGACCGCTCTGGCGGGAAGGTAAATGGCATTTCTGTGCACTGCTCTGGTTTGCCAGAAGCGGCTTTGTCATGCTGGCCACATGACCTGGAAGCTGTACGCCGGCTCCCTCGGCCAATAACGCGAGATGAGCACCGCAACCCCAGAGTCGCTCACGACTGGACCTAATGGTCAGGGGTCCCTTTACCTTTACTTAATTATGGGCACTGGTGATGTCTTTACCTCAAGCCAGTTTAAGAGTCTTTCCCTCTCTTCAGCGAACCCTAGGGGCTGTAGTCCTAAAGCAGGAACTAGGAATCTCTAACAGGGAATTGTCAGCATCTTCAGTAAACTACAATACCTAGGATTCTTTGAGAAAAGCCATGGCGACAGTTAAAGGGATAAGCTTGCAGTATAAAAATGCCAGCTGTATTCCATTCTGATTGTCATCAAGATAACATATGCAAATTCATGCTGATATGCCAGCAAGAGACTCAGCAAAAGGGTCTCAGCGAACAGTTGCTTTCATGTATTGCTTTTGTTTGCTTCTAATTGATTCACTTGCAGTTGTTTTGTAATTGTATATGTTCTACGATTCTATGTATTTACCAACTTCTGATTAAAGTCAGCCTATCACAGGCTACAGTTAACATATCATAGCCTTAGGAGAACAGCACCCGTGCTTCTCTGTTTAAATAACAGATGAGATGCTTAGTGTTAATAAGATGTAAATCACTTGCCTAGTCTGCAGCCAACACCTTTACATACATACAATTCTATCCCATGTATCTTCAAGAAATTCAGGTATCAGTCAGTACCTGAGAGTGAAAAAAGGCATTGACTAAGAGTGGACTTCTTTGAGAACTATGGATGCTTCTTCCAATTACCGTAGCACAGGGTGGTACCTACGGATTCATCACAACTTTTATGATGTAGATTAGGCTGACAAAGTAACTGGACAAATGTAACCAAGTGAAAGCTACCCATGCAAGGTAATCAGGTTCCAGACTTGTGGAGCAGCCACCAAACAAGGCTCCTCTGTGCTCCCTTGTGTTGTTGTGGACTTGGACTTGTTGCATAAAGAGCCTGATGTCTGGGACTACAAGTATCAACTATCTTCTCCAATCTCTTGGACAGCTTTCATCCTGATATTTAGAAATGGATAACGAACAACAGTTTGCTGCCAGGATTCTCAAAACAGCCTAAGAAGAGTGCCTAGAGCAGTATTCTGGTTTCCAGCAATTTGCAACCAGAATGCCTCAGGGGATTATTGTTCATTCCTACCATCAGAGGTTGACCACCTTTTGAAATTTCTGCTGCTTTTCAATCCTTGATTGCTGCATAATTGCCTTGCTGATTTAAGAAGCAGCTTGAGTCCTTTGCTAGCGTTCACTTCGATCACATAAGGAAAACCATGCAAAGAAGGGGAGAGGCAGCCCCGCAAGCTCTGCCCCACCTATGCTGCATCACATCTGCACTGAAGGACATTCTTCCAAAGTGAGGAGGCTCTTCCTCTCATGGAAACTCCCAAGTCACACCTATAACTCCATAGGCAGAGGAGGCTCCTGATTTCAGAAGAATGACCTTCAAGGGGAGGTCATGTGCTGGAGAACATGACATAGGTCATAGGATAAACCCTGCAGCTGGATCAAACCAAGGACCCATCTAGCTCAACACTCACTTCTCACAGTGGCCAACCAGATGCCATTGGAGAGCCCTAAGCAGAACCTGAGCTCAAGAACACTCACCTCCCCACCTGCCACCTTCAGCAACTGATTCTTCAGAACCATGCTATTTCTGCCAGCATAGGGAGCAAAAAGACTTGCCAAATGCATGATTTATTTATATATTTTATTTGTGAATCGGTTCCCATGAGGCATCTTGAAGCAATTTGCAATATCATTGTAAAGCAATTTACGAGATAATTATGTATTTGCCAACAGGATTCCTTGCCGGCCCTACACCATAAGGTCCCAGGGCAGGTTATAAAATACAATATTCATTGCACAAGTGAATTGAAGGCCTGAACAGGCTTTTGGTGCCCCCCGGGGGCAAGGACAGCACAGAATTACAGTCCTTTTAGCTTTTTTTTTTGCTCTTTACCCTGCTTGACTGAAATGTAAGTAAATTCATTGTTTAAAGGATGCCTGGGCACATTTGATTCCCCCCTCCCTTTTTTAAAATTGATATCTATCTGGATGCAAATGCTAGGCTGCAGAGTCCCATGCCCTCTCAGTCACATCAAAAGCCAGTGCAAGAGCCCTTGCTTTCCTCTGGTGGAAAATAAAAGGCACAATTAAAATTTCATTTTGCATTAGTGTTTGCATTCGCTCAGCAAAACCGACACATTAACTCATGTTTGAGAAGCGAACATAACAATAATGAGTCTAGGAATGGATTCTCTGTAGCTTGTTCAAACAGAACTGCAGGAATGAAGATACTGTAAAATGGCAATTTCAGGCCTTTGGGGATATTATTATCTTTTGGCATCGGTAAGCAAGCAATATTAGTATTACCTCAAGATCAAATCCTGTAAGTGCAGCACAAATAATTCAGCTTGGCAAGGGGTCAACATGGAAATAACAGAATGGCATATCAATCAGATCTCTATCCAGTGGTTTTTTAGGCATCCAAAAGAAGAAGTACAATGCCCATATACCTGTGCTTATTTTTTGCAACCTTATAAGCATCATAAATCCAGTCCCTTAACTATTCATTGTTAAGCACCCACCTGATCACTATGGCTTCTTTGGTCATTGTTTTCTCAATGGACACATACAAATTTCTGTTTTGAAGATTCATGCTGAGCAGTGCAAGAGAGCCATGGTGCAAGGATAAATTTCTGGCAGTGGTGGTGAGCCTGTCTGGCCCATGGACCTAATTAGGCTAGCCAGGCCTCTTCATTTGGCCGGCAAGACCATTTTGGCCAAGGCACACCCACATGCTTGACATGGGGCGTATAAAGATGTGGCTCAGCTGAAAAAGGGCTTTGCAAGCACCACAAATCATCTGATTGTCAGTGCCTACAAAGCATCATTTCACTTCCCCACACAATTTGATTTCAAACCACACAGGCAAATGAAAACTGGTCACCTGGTTTCACTGTGATTTCGTCACTGACAGATGGGCAGCCCCACTCACATGTCAAACTGGGCCCATGTGAGGTGGGGTGAGTTAAGAGTCTAGCCCAAGCACCCCCAAACTGCGGCCCTCCAGATGTTTTGGCCTACAACTCCCATGATCCCTAGCTAACAGGACCAGTGGTCAGGGATGATGGGAATTGTAGTCCAAAACACCTGGAGGGCCGAAGTTTGGAGATGCCTGGTCTAGCCTGTTGGCAATATCCAGCTTCCCACCCCTAGCCTATGAAGAGTATTTGGAGTCCTGATGATAGCTATGTTTAGATTGTCCAGCACAGTCAAACAGTCAGAATGTTGGGGCAGATGTACCTTGCAGCAAAGATATGTGCAGATTAGCATGTTGCTCAACAACTGGGACCCAGGTGGCGCTGTGGGTTAAACCACAGAGCCTAGGGCTTGCTGATCAGAAGGTCGGCGGTTCGAATCCCTGCAACGGGGTCAGCTCCTGTTGTTCGGTCCCAGCTGCTGCCCACCTAGCAGTTCGAAAGCACACCAAAGTGCAAGTAGATAAATAGGGACCGCTCCGGCGGGAAGGTAAACGGCATTTCCGTGCGCTGCTCTGGTTCGCCAGAAGCAGCTTTGTCATGCTGGCCACATGACCCGGAAGCTGTCTGCGGACAGACGCCGGCTCTGTCGGCCTATAGAGCGAGATGAGCGCCACAACTCCAGAGTCGGACACGACTGGACCTGATGGTCAGGGGCACCTTTACCTTTACCTTTACAACAACTTGGCAGGAGCCTAAGGAGAGTTTATATACTGTGGCATGGTCTTTGCTTCGCCTTAATGGAAATGATTGACTACTAGTCTGAAGAAGTGTGCATGCACAAGAAATCTCATACCAATGACAAACTTAATTGGTCTCTAAGGTGCTACTGGAAGGATTTTTTAAAATTTTGTTTTGACTACTAGTTGACTTCAGGACAGTTGCCTTCAGGAGAAATAAAAGACAGTACATCTTCACATAGTGCATAGTTAAACTATGGAACTCACTCCCACAGGAAGCAGTGATTGATGACAACCAACTTACCGATAGATGGCTTTAAGAGTGGTATGACAGATGACACCTGTAGCATCAATTTCAGTACTCACAGATTCTCATATTCACAAACGCCAGCTCCCTCAGCCTGAAAAGCAATATGAACTCCACACCCCACACTTCACACCTTTGACTGGACTTAACCATCCAGGGGGCCTTTACCTTTTACCTATTTCCAGTCAGCTCTCCACATTTCTGCAGCAATCAGCATTAAAAAAAAATTCAATCCTTTTTGTATGCAGCTTTGACTAATATACATATTTTGCAAGTGGTTTTCCCTAATGTAGTGCATACTATAAGAATGCTTTGCATTAAAAAAAAAAGAAAAAAGAATGCTTTGCATTTCCACAACAGTCTGCAGCATGTAGATTGGTTGTGAGCCAGAATAATTCATCTTAGATTTATGTGACTCCACATAAATAAAAGTCAGTTGATTTTTAGCACTCACATTGGGTCTGGAGCCCAATCTACACTATACATTTAAAGCAGTATCATACCACTTTAAACAATCATGGCTTCCCCACCAAAAATCCTAGGCACTGTAGTTTGTTAAGAGTGCAGAGATCTGTTAGGAGAGCCCTATTTCCTTCACAGAGCTACAGCTCCCAGAGTGGTTTTACAATTAATCTCTCTTCCCTTCTTAAAGTACTATGATACTGCTTTAAATATATTGTACAGGTGGGTCCACATTACATTTTTATTTATCCCTGCTTTTTATGGTCAAAAGTATGGAAGACAAGTAGTGACTGAAGTGAAATATCCACCCCTGAATTACTAGGAAGTGGTCACTCACATGTCTCCGGTACTCTGATTTCGTTCTTCTACATGGCAGAAAATTAACCTTGAGAAGAATGGCTATTCCATGTAGCCCTCTACTCCACAGTCTACTATATGTGCTAATTCTGCATACCAGTCTTTGAGATTACATGCGGTCCCAGGGTTAATGACTTGCCTTCGGATCATAGAGTCGTAGAAGAGTTGGAAGGGACCCTGAAGGCCACAGTGACATGAAGGTTCAAACCCCATTTCTGCGGTATTAACGTATTATGCACCCCATGAGCAAGTTGTGTCGAAAGGCCTAAGGCTGCAATCTGCAACACTTTCCTGAAAGCAAGACCCATTGAACTCCATGGGAACTGACTTCTTACTATAAAAATGCATGTCCAGTTTCCTACTTGCGTTGTTGGGTGAATTGTGGGCTACTTCATGGTGTCGATCAGAGGTGGGGAATTGAAGGGCTGGATTTGAACAAGGCCAACCCTCCAAGAGTCCAATTCCCATAGTGGCTGAAGACAAAGGGAAAATAACAATAAAGAAGAAATGAAATGAAAAATTTAAATCACGTCTCTGAAAGAAGTGGGAGAGAGAGTGTGTCACTAGCAACCAGGAAGTCTACTGACATCTACTGGAAGGAAATCAAGTCTCAGAAGAAGAAGAAAAATAATATAGTAGTACAGGTTTGATACACCAAGTTAGTCCATTCCCCTGCCAAAAGCAGCAGGGATGTGGGTGGAGGAAAGGCACCAAAACCAAACAGCACCTCAATTTCATCCAGATTCAAGGTGTTAAATGGACTGTCGAGCCCCAGCTGCAATCAGGAGCACATTGCATGAGCCATGGGATGTTCCCTAGTGCTCTAAGTGCAGGTGACATTATGTGATGCTGGATGATTGACAGTTGTGGGAGGGCTGGAGGGTGCAGACAAATAAAAGAACATACATGTTAACTCAGTCGTTAACAAAAGGGGGGGGACACAGTGCTTAACATCACTTCCCCTTGTGACCATTGCCTATTACTATACAGTAGTTGTATTTTAACTGCCAGTCTAAACAGTTTTAGCAATCTAACAGAATAGTAGATATGGCAATGTTTTAAAAACTAGGGAAGGAAATATGAGGCTAATGCCTAGTTCTAGGATTTCTACTAATGTATGTAATTTTTCCATAACCATTTATTCATTGTGGTTGATCAGAAGCGTGAAACTCCACATTGTGAATCACAAAGGGAACAAAATTAAGAAATCTGCCCAGCAAATCTGTGTCGGTTTGACACTGAAAGGAAAATGCAGGCTTTACGCTGGCAGCATATTTAATACAAACCCAAAAGGCATATCTGAATCGCTTAACCTTCAGAATTCGAGAAACTGCTTTTGCCAATGGAATGACCGAGGGATCAATGTAAATGCAGTTATGATGCACTAAAGGAAATACGACCCTCGCGTGGCCCGCATTTCATGCTCCATCTAATTTGAACCTCCTGCCTCTGCCTCTAGTGGCGTCTCTCCCAAAGCAGAAAATGAAATTGGATTCAGGGTCGGGAACTCAAATGCATCCTGAAAGCCTGCCTAAGCAGCGAAAGGCTCTGCAACAGACAGCAAGGTGGGACTGAGCCAGAATATGGTTTCCCCTTTGAGGAATCAGCTATGCCTGTATGTGTGTCAGCAGGTTCCAGGAACCCTCTTGGTTGAGAGATTTTGTGAGTGATCTGTGAGTTTGTTTGGGCCCTGGGTGAGAGATGGGAGGCTGAGAGGTGCTGAACGTGCCGGAATAAGGATTTTTATATCCATATTTATTCATTCATCATTTGTATTAATGGTTTTATTGTGCATTTTTGTAACGCGCTGCTGTTTTGTTTGCTGTTCGCTGCTTAGATATATTTTATGAATTAAGTGGTACAGGTGTCTAAATAAAATACATAAATAAGGTGGCCAAAGGGCGTTTTGTCTTTTGTCTCTAAATCATGCCTCCAGTGGTCTGCACTTTGTACCCTTCCTTAGATGTCTATGCTTCGTGAAAACTCCATGACATCTTCAGTTGGGTTTTCTAGGAAGCTCAGAAAGATTGGGAGGCTGGCTACTCCTCACCTGGCAGCTGTTTGACGTTTTCCTTTTAAAGAAATCTGCATGGAAAGACTTTGCTAAAAATTAAAAGGAAGAAATTCCCTTAAAAATGAAAGTGGTGTGTGCACAGTCACAGGTGCTCAGCAAACAGCCTCCCCATGTTCCAGTTAAAGCTCTGAATGAACCTCTCCCATGTGGCCCTGAGTGTTGATGTTTTTTATGAAATGGAGAGACAATGTACGGTATTGTGAAGCAAAACAGTGAAGCATAGAGGGGTCTGCTCATTCTGCTTTTATGAACACAACAATATGCAAATTATGCTTTTCTTCCCTCCCTACATTAAAGTTGATTAAGCCATAGATAGATAGATAGATAGATAGATAGATAGATAGATAGGAAGGATAAAATTAGTGCGCAAATATCCACAGTGTTTATTTGACTGGGCCATCTGTAGGCATAGCAGTGTATGTCCATACATCCATCTCTGTAGGAAAAACTTAATCTGTGACCTCACTAAAAGCATTTCAATTCTATTTTATAATCTCAGGTCCAAACTATGTTAAATGTGTAGCTTGGCCTTGCATGATTCTTTTTTAAATTTTAAATAGCAGCTGCTGGGAAGGGAGTTGAGCAAGATTGGACTGCAGTGAGTGAAACAAGCCAACTTCAAACAATGGATTATAAAGTTGGCTTGTTTCAACAATCCACAGTTAATATTAGCTGCAGTTTAGAAGCAAAGGTCTCTGAGTGTCTAGGTGCCATTCTAATGGAGAGAAAACGAAGGGGTATGCAGAATCAAGGGTTACCACTGCCATAATAAACCATAGTTTCTTGTGACATGCAGATGTAGCCACGGTACAGTTTCGCTGTGAGATTCTTCCAAAGTTACCTCCTACTGAGATTTCTCTGATGGGGTTGTTTTCATCTCATTCAACTGCTACTTAGTTTTTAAAAGAATCACACAAACACAGACTATACAACTCCAGTTTGGCCCCCAGACCGTATGAAATAATAATTGTGAAATAATAATAATACTTATTATAATATACTCAAAACCAAACAAGACACTCTCAATTATTAGCTAAAATTTCTGTTTAGATCTACAGTGTATGTTTCATGCAGCATTATTTAAATATAGTGCATTGTTATGTAGTTCATTCCTCAGATGTTTTGCATGCCACTCAGAGTTTACTATATTTTACTCAAAACCCTGGATTCAAAGAACTATGGACTTTGGACCTGCATTTAGACTCCCCATGTCATATTGCAGAGCTCTTTTGAGACTGCCAGGAGTTTGTGACATGGCAGTGAGGTAGGGGATTGAGGAGAATGCCACTCAAAGGGGGTAGGGGGGGGATACTGAAAGTAGGTTTCTGAATCCCGGCCAGTATATCCTATTTGTGTGTGTAGACCTTTTAACCACCCCCCGAAATAATTTCAGACAGGACTCAAATTTTGTTTGGTTTTTGGCAGAATTTAGGCCACAACTTTATTGATTACAATCAGGTGAGTGGTTGCATAGGCTCTGATTCGACTAGCTCCCTGCACCCTTGCTGGCTCTGGGCACCAACCATAAGTCAGCCTCGGGTGAACACCTGGGACAGTGGCAAGCAGGCGCCCTGCTAGACCTCCACCCAGATGTCCCCTGGACTCAGGCTCTGGGCACAACCCCTCACAGGAAAGACCAACCATGAGTCTGTGGATTCCTTTAGCGGAATACCCAACGCATAGGGATGGCTAGGCATCCTGCCACCCCTATCTACCTGAACCAGAGCCTATCCGCAACCTTACAAGTTGTGACGATTTGTACGCGGCAGGTGAAACCCAAATGGCACCAGCCAATCAGCCAAGTGGGGGAAATTCCTGCCGTGCCCCTGTCCTGGCGACAGGCGACACACGACGGCATAGCAAGATCAAGCGCGAGAGCCCTAAATATAGGGAGAGGTGGGCGGGTGTTCCGATGCAAAGAGAAATCTCAGGGACACATGCATGGGCTTAAATAGAGGTCCCTCGATCGATTTGACTGGCGTCCCTCTGGCCCAGTTGCTCCCGGGATCGAGGGACCTCCAATAGGGCGTTGTGGTCATCCAAACATTCCCACCCACAACACAGGGTCTGGTTGCCAGGTCGCACCACAACACATGCCCTCTTGTTAGGGAGGACCCGATTTACAGTCTTGCCAAGAAACATGCAGGTTAGATATTGATGTACTTGCTACATATATGAAACAGACAGTTCAAGGCTAGAAGTTTTCTTTGCATTCACATAAGCTGGACCTTGGAGGGGAGGTCTCAATACTTGAACAGTTGGCACTGTGGTGCTGGATCCTGGCTTCATAAATGCAGATTGGCATAGATTCTATGTTCCAATTTTTCTCCCCTCTCCACAGCAGAGAACTGACCAATAAAAGCCATCAGAAAGACCTATGCATAGATGCCAACTCCATATGGCTGAGGTGTCTTCAGACCCTTCCCCCAAAGTCTGTTGGGATGGGGCTGAGTGCCCCACCGCCACCTTGAAGGGCTGGGCTTCATGGTGGTAGGCCTCACCAGGCCTTGTTGCAGCAGCAGGCCTGGCTACACCTCATGTCACACATCACATGTGTGTGTGACAGCATACTGTGCATCATGTGTGTGACATCACACACGCATGACAGTCCCCATCCCCTCCATGTTGGGCAGAACTCAGGTGCTTCTGGACCTACGTGAGAGACTTGGGAAAGGAGAGGCTGAAACAAAACTTAAATCCTCAGTGCCCTTGGTGGAAAGACTTTATTCTTTCACTTCTCATTGGAAATAAACAGTTATCAGTCTTTAACTGCCCATAAGTGAAAGATGATCCCTGATGGGTGAGGGAAATAGACAGAAACTGCAGCCTTAGTCATATTTACTGCTACAGGCATGATAGCATGTGTGTGTGTGTGTGTGTGTGTGTGTGTGTGAGAGAGAGAGAGAGAGAGAGAGAGAGAGAGAGAGAGAGAGTTGTGTGTGTGTGTGTGTGTGTGAGAGAGAGAGAGAGAGAGAGAGAGAGAGAGAGAGAGAGAGATCAAAGATTATTCAATGCAGAAGAAATTATTTTAAAAAAACATCATTTATGAGAAATCTTTCATCTTCTTAGATATTTTTTTACAAAGTTTTAGTTGAGCAATTCATTTTGCAGATCTACCAGCAACACTAATTGCCATTTATATTAAACATTCTGTAAGACGGGAATCGGGAGAGGTGAAACAGATTAATACAGTCTCTTTCATTTCAGCCTACAAGGAAAAGATGAAGGAGCTGTCGATGCTTTCTTTGATCTGCTCCTGTTTTTACCCTGAACCTCGCAACCTGAACATATACACATATGATGGTGAGTAACTTTCAGTGGATATTCTTTGGTTTAGCAAAGGATTCCTTGGGCTGCCTTTTATAAGAGGTGTCACCCCACCCTTATATATAGTGTGTGTGTGTGTGTGTGTGTGCGCGCACACACCATAATATTTTCTAATGTCTGTAGCAGCCCAAGAAGCCATGTGCATTATCTGTTGCCATTGCTCTTTTATCAGCACAGATTACTAGCACAATATTGGGTTGAGATGTTTTAACTTTTCCTTTACAGACATGGAAGTGAAACAGATCAACAAGCGCGCCTCTGGCCAAGCTTTTGAGCTGATCCTGAAGCCACCTTCTCCAGTCTCAGAAGCACCACGGACTTTAGCCTCTCCAAAGAAGAAAGATCTGTCCCTTGGAGAGATCCAGAAAAAGCTGGAAGCTGCAGAGGAGAGGAGAAAGGTATCTAGCCACTTACTTCAGGGACAAAACACGTAACTGGGAGGAGGAGGAGGGATCCGTTTAAGTTAATCTACTTGCAATCCATGTCATTACTGGCACCAAAAATGGTGAAGCACTTTTAAGACTAGTTGATTTATTGTGGCATATGCTTTTTGTAGACCAGAGCCCACAGCACCAGAAAACATATGTCATGGTAAATCTATTTGTGTCCAAGACTCCCATGGGATTCCTAGTTGTTTAGAGTTCTTACACTGTCCCCCAAAGGCAAGAGTGGGAAACAACACTTCAAAATGAAGTTAGACATATACCGGTAGGAGAGCTAATATTGTGTATGTGTGTGTACTATTGCTGTTACTGCTACTACTATGCTTTAAACGATTTAAATACCACCTAAGTGCAATAGTCTCTAAGTGGTATACTGTACAGGAAATACAATTCAGAAAAGGTAAAAATCAGTCCCTACACATTCAAGAAATCGATAGATCACTTGCTTTTTCACATATCCCAATCTTGTACCTAGTTTCTCATTCACATTCCTCCCCACTCAGATCAATAGCACTCACCTATGTACAATTGGTATCAAGTTTACACCTGAAGAGAGGGACGCAGGTGGCGCTGTGGGTTAAACCACTGAGCCTAGGGCTTGCTGATCAGAAGTTCGGCGGTTCGAATCCCTGTGACAGGGTGAGCTCCCGTTGCTCGGTCCCAGCTCCTGCCAACCTAGCAGTTCGAAAGCCCGTCAAAGTGCAAGTAGATAAATAGGTACTGCTACAGCGGGAAGGTAAACGGCGTTTCCGTGTGCTGCTCTGGTTTGCCAGAAGTGGCTTTGTCATGCTGGCCACATGTCCTCGAAGCTATACGTCGGCTCCCTCAGCCAATAATGCAAGATGAGCGCCGCAACCCCAGAGTCGGTCTCGACTGGATCAAATGGTCAGGGGTCCCTTTACCTTTACCTTACAAGACTACAGGCTTGCTTGCAGGTTACACTGAGCACAGGTGCAAGGCATCTCCACACAAGTACAAGTGGTTGTTTGGAAGAATGTGCACTTTTTGATTTGGACAACTCCACTGTTGTGTAGACAGACCGCACACGCAAACACTACAAGTGATTAACTGTACAAGTGTACAGCTCAACTTTTTGTGTATACATATTGTTCACTTGTTGAATGTAGTGTGTGAACTCCCTGTCATGATACCTATGAACTATTTCAGATGTCATGATAACCATGGCTTATTTCCCCTGCCATTTCCACCTCTGTCATAATTAGCTACAGTTTAGCTTGTCATCTAAACCCTGAATTGAAGCTATGGTGGTGCTACTAGTATATGGTTGGCTGTATAATTATTAGCACCAGTGCCTATAGTAGTATTTATATTATTTCACATCCACCCCTCTCATTTTCAAGAACCACAAATAAAATCCATCCAAATATATGGTCCCCAATACACTAAAAAAATGTTTCTGAATATCAGTGAAAGACAGAATTAATGCCATAGCATCGATTACCCAGTCCTTCCCCAACTGAGTGTCCTTCAAATATTTTGGATAGCTGTGGCTGATGGGAGTTATAGTCCAAAAAATCTGGAGGGGATCACATTGGGAAAGGTTTCTATAACCACTGGACTCAAAATACTTAGCTGTTAAACCAGCTTCCAAGGTTTTAAAAGCAAAGATTGAGTTGTACAGTAGGATCTTCCTTAGCCAGAACATTGATATGAAAATTATATTCCAAAGGGATTCATATTCTTAGTAGCTTTTGGATTATGGTGCAGAAATTACATATGATCCTATTAATGGATTTGCATTTGTGTGAAAGGTAATTGGGAAGCCCCTGCTGTTTAACATTCCATAGAATTGGGGATAATGTTCACCCTTCAAAGCATTCATGCTGTCAGCTGTTCAGTGGCCATCTTTTGCTTGTTAATATCACTCACCATAATGACTATATGCAAAAGAAGCTTCCACCTAATCATCAGCAAAATCTTCTCTGTTACAGCAGATGGGCAATGCCATCCGATTTCCTTTTCTAGTCTATGAATGCGGAAGCTAAATAAACCTTTATTTTGAAACTTTAATTTAAAACAAGCCAGTGGGAAGGGGAGGTATATGCCTCCTCCTTTGCTTCTTACTTAAATATACTAGAATACTGTTCATGATCTCCTTTTCTGTTAGGTTCAGGGATCTCAAGCAAAACAAGCACCTCTGCCCATGACCCACTCTCTCAAAGCTTGTGTTTAATCTCAGAATTTATTGAGCTCAGATAGAGAATACAAACTTGCCCCACTATATAGTTACATCTACAGCTATGCTCAGATTCTTTTTGACTGTGGGGAAGAATACTTTGGGGCTAGTTTAGGAGCTCATTCCTGACTCTTCAATTGATCTGCTTGGACCAAGCCACTAGTAAATTCAACAGTGTGGTGCATTAGCTCAGTCATGTGGGCAGCTCAGATCTTTCTGAGATCTTCTGAACTGGAAATTGGCCCCTCGCAGTCTGAACCCATACAAGCAAGATGACACACACACACACACACACACCAGTCTTAAAAACCACTAGGCTGATGGAAATCACTGCACATATTAGTTCTCTCCTCATGGCGAGCTGACTGTATCCGTTTCACATACCATGTGCAGGATTTTATTGTTTTCTTGCCATGTTTAATGAGCAAACTAGACAAGACAGCAGGAGATATAAAACTGGAGCTGGTAAGTGAAAGTAAATGCAACTATCGTGGAGCGGGGAGATATAGTAACTGTATGCTTCCCCTGAAGGGCAAATAACAGCTCTAGGGAGGATGTGAATTGTAATAAGTGCGTGAGGGAAAGGGTTAACTCCTCTCCCTCCAGTGCTATATTCCCATTATCTTTCTCCTTTTGAAAAACTGTAGGGTCTTTAATCATAGACTTCTCACTGCCTTATATCACTGGAGCCCAATTCACTTTCAGAGTAGTTAATGGTGGGGTGTGTGTGTGTGTGTAAATACGCACCTGAAGTGGTGTGTACAGCAGGTGTGAGGAACCTTTGAACCTCCAGATGTTGCTAAACTACACTTCCCATCAGTCCTAGCAAACATGGCCAATAATCAAGTCTGATGGGAATTGTAGTCTAGCGATTTCCGAGGAGCCAAAGGTTCCCCACACCTGTTGTATGTAATGGGTAACATATAGACAGCCATTCAGTGTACATGCAATTTCAACCAGATGTCATCATCTGACACCAGTCCACAGGTTGTGTGAATCATCCCCCAGCTGACAGTAAAGGCCAGCTTCACGACGCAAAATAACCTTGAGAATTTGGGTCATCCCCGTATGCTACCTTTAAATATTTAATCAATATTTAGATGAATAAAGTTAAATATGGAAAGTGTCTAGGAGAGATTTTTAAATGCAAGTAGTTTTGTCCCCCTTCATGGATCAATGCCTTGTCGTGGCGAAGGGGCTTGAATAACTCAGAGAAGCTATGAGCTATGCCATGCAGGGCCACCCAAGATGGACAGGTCATAGTGGAGAGTTTTGACTAAACGTGATCCACCTGGAGAAGGAACTGGCAAGCCACTCCAGTATCCCTGCCAAGAAAACTCCATGGACAAAGACAACAGGCATATAAAAGTTATGACGCTGGAAGATGAGCCCCTCAGGTCGGAAGGCGTCCAACATGCTACTGAGGAAGAGCGGAGGACAAGTACAAGTAGATTCAGAGCTGATGAAGCGGCTGGGCCAAAGCCGAAAGGACGCTCAGTTGCGGATATGCCTGGAAGCGAAAGGAAAGTCCGATGCTGTAAAGAAAAATATTGCATAGGAACCTGGAATGTAAGAACCATGAGTGGAGGTAAGCTGGATGTGGTCAAAAATGAGATGACAAGAATAAATATCGACATCCTGGGCATCAGTGAACTAAAATGGAAGGGAATGGGCGAATTCAGTTCGGGTGACTATCATATCTACTACTGTGGGCAAGAATCCCGTAGTAGAAATGGAGTGGCCCTCATAGTCAACAAAAGAGTGGCAAAAGCTGTAATGGGATGCAATCTCAAAAATGACAGAATGATCTCGATACGAATCCAAGGCAGACCTTTTAACATCACAGTAATCCAAGTTTATGCACCAACTACCGGAGCTGAAGAAAGTGAAATTGACCAATTCTATGAAGACCTACAACACCTTCTAGAAATGACACCAAAGAAGGATGTTCTTCTCATTACAGGGGATTGGAATGCTAAAGTAGGGAATCAAGAGATAAAAGGAACAACTGGCAAGTTTGGCCTTGGAGTTCAAAATGAAGCAGGGCAAAGGCTAATAGAGTTCTGTCAAGAGAACAAGCTGGTCATCACAAACACTCTCTTCCAACAACACAAGAGACGACTCTACACATGGATATCACCAAATGGGCAGCATCGAAATCAGATTGATTATATTCTCTGCAGCCAAAGATGGAGAAGCTCTATACAGTCAGCAAAAACAAGACCTGGAGCTGACTGTAACTCAGATCATCAGCTTCTTATAGCAAAATTCCAGCTTAAACTGAAGAAAGTAGGAAAAACCACTGGGCCAGTAAGATACAATCTGAATCAAATCCCTTATGAATACACAGTGGAAGTGAGGAACAGGTTTAAGGATTTAGATTTGGTGGACAGAGTGCCTGAAGAACTATGGATGGAGGCTCGTAACATTATACAGGAGGCAGCAACGAAAACCATCCCAAGGAAAAGGAAATGCAAGAAAGCAAAATGGCTGTCCAACGAGGCCTTACAAATAGCGGAGGAGAGGAGGCAAGCAAAATGCAAGGGAGATAGGGAAAGATACAGGAAACTGAATGCAGATTTCCAAAAAACAGCAAGGAGAGACAAGAGGGTCTTCTTAAATGAGCAATGCAAAGAAATAGAGGAAAACAATAGAATGGGGAAAACCAGAGATCTGTTCAAGAAAATTGGAGACATGAAAGGAACATTTCGTACAAAGATTACCATAATCAAGGACAAAAGTGGTAAGGACCTAACAGAAGCAGAAGACATCAAGAAGAGGTGGCAAGAATACACAGAGGAATTATACCAGAAAGATATGGAGGTCTCGTACACCCCAGATAGTGTGGTTGCTGACCTTGAGCCAGACATCTTGGAGAGTGAAGTCAAATGGGCCTTAGAAAGCACTGCTAATAACAAGGCCAGTGGAAGTGATGATATTCCAGCTGAACTATTTAAAATTTTAAAAGATGATGCTGTTAAGGTGCTACACCCAATATGCCAGCAAGTTTGGAAAACTCAGCAATGGCCAGAGGATTGGAGAAGATCAGTCTACATCCCAATTCCAAAGAAGGGCAGTGCCAAAGAATGCTCCAACTACCGCACAATTGCGCTCATTTCACACGCTAGCAAGGTTATGCTTAAAATTCTACAAGGCAGGCTTAGGCAGTATGTGGACCGAGAACTCCCAGAAGTGCAAGCTGGATTTCGAAAAGGCAGAGGAACCAGAGACCAAATAGCAAACATGCGCTGGATTATGGAGAAAGCTAGAGAGTTCCAGAAAAACGTCTACTTCTGCTTCATTGACTATGCAAAAGCCTTTGACTGTGTCGACCACAGCAAACTATGGCAAGTTCTTAAAGAAATGGGAGTGCCTGATCACCTCATCTGTCTCCTGAGAAATCTCTATGTGGGACAAGAAGCTACAGTCAGAACTGGATATGGAACAACTGAGTGGTTCAAAATTGGGAAAGGAGTACGACAAGGTTGTATATTGTCTCCCTGCTTATTTAACTTATATGCAGAATTCATCATGCGAAAGGCTGGACTAGATGAATCCCAAGCCGGAATTAAGATTGCTGGAAGAAATATCAACAACCTCAGATATGCAGATGACACAACCTTGATGGCAGAAAGCGAGGAGGAATTAAAGAACCTTTTAATGAGGGTGAAAGAGGAGAGCGCAAAATATGGTCTGAAACTCAACATCAAAAAAACCAAGATCATGGCCACTGGTCCCATCACCTCCTGGCAAATAGAAGGGGAAGAAATGGAGGCAGTGAGAGATTTCACCTTCTTGGGCTCCTTGATCACTGCAGATGGTGACAGCAGTCACGAAATTAAAAGACGCCTGCTTCTTGGGAGAAAAGCAATGACAAACCTAGACAGCATCTTAAAAAGCAGAGACATCACCTTGCCGACAAAGGTCCGTATAGTTAAAGATATGGTTTTCCCAGTAGTGATGTATGGAAGTGAGAGCTGGACCATAAAGAAGGCTGATCGCCGAAGAATTGATGCTTTTGAATTATGGTGCTGGAGGAGACTCTTGAGAGTCCCATGGACTGCAAGAAGATCAAACCTATCCATTCTTCAGGAAATCAGCCCTGAGTGCTCCCTGGAAGGACAGATCATGAAGCTGAGGCTCCAATACTTTGGCCACCTCATGAGAAGAGAAGAATCCTTGGAAAAGACCCTGATGTTGGGAAAGATTGAGGGCACTAGGAGAAGGGGACGACAGAGGACGAGATGGTTGGACAGTGTTCTCGAAGCTATGAACATGAGTTTGACCAAACTGCGGGAGGCAGTGCAAGACAGGAGTGCCTGGCGTGCTATGGTCCATGGGGTCACGAAGAGTCGGACACGACTAAACGACTAAACAACAACAAGTTTTGTCCACCCATTCTAAACAACCCAAACAGTAATGTAATAATGCCTGTATTAAGGAGGAAAGCCAAAAGTTAACTTCAATGGGGAAGGGCTGGCCATTGCCTTTTTGCTTAACAACTTGCAGCAGGAAGAAGAGTCTTATAAACTCAAAAGCTAGCTTGCTGTTTCTGTAACTGTTAGTGGGTGGTAATCAAGACAGTATGCTATCACTAAAGTATCCAATGGTTATAAACACATTCCAGCTCGTTAGCTAAGAAAAATTACTTTCGGTAACTCCTTGGGTTTGAAGCCAGATTAAACAACAAAACGTTTGGGGCATGGTGAAATCATGAATTCCGTAGGATATGGAGGGAATGTGAACTTCCGAGACAATTTGCAATCAAGTAAACAAATGTACAGTACTGTGAAATACATAACTTGAGTGAAATACAAAATGCACAGGCTGTGATCTAGCAGTGGCTCCCACCAGAGGGAGCCATTTCTGTTGATTTCTCTGCCTTCTGACAGTATCCCTTTGCCCCTTCCCAAAATAATGGGAAGGTGAACCCCCTGAAAATATGAGATGTGGTGCTAGACTGCAGGAGGAAGGGGAAGCTGGTGCATAAGAAGCATAACTCCCAATCAAACTGTAGTTTTTAAAGAAGCCCATAAAATTTGCCTACAATCCCATACAGAACAACAAAAATAGAATGGCATAATATTTGGAGGAGGTTTTGTTAGTATGAGTGCTGCTCAGGGATTCATGTTTGTCAGATGCTCTAAAAAATTCTCAGACATTTTTATTTGCATTTCAGACCAGAGGTGGGGGACCTGTGACCACACACCATTGGACTACAACTCCCATAATCCCTTATTACCCATGCCAGCTGTGGTTTATGGGAGTTGGAGTCCAACAGCATCTGGGAGGCCACACAGTTTCACCATCCTTGCTTTAGACAAACTGAAGTTGACATATTTTCCTTCCAACCTTGGCTGAATGCTTTTCAAACAGACTGTCCCCTTGGATCTCTTTCTTTCCCCTGCCTTCCACAGTCCCAGGAGGCCGTGGTGCTGAAACAACTGGCAGAAAAGAGAGAACATGAACGAGAAGTCCTTCAGAAGGCTATGGAGGAGAACAATAACTTCAGCAAAATGGCAGAGGAAAAACTGATACTGAAAATGGAACAGATCAAAGAAAACCGTGAAGCTAACTTAGCTGCTCTTATTGAACGCCTCCAGGAGAAGGTAACCAGGCTAGGATTATTTTGGGAGGGGGCAAGTGGTCACCTGTATTTCAGTATGCATGATGGGCATTTTAGTCCAAAACATCTGGACTGAATTCATGTGACAGTTTACTCCATTTCCCCAATGTTTCCTTAACTACTAATTTCTGCATTACAGGTAGGTAGCCGTGTTGGTCTGAGTCGAAACAAAATAAAAAAATTCCTTCAGTAGCACCTTAAAGACCAACTAAGTTTTTATTTTGGTATGAGCTTTCGTGTGCATGCACACTTCGTCAGATACGAATTTCTGCATTGTATTTGAACGTTCACATGACATAAAAGGCACTTCTGGAAAACTAAGGGAATATAGTGCATGCTTAGTGCTCATTTCCATGTTACTTGATTCCAGGAAAAAAATGCATTAAATCCCTAAACCCAGAAAATCAGGGGAGTAAAGTGATGTAATTTGAGGTAGTATGCCAGCATACAGTTCTTTCTTGATGTTTTCATGGGGGAATCATGCAGGAATAGAAGGTGTATGTGCAGAAAGAGCAGGGTAGCATTTGTTGTCATGTCAAACCACACCCACTGGTGTGAATAAAATTTAGCACAACATGCCAGTTTTATCACTCAAAAAGCCACAGTTCCCTAATGCATCGGGTACTGCATTGCAAAAGGAACGTCAGAAAACGGGACAGAAGTGCAGAGTATTATAATTAGAAAAACTAAACCAAGATGCCTCGTGTCTTATTGCAGCCCGGAGGGCGCCAGATTGGGAAAGGCTGCCCAGGTGCTAAAGGCGAAGAGAGAAACAGCCAAATAAAGCTGTGTAGGCATGGGGAAAATGCCCTCTGCTTTCCCCAGGAGGTATAGAAAAGGGACCAAAGGCAGCAGACATGCTTTCAGCTTATTTCCTGCCTCAGTCTAAAGGTGACTTTTGATGTCCCAAAGATGTCATAACTTTCTTTCAGATGGATTCAGAGATAAGCGTGCAAAGATGGCATGTGGTGTGGATGCACAATCATGTCTGCTTACCTTCCACCCTCTCAGGTGTGCCTAGCCTGAATCTAATACAGGGCACCCAGCTCCCACCAGGCAGCATAACTAATAATGAGGATGGGAGTCCAACAACCTCTGAAGGGGGCATCAGTATGGAGAAGGCTGCTCTAGACCAACTACCTGTCCACACAGTGGACATCATATTTGGTAGTGTCTATACCCACTTAGGTAGGTATAGTGCAGGTGGCGCTGTGGGTTAAACCACTGAGCCTAGGGCTTGCTGATCAGAAGGTCAGCGGTTCGAATCCCTGCGACGGGGTGAGCTCCCGTTGCTCGGTCCCAGCTCCTGCCAACCTAGCAGTTCGAAAGCACATCAAAGTGCAAGTAGATAAATAGGTACCGCTACAGCGGGAAGGTAAACGGCATTTCTGTGTGCTGCTCTGGTTTGCCAGAAGTGGCTTTGTCATGCTGGCCACATGACCTGGAAGCTATACGCCGACTCCCTCGGCCAATAACACGAGATGAGCACCGCAACCCCAGAGTCGATCACGACTGGACCTAATGGTCAGGGGTCCCTTTATCTTTTTATACCCACTTAAGTACCATTTATGTTGACCCATGTTAATGACTCCAGAAATTCCATGTGGAAGTTCATTGAACCTGGAGGACAGGACCACATGTGACTCTGCTCCGTACCAAGCACAGCTGCTTCACACTTACAGGGTGGCCCAAACCCTCTTTCTATCTCCATTCTGCAGTTCCTTCTAATCCAAAGAGGAATGGAAAGGAGCACTAGTTATCCTAGCCAAGAGCATAGGTTATATTCTACCTCAGAGGTGGGGAACCAGTGGGCCTCCAGACTACAATTCCACATTATCTCTGGTTGTTGCCAATGTTGGCTGTGGTTGATGGAAAGTGGATTTGAACAACATCTGAAGGACTACCAGAGGTTCCCTGCCTGTTCTACCTAGTTTAAAATGCTTCTAATGTCCTTGCTTACTTTGCAGTACATGAAACCAAATAATGGTTGTCTTCTAAAATTCTTTCTGGAGAAACATAGGAAGGTGGGGTTTGAGAGCAGTACATGTGAAAAGGATCTAGGAGTCTCCTTCTTTGGAGGTCTTTAAGCAGAGGCTTGACAGCCATCTGTCAGGAATGGTTTGATGGTGTTTCCTGCTTGGCAGGGGGTTGGACTGGATGGCCCTTGTGGTCTCTTCCAACTCTATGATTCTAAATATTTCCTGTTTTTTATTTTCTTCCTCCTAGGAGAGGCATGCTGCAGAGGTCCGCAGAAACAAGGAGCTCCAGGTGGAACTGTCTGGCTGAGCCCAGCAGTGGAGAGGGTGGGATAAGTCCCCACCCCTCCTCAAACTCCCCTGCCTACAGATCATGAGATATTAGTATGGGAAATGTATGACACGGTTTAAAAAAGAAGAAGAATCAAGAACTCAATAGAAAACAAAACAAAATAAAACAATGCAGTTTTTGCAGAATGATTTGCTTGATGTTTAAAAATAAAACTTGGATCTTATTTTGTAAATACTTACATTTTTGTTAAAAAATACAAGTATTGCATTATGCAAGTTATTTCATAATCTTTACATGTCCTGTAACAGGCTTTTGATGTTGTCTGTTTCCATTTGGTTGAATTTGTTAGATCTGTTCCTATGAAAGTTCCCTGCAGCAACCTCCATGCATTCCAAGTGAACATCCAAGTCAGTGGAAGGTCTATGGTGCTAGAGTCTAGCCATTGCTTAATTACCTAGAAAGGTTTGCGATCAATACACTTCCTTAAAACAATAAGCAAATTACAGGCATTGGGACTTGACAGAGCAGTCCTGAAACACGCCCCCTGAATCATTAAGCCGTCATGTTTTAATTACAGCCTCAGTGCTCCACTAAACAACAACAACAAAATTGCAGTGCGCCACACATCTCTTGTTACATCTCTACACAGAAGTCAGACCCCATCAAATTCAATGGGACTTAACACCCATTGGAGAAGGTAAGAAAAGCCTGCAGGCATAAACACACTTACAAAGGAGTAAGCACCACTGAACACAGTAAGACTTACTTCTGAGTAAACATGCACAGCGTCGTGCTGCAAATTAGTATTCACAGGAACAATTTCTTCTGCCTTTCGAAGAAAAATGCTTCTGTTTTTCAAAGGCAAGTGTCACTGACAAGGAGGCAAGCAGAAGCAAGTTTTGACTTTTTAAAAAATAGGCATTACATGCAGCTGAGAATGACCAATCATATATCTGGCCAAAAGAAGCTTGGGTTTGGGGGAAGCTGGATTTTAAAATAACTCAAAATCTGCCTCTTCACCGATGAAGAAATTATTTAACTTGAGTCGAGAAGCTTTTAAGTGTAGATGCTGTGACCTGTTCTATTTCTCTTAGGCCACAGTCCTGCCCACCATTGCTAAAATCAGTGGGGCAGCCAGGTGCACTTTTGTGGGCAGGATTCAAGCCTTAATCTGTTTCATTACAGTACAAGATGCTCTGTAGGACATTTTTCATCCAAACTCCACAAGCTTATTTTTAATCCTGCTGACTTCTCCTCTCCTGCCTAGTTTTAAAAAGATACCAAGAATGACAAGGGCTGAAGCAGCAGGAGCGACTAGTAGCCAGGATGCTTGGTCCAGGTGTGGCATCGCCCACCTGCTTTCCCCATAGATCTGCCAGTTTGAAGTTGTCCTTCTCCCTCCTGGGAATTGCTGCCTGCATAGTCTACTCTTCATTTGTGCTATTTTTCCTGTATGTCATTGTGAGCAAGCTGTGATTAATAAAGAATTGGGGTTCTGTGAACTGAAAAAGGACTGGTCTGTTGACTCGCTCATTCCCTTCTCCCAGCGTGAAAAGTGTCGGTCCATATATAAGCTAAGAGTGTGGAAGGGGAAAATACTTGTTTCATTTGTCCATTTGTTTCACTTCATACCCCCAGGCATTTTGACTTGCCTTTGTTCATTGATTGTGATTGTTTCTGTGCGGCATTTTCCAACCAAAGGGCATTTCCCATCCAAATGACACAGGGCATCAGAACACCCAAATTTCAGATTAGATAAAGAGTCTCCGTTTTATAGGCGATGAAAGAAGATACACAACCTTATAGCCTTTCCATTTCATAATGGAAGCACCTGCTGCATTTCTTCGGCTTACAATGCGGGTGACCATTGGCATGATTTTGAAGGCATTCTGGCACTCTCCAATGGGGGGGACACCCATGGGTGCATATGCACCTACAGCAGCCTTCCCTTGAACTCACATTTTCCCCTCCCTCCCGAAATAAGGCTTGAAATGCGCATTCTCTTATAATCTGAGGTTGTGGTTGCTTGCAGCTCACAATTGTTTCTCTAGTTCACAAATGTGCCCAGAAAGGTTGGGCAACGCACTACATGTACGTGTGAATGAATGGATTTTCATTTGGCAGGTGCCCATTCATTTTTAATGTAACAAACAAAGGGGGAGGCATCCTTCAGATTGATATTTATTCATTTAAAAATGAGCACGCAACCCTAGCAGAAACCAAGAGGTTCCTATGAGAGAACCAATGGAAGTTCCTGAATCACTTCTACAGCAGCACGAGACTAATGCTTCCATTTAATCATCTTATATTTGAAGTAGGACCATATATAATTCAGTGGTAGGCCACATAACTTTGCATGCAGAAAGTTCTGTGAAGTCCTGGGAAAGATCCATTTGAAGACCTGAAAACTGCCAGTCACAATCTGAGCTAGATGGTCCAGTGGTATGACTTAGCACAAGGCAGCTTCCTGTGTTCCTATCTTTTCAGTCGGTCCTTTGTTAGCTGTTTTTGGATCACATCTTGTGTAACTAAGCAGTGCACACATACCTATAAATTACCTGGAAAAACTGGGACCTCCTGTCCCGCCCCCGTGAGAACACAGCAACCATTTAGGGCACCTTACTCTCATGTGATATCGGGTCAAGATCTTGCCATGAAAAGCGCCTTTTCCAGGTCCACAATCTCACATGGGTCACGTGACTCGTTTGGGATTTCAGACTCGGAAGATGGTGTCCCGGATTTGGACCGTGTCATATTGGAGAGTATGTACACATGCACACAAGAGGGGAGAGGGAGAGCCGAGTGGGGGGAAATCATGTATTGAACTCTGGCCTCCACAGCTGTAGCTGGAAGCAAATATTCAGACAACAATTGGGGGCTGTGAATGTGGGTGGATATTCCCATTGGCATTGAAAGATGTATCTGTCTGGGTCAACAGCAGAGAGCAGGGGCAGCCAGGTACACTTGCCCCAGGCCTCAGAGGACTAAGCTGGCTGGGGGGCCCCAACAGGGACCAGCTGCTTTTTTGTATGAGTTTTATAATTTTATTCTTACATGCCTTCCAACTCAGACCTCAGGCAAGCTCTGCATGGGCCTGATCAGAAGCACATTTGCATGAGCAACATCACACAGCGCTGCGCCATACTTTCAGAATCTAGTCTCGGGCTGAGTTCTCACAAATCCTATGCCTGGATTGTGCCTATTCAAAACTGGAAAGGGATCTTGCATCAGCGAAAGTTCCTCCATCCAAAACCAAAAACCCAGATTTAGAAAATTAGCAGGTTGCAAAAGACTCCAGCCGACCCCCTTCCAAGATGGCGAATTTGCAACTCAATAAGGTGGCTGTGGTTAAACCACTGAGCCTAGGGCTTGCTGATCAGAAGGTCGGCGGTTCGAATCCCTGTGACGGGGTGAGCTCCCGTTGCTCGGTCCCAGCTCCTGCCAACCTAGCAGTTCGAAAGCACGTCAAAATGCAAGTAGATAAATAGGAACCGCTACAGCGGGAAGGTAAACGGCATTTCCGTGTGCTGCTCTGGTTTGCCAGAAGCGGCTTTGTCATGCTGGCCACATGACCTGGAAGCTATACGCCGGCTCCCTCGGCCAATAATGCGAGATGAGCGCGCAACCCCAGAGTCGGTCACGACTGGACCTAATGGTCAGGGGTCCCTTTACCTTTACCTAACCTCATCACATGATTAGAGAACAATCATTAACCCATTTAGGAGCTTAGTGTTGGATTTTTTGAATAGTCAAGTTACTTTAGAGCCGGTCTAATGTAAATACTGTCTGTTTAAGAGAAACAGGTGCAGGTGATTTCGGCTAATTGCCCACAGGCGTGGGCTCTGCTCCTTGTATATAAGGCTCTGCCAGAAAGCCTTCTGTATCTCTTAGTTAAATCTCTTAGTTAGATCTTTCAGTTTGATTCATCTCCAAGTAGATCACTCTCTCAGTTGTTCTCAGTTTAAGAGATTCCTCAGTTGAATCTTAGTATGATTGCTTAGTTATAATGCTAGAATGCTGTTAATTCTTGGGTAGTTTAATGGGAGTTATGTGGGAGTTTGTGGGAATGTGGGAGAAAGCATTTATCTTTAGTTTAAAGTCTCTTTGGAGTCAGTTTGTTTTTCAGTTAAAGAAACCCAACCGTTTGTATTTTCATCTGCATACTTTTACAAGTGTGCAGCTAGTAAGGGGTTTCATATAAGGGAGATAATTCCCTACGCTCTTGGTGGTGTTTTCTTAGCCAGGTCAACTTCTGACTGCGTATACTCTGCGTGAAGCGTACTTTAAAGGGCCGCTGTAAAACTGGGATATATGATTTAGGTTAAGTAAGTTTCCATACCCAGTTTTCTCCAATATTATTCTTATCATATACTGTATATTATATTCCAATACTTAGAGTCCCATAGTATGCCACTGTGGGGGGAAACCATGTTAATCCTTCAGCAATAGACATAGGCATTTTCCATTTCTGTGTGCATTAAACAATTATACAGTACTTAACATTACGCACATTCAAGTCATGCACAACCATACATACATGTGGCGCTGGAAACCTGGAAGTGGGGGGAGAGACCTGAAGAGCAACAACAAAACCCCTCTGTGGCTCCGGCATGTGAGGAGACCCTCCCTAGAGGCCAAAGGGGATGTCTCCTTTGGGCTCCAGATCAGGCTCCCCGTGAGCTGAAGCCACTCCCCACTTAAGTGCATTTCATTTATGTGAGCAGGGGGCCAGAACAAAAACCCCAAGTAAGTGGGGAGTCACTTGTATTTCAGAAATGCAAACAAAGAAACACAGAAGCACCTAAAAGGGCATAGAACAGCAGGATATATTATTTTTCTCCACACATCCCAGCTCCACATACAGAGTGAGAGGGAGGGAAGAGTGGGCATTGGAACAAATACCACACAAAAATTCTCTGATAAGGCTAAGGGAGAAACAAAGAGAGCCGGAGTATTTGCAGTGGCCTGGACTCTCTTCATTACCTCATCTGTTGGCAACTGATAAACCCTTTTTCTGCAAGATACAATATTAGACTCATATATGATGCAGATTTCCCAGAGTTAAGTCACAACTGTGGATCTCTCTTCTTCTACATCCATTTATCCCTGAGCATCTTCCAAAAAGATCAAACCTATCCATTCTGAAGGAAATCAGCCCTGAGTGCTCACTGGAAGGATAGATCGTGAAGTTGAGGCTCCAATACTTTGGCCACCTCATGAGAAGAGAAGAATCCTTGGAAAAAACCCTGATGTTGGGAAAGATGGAGGGCACTAGGAGAAGGGGACAACAGAGGACAAGATGGTTGGACAGTGTTCTTGAAGCTACAAACATGTTTGACCAAACTGCGGGAGGCAGTGCAAGACAGGAGTGTCTGGCGCATAGCTGCCAAGTTATCCCTTTTTTTAAGGGATTTTCCCTTATGCTGAATAGGCTTCCTCGCGAGAAAAGGGAAAACTTGGCAGCTATGGTCTGGCGTGCTATGGTCCATGGGGTCACAAAGAGTCGGACACGACTAAACGACTAAACAACAACAATCTTCCCCCCAAAAAAACCTATAAGAGGTGATTCAAACATCCAAAACTAGCAACAAACAAACACATTTGCAGATCATAGGTCCTATTAATGCTGTAGTCTTTTCTTAAAACACCCACCCACACACTCCAGGACCTCATCCGATTTCACATTAGATTTCTGAAGAACATGTAAAATCCTAGTTTATCACCAGAGGGCAATATAGGATCATTAAATATGAAGAAATTACTTTTTAAGGAAAATCAGGCAGAGGGAGCTGTGAACTGGCCAAAGCTGCATCATTCTTGGGGTGAAGTTGTCCTTTAATGGTGGTGTAGGATTATCAGTCTGCTCATAGCAGTGTATGTGCTCTGCTTGTGTATTTGTAAACAAAGCAAGTATTATTTTTAAAAATGCATGCACACATACAAAACACATTCTTTCCCTCAAATAATCCTCGGCACTGTGGTTTGCACCTTACAGAATTACATTTCCCAGCAGCCCTTAACAAATTCATTGCCGCGAAGCAGGGTGGGAATGTGTTTTGAATGTGCTCTAGTCTCCACAGCTCTCTTACTCAATGGAAGCTAAGCCTTGTAAGTGCTGTTTTGGAAGTTCCTAGCTCTTAAAAAGGAAGAATGCATAACAATAACATTAGCAGCAGCCCCAAAGCATACACTACAAGCACTGACCATTCCCTATGTGAATAATTTCAAAGTCAGAATAGTCCACCTATATTAATGGCCAAGTTAGAATTGTATTTGCATTTTTGGCCAAAATGTTGCTCTATGCTACACAGGACTAGAACCTTTGTAAAGAACAGCCCCATTCAGGCATTTGACAGGAATGCATGGAGGGGGATATAGGGCTGCACACACTGGCCTCACCTCCGGCTTCACCATTCCTTCATACATCGAGTGGGTCTGAATGGAGCATTTCAATGGGTCCAACCAATTTGTGTTTAGAATCCTCAATCACATGGAGGATTCTGAGCGCATTCAGTAGAACACACAAATAGTCTGATGAAAGGAGTAAAATGAAGCTACATCACCTAGCCTGTGCTTTCAGAACAGGAATGTTGCTGTGCATCTAAAAGTAAATTGCATACAGATCAACGCTGATCTGTTGAATGTCACCCACACGGGCTGATCTACTCCGCCCGTCTCCCCGCCAACGTGTTCAAAAGCAGGCGTGCCAATATACCCTGCAATTGAATCACTGCAATTGCTCATGTAGTCACACAGAAAGCTCTAGCAGCACTTGAATAAACCTGCCACTTATAGCCCTCCGCAGAGACTGGAACCACAATAAGACACAGCACTCCGGCTCATTGAACTTTGTGTGCCATGTTGTGTTCAGCGCACACTTACCAACCTACCTAGCGGCAACGTGCTGGGGCTGTGCATCATCCTGTCACACACCACTTTGGAGAATGTCTCCTTTAGGTGATGTTAGCTTGAGACAATGGCAAGAGCACCGAGCGAGCTGGGACTGGGAGGAGCTACTGCAAGTCAAGTGACAGATCAGCTCGCATTCACGTCTGATGTGAATCGTCTTAACAAAGTCAACCAGGCGGCTGTTTGCAAGAGCTGCTTCCCTGTTTAGATTTGTTGTCAAGCCGAGTTACATCTCAGATATGGGCTGGGCCCATCCACTGGAAGGAGAAGACATCTGTTCTGGACAGCTGCTCCTGCAATGCTTCTTCCCTACATATACACACACCCATTTTGCCATATGTTGTCAGACCCATCTCAATAATATGCTGGCTCCTCAACATGCAAGGTCTTGTTGGAGCAGACTGCTTTAAGAAACATGCTGTTAGAAATGCCTTTTCTTCTGAGCTTCAGATAATTGTGTTCTCGCATGCAAAAACACTCACAAGTACACCAGCTTGTTTATCTTCCATCATATATCTCTAGCTAATTCTTAATAATAGACACCTTGCTATTATCTTGCTGTAATAACTGATCAGCGCCTATATCGATCTTCCTTTGCACCGTTATTTGTTTTGCCAGAAATGCATTTCATCCCTTCTTCCCCACCACCAGCACTTTTTTCATATGTTTGTTCATTTTCTATTCATTGCTGCTGCTCTTTTCTCATATTCGAAAGGCTTTGAAAGAGGAAAAGGAATGGAAAAAGCCAGTCATTTTAGCACTTGCTTTAATAAGCTACTTCCCCACTTGTTCTAACAACTAGCTTTGAAAAGAAAACACAGATTTCTCAAGCATAATAATAATAATAATAATAATAATAATAATAATAATAATAGTAATAATAATATAGTTCCTAAACCTATGACTGGTGAACATAATTACCATGTCTAGGCTCTCTCTGAGGACAAAACCTATAACTCAGTTCATCTGAGTTATAGGTTTTGTCCTCAGCAACGATCCAATATTCACACAAGTGGAAAGAGCACAATACACCCACAGAAAAAGTTTTCTGCTACCGATCAGCCTTGCCAGATATACAATAGCCAGCAACCAGTACAGCAGTTCAGTGGTAAATCTTAAAGCAAAGGAGCTCATAATGATAACCCCCATAGCTAATTTCATGCATACCAATTAGCTGCGTAATACCTAATCCATTAGGATTAGCATGACTTCTTCAATCCTGTGCATCACTCCTGGAAGTCAGATCCACTGAACTCAGCTCAACTTGTAACAGACATGGAGTTTTAATAAAAGATCTTCAGCCAGCTGAAATACAGCTTCTAACTTTTTATTTGCAAGCAGTGTTGCGAGGAAATGCTACCATTTAAACTGCTAACATGAACTATGTTGTTGTTTAGTCGTTTAGTCGTGTCCGACTCTTCGTGACCCCATGGACCATAGGAAGTAAGTCCCCAGCCTTATTCTACGACTTCCAGATATATATATAAATATTACAAATTAAATCAACAAGCTTGAGCACCTCATTATTATCTCATTCACCTGCCAAAACAAAGAGAGCGCATCAGTTACTCAGGTGCTTCGGCAGACAATGTCCTTGCTTCTGCTCTGAAACAGAGTCCTGGAGCTGTGAACCTTTACATTCCACCTCTATGTCAGGATGTGAATAGATGCTAGGAGAGAATATCTTTATTATCCTTCCTTCCTCATGTTTGTGAGTTCAGCAGAGTGTTATCTCTTTGCAGCTTAAAAGGAAGCTTAGCTTTTTAGTTTAAAACTAATGCTTTAAGCAGACTGGTATTCTCCTGGTATTAGACAAACAGTCTTGTAAAAGGTTTTTTAAAAAAACTTTTCTCACCCCGAGTACTTGTTGAAGAGTAACAGATACAGCAGCTTTGTTCAGGCAGGCTTAAAATGGTAATTCAGTTACAAAGACATACTTAGGTCTAGCTTAAATGTAGTCTGAGCATGCAGCTCAGACTTTGCAGACAGAGAACTCTGTGAGAGACACTCCTACCGTGAGCTGACAGGAAGTGGGTGTAGCTACATATATTCTCCTACTTGCCTCTTACTCTTTCCATCCCTTTCATCACCAAGCCAACAATGCGAGAACCGTACTGGTTTCAGACACAGTTGGAGGGCACCTTCAGCATGGCTTTAACTTTGGAAAGGAGGCATACCAATGAAATGATGGGTGGGTGGGTGGATGGAGGGCCAAGGGGCTTGATAGAGCTTTCCAGTGAGGAATTTGCCAGGCAAAGATGTTCCTCTTTAACCAGGCCTTTGGCTGACGCACATCCAATGTTCTTTTAAAATGTTGGGGAGGGGGTGTTATTGGGTTGTTTTTGTTTTCATTTTGATTATGTATTTTGTGTTTTTATATTGTGATCTTATTCTGTGAGCTGCCCTGAGACCTGCAGTATATAGGGCAGTATTATTAATAATAATAATAATAATAATAATAATAATAATAATAATAATAATAATAATTCCACAACTGTGGGGCCACTAATGCAAAGTTTCCATCAGTTTGATCACTAGTTAGTAATGGACCAGAGACCAATAGTGATATTTGGGCTCCAGTAGGTTCATATGAGCTATTCACACTTCAATGCAGATGAGTGCCTCAAGAGGCTTGGCTCCCAGTAAGTGACACCCCAAAAGGTTGAATCCTAGCTATCATGAGGAACCAGCAAGATGAGGCGACAGAAGCCATAGCCAGTGGTGGAGCTAGGAAACCCATGCCTTATGTGCTGTAAACATGCAGCTACAGCCTGAGAATGCCCACTGCTGCCACCGCTGCACCCTTGCCTTGGGAGCACAACTTCAGGCCTGCATAACTGATGAAACTATTGAACCAATAAGGATTACCTATTGTACAAGGCTAGTGTTTGTGATACTAGTCAAGGCCCATGACCTGTTTAGTGGTGGTAAAACAGTATTTATTTGTTCGTAGGCACTCGAAAGAGCAATCAGCCTTTCAGAAGGAGCTTTCTTTCTTTGAGACACTTGTGGGACAAGAGGGGCTTAGTGGCCGAGAGAGAGAGAGAGAGGCAAAGGCAGGTGTTCAGGGCTTTTTTTCTGGGGGTACTCAAGGGTATGCCGGCATCCTTTTTCCTAGAAGAAAAGCACTGGCGGTGTCCAAAATATGGAACTTTTTGCTTTGCTCTGTGTTTCCATTTATCCTTCCTTATTATAGTCAGTGTTAAGAATCCAAGGCGATCAACCTCAGCACTGAAGCAGATGAGCTCACTGGGAATATCACATGTAATAAGGCAACAGATGTAGCAAGGCAACACTTTGCTTTCACTGCTCATACATCATGAAAGCATGTGAGACTTCTTAAAACCACACCGCTGCTAAAACCTGTTCAAGTCACACACAAGAAACTGTACGGAAGCCAATCGTTCTTGTGAAATGGAATGTCGATGTTTTGTGTCACTTTCAAGGGTGAGTGGGAGAGAATCCTGCTTTACCAAACAAAAGAGCTGTAGATGCATTTAAGGATTTCTCAGGAAGGAAGGAAAAAGAAAAGCTGAACTGTGCAAACCTTAATTACACTGGCATTTGTTTGCCAAGGTTGGATCTTTTTGTTGTTTATTTCTGTTTTAAACGGACAGGCAATATATTTTATTATTGGGGAAGGAGCTTAGCATTCTGCATAGGGTTTTCCACGAGTCAGTTCGTGCAACCAAAATGGTCTGGCTAGCCTGTGAATTGAGTAGACCTGACCTGAGCTCAAGAGGTAATGAAGTGCTTGTGTGATTGCATTGCCATAGACATTCCTTTGCAATCCAAGCCATGTATATACCGCATTAGCCAGAGCGAGGTCAAAAGTCTGTGGAGCAGTTGCACAGCAAATGTGGATTGAGTTACAAACTGGGTCTGTGGTGAAACAATTAGCTTTTGAGTGTGTCAGGCAAGCAGTGATTTTGAACCACTGCTAAAACACATTGCAAATAATATGACAGTGTTGTACTTCTCCTTTCATTCATTGAAAATTCCAGTATCAAGGACCAGATAGAGAGGCTTGGAGGACCACATTTACCCCCCCCTGGCCTTACACACACACACAAGCGCATGAATGGGGCTCTTACGTCTTCTTCTCATTTTAATCTTAAATAATTATGGATTTGTGCCTTGATGATGGTCAATATGCTTCAGAGTTCTGCTTCTCGCAATTAATGTTCAAACTTTTTTTTTAGAGTCCAGGGTATTTACAATGATGTATTTTGCAATGCTTATGTTCCTAAAATGTGCATAACGTTATGTGATCATTATGATCAAATGAAGCACGTTTATAAAAGTACAGTATCCAAGAAATTTGAGCTTCCTCCTCCTAGTCCTTAAATCATCCTTGAACAAGATGAAGCTCTTTAGATGTTTTGGACATCAGCCCCACCCAAAATATCATCTACCGGTAAAACATCTGGAGGGAGCACAGAGATGAGATAGAAGCACTTCCAGTTGAAAAGTTTTGTTTTTCTTGTATAGGATAATAGTGGTTTTCTCTCTTTCTCTCTGTCTCAATAAAATACTATCTCCTTGCTATAATAATCCATCTGTTTCATGGAGTGCTGTGCTGACTACATACACTTCCCTCTAGAAAGGAAGCCCCTTTTCAATAAGGACCATTCAGTTCTAGTACAGGATTTCCCTTTGTTGTTTATAGCTTCCTTTAAAAAAGCGATGCAATAATACTCAAATAAAATTCAAAGGGGGAAACTACAGACAGCGAGGCATCGATATGATGCAAGGGACATTGTTCAACTTAATGGATGTGTTCCTTGCAAAGCAATACAGAAAACTGCTATTTTTAACATGTCTTCATAATGCTGGGTACATTGGGGTGCCATACATCCGGAATTTCCTGGACATAGCCAGAATACTGCTGTCAGAAGCAGTGCCCGGGCAGAAATCGCTAAAATGCCAGGGAAAATCCAGACGTATGGCAACCCATGTCAGCAGTGTCATTTTTGGTGATTTCCCTTTAAAATAGCTCAAAAACTTTGCCAAGAAAAGCTCAACAACCTTTGTGTCCAGATTACATTCCCTTTCTATCGCACTTGTATGTGTACAATACTATAAGCTATAGACATCGCAAAATGCATCTATACACCCAGCATTCAGGTTCGTTAAATGTGGCTTTCATCAACTGTTGAGAATGGGAATGATAATGAATGGCACCTGAACATTAGGGATGGGCAAACCTGTCAACTTTGGGGTTTTTTCTCAGTTCCTAATAAGAACATAAGATGAGCTTGCTGGGTCAGGCCAATCAACGGCCCATCTGCCCCACCATCCTGATCTCACAGTAGCCAACCAGATGCCTATGAGAAACCTGCCAACAAGACCCGCTGTTCAGCAGTCATGAGATATATGTAGATATATGTAGTTGCGGATAGTGGTCTCTGTAAACACTTGCCCAACTGATGGTTGGTGCAGAATTGGGGGGCAGTAGAACTAGAAGGCAGTAGAACTTTTCTAAGGAAGGTGTGAGTTCAAACAAGTCAAGGCACACTGCATTGTGGGGATGTGAGTTTTACAACTTGACCCTATTTTAAAAATTGACAGGCAATTTGAAACTCATTTTGTTAAAGCAATTTGAAAAGGGCCAAGTGTAGAAGCCAGCAGGTCGAACGAGGTGTCAATGGTAGACAGGCTGCTGGCGTTTTTCGCCTGTTTCGCCCATATGAAGGGCTTCTTCAGTAGTTTCTCCTTGTGCTTTCAGTTATGTTTAGTGCATTCAAATTTGTATGAAACCACTTATCTCAGGTTCTTTTTCAATGCTTTTTCAATGCTCAGGTTCTTTTTCAAAAGGTTCTCTCATTTACACATTAAATTTCTTGTATTCAGAGTATTTTTAGTTTGAACATGTATTGACTAAGCCTATCGACCTGCTGCCACTTTGCTGACCGCTATATAGCTTCAAAGACCATAAAGACTGGTTTGCCTTTTGGTATTTATTTGTACATGCTATCTGTTTAACGTTTGATTTTGGCTTCTGTGTCAGCACTTGTATATGGTTCTCTTATTGTTTTCTTTTTGGATTAATAATGCTTGATTGAAACTTGATTGAATCTTGTGCCCTTGCGTGCTGCTTGTTTTGTATTGGACTTTTGAAGAAATTGGCAGCATTAGCCCATTATCTCTGTTTTTGGAGCATGTTTACAGCTCACACCCCCAGGGTTCATCTAGTAAGGAGGAAAGTTTATACCCCATTCCTTGGCTGGGGAGCCACAAAACATGTGTATACACATGCCCAGAGGTGGGGGGGATTGCCCCCCCAGCTCCTGAGCAAACTTCAACCGCCCACCCTTATTTGATTTGGTTAATTTGTAGATCTTCTAATTTTATTTGTTTATTTTGTAATAATGTAACCTTTCCTCCAAGTCATTCTGTTTCATGTTGTTTTCTGGATGTAAGAGCAGTAAGACTTGAATAGGGATTCAGTTTATAATGGGGGAAAGTGTCATAGTTTATGAGCCTTTGTTTCCCACAAGAATGTTGTCATTATCTGCAGATGCAGAGACCACCTTATCAGGAAGTCTGCTCTGCATGATGAAATCAGGTCTTTTCATGGCAACACCTAACCCTTTGGTACTCTCCCCAAACCACCAACCATTTGCATCCCCGACCTGTTGAAGGCCTTCATTTTCCAACAAGCAAAAAAAAAAGAAAAAAAGTTTTGTTTTTATCTTATTCTGGATCTGTACTGGATCTGAATTTGTTTTTATATGTGGAATTATTTTAAGTGTTTTCATTGTTATTTTTATTACAGTACTAAATTGCTTTGAAATGTTTTGGGAATCATTTCAGACACAGAATGAAATAAGTATGCCTTATACTCCTACCTGTTCAAACAATGCAGAGTTGTGTAGTCTCTTAAAAGATTTACCAATTTATTACAGGGCATGTTGTTATGGACTAGAGATTCTAATTCCTGAGTTGGAAAGTTATCCTGAGTTTTGAAGTACATAAACACATGGAAGTGGAGTGAGTCATGTTAGCTGTGAGGTGCAAGGAAAGTGAAATACAAGAAATACAGTGATAATTGCATTAAAAGTTGAATGTAAAGTAGACTCTTCCCAAAGCAATGCTGTCTAAACACACAACTTTCCCTTCATAATTATGATACAGAAGCACTTGGTCTGTCTTCTCCAACCTCCATATCTTTTGGAATCTCCCATCATCTGCCATGGCGCCTGTGGCTAATAAAAGCTAGTAGCCGAGTATCTAGAAGGCACTACGTTGGGGAAAGCCACCCTACAAAGATTGTTGTAGGCAGGTAAGCGAGACAAATTATATTGCTGGATTAACATGCTACTTAAAGCAACCAGGTGCACACCAATATTCTTCCAATTGGCACCATTCCATTGGAATAGGTAACTGGCAACCTTACTTAATGAGATTTTTTTTAAAAAAAATTATCAGGAGTGGGGAACCTGTGGCCCTCCAGATGTTGTTTGACTAAAACATCTATCGTGCTCAGCCATTGGCAATGCTGGCTGGTGTGGAGCCAAACAACCCTATTCTAGGTATACCCACCCTGTGTCATGTGCCATAGTATTCAGTGAACCAACACAATACTGAGCAATTTGGGGAATCTCCCTCATATGTTCCTGTAGAATGAGATTGTCAGCTCATTTCCTAAACATGCAGGTGCTGCCTTAAGTAACTATACAATAAGCAGAAATCCAGCCTGTGGAACTCATGTCACATACTTGCAATGAAGCAACCATGTTTATTTAATTTCTTTATGCCACTTTGTAGGGTGGGAGATGGGGGACACTGTGCAGGGGAAATACCTCACATTCATCATGGAAGACCAGAAGGTTTCAGAACAGCAATAAGGAAAGTAGCCTAGTTCACATTGGGTTTCAGTGCCACCCACCAACTACAGACCTGCCTATCCCTGGCAAGTGGGCCCCCCCAAATTCCACAACCAAAAGGAATGCGGCCCTCAACATGAAACGTCTGCCCACCCCTGGAACAAAGCTCCCCCATGTACAAGTTGCAAAAGGCAAGGTCTCCAATTCAGCACACAAGGTTTTGCACAATCAGCTGTACAGGGTTTGTTAAAACCTTCAGAATAATAAGTGAAGCTGGGGCAGTAGGTTAAACCAGATTTTCTGTCTCTTACATCCCACCCAACACTGAACATGTGAACAGTGCTCTCCTCTTCTATTGCATAAATGAACTATCAAATTTTCAGTTATTTTTAATGCCTGCTTCATGAATAATGTCTAGAAATATCACTTCACAGGCCAAAATTCGAAAACAGAACAGTAAAACAGAAGATGCAATGAATAGTACACTTAAAGCAACACACACAAAGGTAATTATACCATAATCTGTTTAAAACACCCTTTTCCTCTCATGTAGCTAGACAAACTTGCCAGTCAACTTTTTTTTGTTCTCAATTCTTTTATTTAGGCACAATGCAAATACAAAAATTGATCAAATCCAATTTGGTGGAGCCCTCTTTAGAATAGTCATTTAAAGGAACAAGCCTGTTGAGAATAGATAGGGATCCTCTTCAGATTACCCTCTGGAGTTCATTTTAAGCCCTACAAAAATGCAGTGACTACTTTTCTGCACAGTATGTATATACATCACAGCAATCGATTTTGTGGTTATCCAGAACTGCTGCTCACCTGGCTTTTGCCCTGGGATGCTGGATCACTGTACAGTACTACAAAATCCCACATTCTGTGATGTGAAAACTATAAACATACAAGAAGGATAAAGTATGCAGATTTAGACAAACTGAACCATGATTCAGTATCTTAATTTTGGTTGTATTTTTTTAAAAACATAGAATAATCACTTTCGTTTTCTCCAGTTTTGCTTGCTCTGAACAGAACATTATGCAACAGTAGAAATGCAGGGTCAAGAAACATTAGTGAAGAGCCCTGGGAGGCAACTAAAACTTGTGCTGGACCAAATTTTCACTTCTCAACTAATGGAAAGCCATATAAAGCCTTCAAGTTTCTATGTACTGGAGAGCAGCTCTTTATGCAGTTTTGGGTTGTTGGTTTTTTAATGCTAAAACTTGCTTTAAAAAAAACTTTGCTCAAGTTTTCTCAAAGGAACTATTAGATTCTATGTCAGCGGCCATGTTTTCCAATCAGTTATGACCACATTACAGCTTTTTATGGGATAGAGCTAAGTGTGTGATGAATGCCTGCTGAATTGCAACCTACAAACACACCAATAAAGCACAGGACAAGGAACTGTGGCTTTCCCCACCTATTCTGCCCCTTGTCCATCCAGCTATCCCAGGCTTCCTCAAAGTTGGCCTTCCATATATTTTTGGCCTACCACTCCCTAGCTAGCAGGACCAGTGGTCAGGGATGGTGGGAACTGTAGTCTCATAACATCTGGAGGGCCGAGTATGAGGAAGCCTGAGCTATCCCATACCTGCAGGACTATTTACATGCCTAGTCAAGAAAGGCAAGGCAGACTATAGGACATGGGAGAACAGTTGGAAACCACCAGAGCTACTGCATCTCATGCTTTATTGGCTCATTTAACGGGGGACACATGCAGGAGCTGGATCCAGCCAAAGATAGTTGGTCCCATTGAAATAAATATGAAAAGGTTGGGTAGTGTCCACCGTTAGTCATCCTCAGAATAGACCCAGTGAAATTTATGGACACGACTCATTTCGGTGGGTCTAATCTGAACAGAATAAAGTTGGACACAACTCTTTGTCATCATGACTCACGCCAAGTGCCACTGAATGAAACCCAAGTGCAACCAACTTAATTTAGATGCACCTCCTGTTCTCTGGATTGAAACTTGGCACATCTGCTTGCAGGAACTTGAGTTGAAGACACATCCTACGTTCCAGCAACATGGCAGGTGATGGTCTCTGTCCCCACATCCCCAAACCTAGCACAATCTACCCCCAAAGCTCTAATGTTTAAAATCCCTCCATCTTAAATAGCAAAACAAAAAACATCCAGTGGATTGGAGCCGGACGAAGTTGGTTGAACTTAGTTGCAATGGTAAAAGCTTCTAGAATTAGGATTTGGTCTGCAACCTTTTAGTGTTGTTTGTCCCAATGGAAGAAAATCGCAACGAAATTTGGCACAAGAAACAGAACAGTGATTCTGTAATGGGGATAAATATACCTATTGGGGAGCAGGATAAACTTGCAAGGCAGATTGAAGCACTGCACTAGTCACAGAAATATTCTATTCTTCTTAGAATACTGATGGAGAACCAATGACCCTCAAGGTATTGTTATACTAGAGCTCCTATCATCCCCTGAACATTAGCCATGCTGGCTGGGGCTGATGGGAGCTGGAAGGTCATCATCATCATCCAGAAGCCCACAGGTCCACCACCAACATCTGAGATAAAGCTGGTCCATCTGATTTGTCAACGCTTTTGCTCAGAAATACAAACGTCAAAACATAGTTTACAAACAATTTCTCCATTGAAAAACATCTCAGTATCACAAAACCCCCACAACCAAACAAAAATGTGAGTTAAGGCTCTGTTGGGGGGGGGGGTAGAAAGACGAAAATTCTACTCTTTAAAAAAAAGATCCAGTGTTTTCAGACAAACAGGATCATTTGAGAAATGCCACTAAGATAACAAACGAGTCAGCAAAATTCTATTTTATTATCATTTTTAAATTAACATCTATGAAGATTTTACAAAAAAAAATATGGATAAACTTCTGGCAACTGCTGCTTTTTTAAAATCTGCTAATAGAAAGCAGGGTGGGGAGAAACCTTTTCTTTGTACAAACTCTGTTAAAACTGGAACTGTACCTTTTGATAACAAACTGTTAAAAGGAGTTCAGATGCCCCAGCTCAGCTGGCTATTTTACAGACAATGCACCCCTTCACCACCCTGCTAGTTCTTAAAATGCACCAATCTCCGTTCCCCATGGTCTGTAAGGTTTGCCAAGGCCAGCTGACTGTACCGGTGTAGACGGGCTGAGAGCATTGGGAGACAACAGATGGAACGAACTAAAAGAAAAGGGGAATGCAGACAGGGAAGCCATGGAAGACAGCAAGGGAGGAGAGAGTTTAGAAGCTGAAGTGACCACAGGAAGCACTGGTCCAATGCTGCCATTAGGGGGTGCTCTCAGTGAAGATGATTCAGCATGGGGAGCCCCGCTTCTGCTGTGGTGATGATGACCTTCTGTGGAAGTTGCGCTGCCGCTCGTAGTAGTATGCCCGTTCTGAGGCAGCAGTAATGGGTGGGAGATGTGGGGATGATGTCCAAAGGCACTGCCCCAAGGGATGTGTCCAAGCCCTGTATGGGAACTGCTTGCGGCTTCCCTCTGAGTGGCATAATTATTCAGGTGAGACACAAGGCGGACACGGAGAGGATCAGAAGTGTCCAGACCTTCGATGATGCTCAGGTAGCGGGCAACTTCGGCCAAACACTCTCGGAAGCCCAGACTTCGATAGTCCATAGCAAGAGCGTGAGCATCAAAGTAGCCTAGAAGAAAGGAACAGAAGGAAGAGTGATGTCTTAAGCATGGGCAGCTCTTTCCATTCCTCATTTGTGGTCGTCTCTCTCCAGGGCATGCCCCACTAAAGATGTGCTACTCCACATTCACTTTATAGAAACCCATGAGCAATAGAAATATTGACCAGACCGTCATGAAGCAAAGTGTCTGGCAAGTACCCTTCATGTCTCAATTTGACTGTGCCCATAATTTTGATTTTATTTTATATTCCACCTTTCTTCCACCATGGAACCCAAGGCAACATAGGTGGTTATTTCGAGAAGCCAAATCTCATGAATGAGAACAGGATCTAGAATTCAGTGATCTGCTCCAAGTCCACACACCCAACCTCAAAACAGCCAATAAGCATTTGTGATGTTCTCAGCAAAGAGTCTAAGCGCCAAGTAAAAGTCCACAATCAATCAAGATACTCTGAAGCACAAACTCCAGGGTTTCTATGGGATTGTTCTGCAGTTACTGGGTTATGAAGTACAGTCCAAGATTTGCTGCTACTATCCACCAGTATATAGTTTATTACAAGCTTAGTAACAGCATATTAAACATTTGGAATGACTACTATATAGATATATATGCACACATGCTGTTCTCTTCTCCCATACCTCTCTTACCATGGCATACAATTATTTTGTTAAATGTATGTCCTGTCTTTTGGCCCATCAGGAGCCTTCAGTGTGGCTTACAGATTATAATCTTAGCAGCTCAGCTACCAACAGCCTTTAAGATACTAGAACAAAATGAAAAATACTAAATGGCTGAGACAGTGACACGTACATGAGATCCAGTGTCTTTGGCACACAGGAATTAGCTGAAGATTCCTGCAGCCAAAGGGAAATCATGCACAGCCGGATCCTTCACAAACTTAATTGGCTGTACTTTCCACTGAAGTTAGCTAACGAACACAAAATTGTGCTTGCCAAACACAAATACTTCCTGCCCTTCAGGTGAGATCCATACCTCACTTATTTTGAAGTAGACCTTTTACCATTTAGACTGCTAGGTAGTAAGCAGGCTGCAGATGTGCTGCTAGCAAAAGCTCATAGAGGGTGGCTAAATTTTGAACAAATCTATTATAACACACACACAGTGGGACCTGCAATGAGATGTTGCTGTGTCGCATGCTTCCACTCACAGTTCCAGCCATGCTTTTTCCAGGATACTCCAATCCATTCCCCTTCTTTGCCCACTCCTCCCTGCAACAGTCAGTCAACATCCCATGCCCATTCCTCCCTGAGCTGTTGTGGAAGGACACCCCCCCACACACACCCCTTAAGGGCTTTCCCTGTTTTTTTAGTGCTTCCAGAAACCTTGGGGCTTCCCCAAGCTCAACAATGATGCTTTGCTTTGGCTACCTAGAGAACCACACTCAGAAAATCTGATCGGGATTAGTATACAGAATTGACTTCCATGCCAGGTTAAGGACCTTACCTTTCCCCCCTGCTGTGTGCAACATTTTCAGGTGATCCACAGTCATCTGCAGGATTTCAGCTTTCTCCAGTTTAGCTGATCCCTAAGAAATTGAAGGCAAAGATCAGCACAAAGGCAGCTGGATTCAAGCCAAGGGAAGGAAGCAGCACAGAAATAGCACATTGTTGCCTAATAATACTGCACAGAGTTGCAGCATCCCACCCACCCACCCCTCTCTCTCTCACACACACACACAGAGGGCTGCCTCAAAATTACCTGCTTTTCAAAAGCACTGGGCACCAGCCTCCTCAGCTCTGATAAGCTATTGTTGATCCGATCCCTGCGACGTTTTTCAATAATCTGAAAGGGAAGCAGCAATATTTTTCAGGGGGGCTTCAAGCAGAGCAGGAAGAGAAGGGACTTCAAGCACAGCAGAAAGAGACCTACCCCCCTGCGTCTTTTCCGAGCCAGAATTTGGGAAGTGGTGGTTGGAGACATCGAACCTGGAGCGGAGCTCAAGTTTCTGAAACCAGCAAGAAAGAGATCAGGCGTCAATACTGAGAAGGTACAGAAAAGGAGTGAGGTTGGGGAGCAGTGATTTCCACAAGAAACAACTGGAAAGCCTGTAGGCACAGAAATAGTTGTAGCACAGAAACGCCTGGATAATCCCAGGTAACCCAGGCAGTGCCAAATGCAGGGCATGGGCAGCAGACAATGGAGCATGGTTTAATTTGTGCAAAGACCCATCCTTTTCCTCCTGTTTTCAATGCCAAGATTTGTCATCTGGCCCTGTGCCACCAAGCAAGTGTGTGTCAGGTTGCAGCCACAGTCTTCCGGAAAATTGAGAAGACGGAGTGTATGCAGAGTGCCTTTCCTTCGCCACCAAATGAATCTAGCCAGAAGCAGCCTCCTCTCCTTAAAAATAAAGGCGTCCAAATCAAAAGGGTGACACCCGTCGCCCCACCCGATTCCCCGTATGTTTTGTTTTAATACACCAACAAATTCACTAGGAAATAAATCGAGTGTAATTATGGAACCGGCTTTTTAGCAAAAGGGAGCCAAGGGGCCGTACCGGAGACGGTAGCGCATGGTTACTCTGAATTAACTCCCGCTGGGCGTGACCGGGCTTACTCCCGGGTAAGTGCGCACAGGATCGAAGCAGCAGCAGGGGCGGCCGCGGAGATGGCTGTCTCTGCGTGTCAGCAGCGGGAGTTTGCCTGCCCGGAGCTACAGCTTCAACCCTGCACCTGGCACAGACCAACTCGGAGCAAGTGCCGCTGCTGTGCCACGGGCTGGGGACCCCTCTCGGCCTACCGCACACGGGCAGGCAGTGCTTCCCCGCGGCCCGACCCCCCAGCACCGTCCCTCACCCATTCTCGTCTCCGCTCTCCTTCTCCACCTCGATGGGCTCATCCAGTTCCTCGCTGTCGGAGGAGCTGTAGTCCGGGTGCGACCGCTTCATGTTGTTGTTGTTGCTGCTGCTGCTGCCGGCTCCCTCTAAACCACCGTCCGGAATGGGGAGGAGAGGTCCTGCTCCTGCTGCCCGCCTGGTGCGAACGAGCGGCGATTCCCCGGTGCCAGCTCAGCGCGCCCTCTGCTCCCACCGCCGACGCCGCTCGCCCTCTGGCTCCGTCTCCCCATCGCGTTCCCACGCTTCGCCTCTTACCCGGGGGAGGGGCAGCCTGGGAGGCGCGCCAAGCGCTCCCGGCTCCAGGCAACTCCGAGCAGCCGACATACCGTCCCGGCGCCTCCGATTGGCTGCGCCCCCGCCGCCCTGAGCCAATGGCCGCCGACTCTGGGAGATACTCGACGGCACGCCCTCTCGCCCACCGCCACTCATTGGCTGGAAGCTTTCGGATTTGCCACACGGCCGCGTTCGAAGCTCCTCTCCCGTTCCCTCCTCCGCCTCCGCCTCCTCCGCCCACGCCGACCTCCCCGCGCTTGTGCAACTGGCTGGGCTCGGGGCCAGTTGGGGGCCTGCGGAGCCACACGCGTGGCCGGGCGGCCGTGGGAAAGTTGCTCTGTGCCCGGCTGGCGGCCAAGCGGGGCCGGCGGCGGCGGCGGCACTGAGCGGGGCGTGCAGGAGCGGCGGCTGCCGCGTGTGAACCTCCCCTGGGCGCGGGGTGGAGCGGCGGTGGCACTCGGGCCAACGGCGGCTGTTGCGCTGAGTTGCCTGTTCTCAGCCACCGGCGCCGCGGCGCGGAGCCCAGCCGGAGATGAGCCGGAAGGAGCGCTAACAACTCGGAAGCCCGCGATTCGCTCTCCAGCTTTGCCTGCTTTCGGGCATTTGTTGCGCTTGCGATGAAGAATCGCTTGTAGATTCAGCAGGAGCGCAGGGCCGACCCTAGAGCGTTTTAGAAAACGACGTGCTGCCCGTAGTTCGTGCACACGGCCAGCTGGTCGCTTCCTGGCTGCGACTGGTAGCAATTCTCAACACGTTTGCCTGCGAGTAAACTGCATTCAAAACAATGGAAGTTTGCTCCCAGTACACTGGTAAAGAGTTGTGCTCTGTATCGCAAGCGGTAATTTATTTCACGTGTGAATTTACAATCTCTTCAAACTCTCTGCTTTTCAGTAGAGTCAGTTTACATACCCCTTTCAGTTGCTAAATACATGTCAATCAAGTGACATGCTAGTTATTTCATTATTCAGAGGACACTGTAGACTAAACTCAATGTTTTGTATGTATATAAAGTTAACCATAAATATGGGCCCGCACTTTAGGTGGAAGGAGGGAATTGGCTGTGCTCAGTCAGCAAGGCAATTGTGAACTGAGTTGTCCCCAACCTTGTCTGCATAGTAGAAGTGAACCAGAAAACCATTCACTGTGTAGATAATGATCTGAAATCATCTCATGTAGTTCTGTTCATGAAAAAGTTGGGCTGGCTCTACTTTGTACCTGGATGGACGATTTGAAAAACCCCATGACTGTCAGCCTTTGTTCCTATAACAAAAGGTTGGTAAATAAAATACATAAAGATGAAATGTAACCAACCTGGTTTGAACCATCCTTGCAGCCCAAGCTGTGACATTGGCATGTAAGCCTCCATGCTGCCTCTACTGTCGCCTGCAAACTACTGATAACCTTGCGGTTCCCTCATTGCGAGAAGCCAAGTTACAGGGAACTAGGCAGAGGGCCTTCTCGGTGGTGGCGCCTGCCCTGTGGAACGCCCTCCCAACAGATGTCAAAGAGGAAAACAACTACCAGACTTTTAGAAGACATCTGAAGGCAGGGAGGCTTTTAATGTTTAATAGATTACTGTGTTTTATTTTTCTGTTGGAAGCCGCCCAGAGTGGCTGGGGAAACCCAGCCAGATGGGCGGGGTATAAATAATAAATTATTATTATTATTATTATTAGGCACTAAAATGCTCAGACTCTAGAAACCCCGACGTACGCATGTCCATAAATATGTTTGTGTTAAATCGCTTACTACATTTAATCATAGAAGTTGGCTGTAACGATTTTACAATGATCACATCTGCTTTCTGTGCTTACTTGCTCTGGTTGACTTAAGAGACCTCTGAGATTCTTTTACGCTCTTTTCTAGGCACTTCAAAGGGAATTTATGGGGACAACTGACATCTAGGCATGCCTGTGTAAGTACTTGCAGATGAAGCGGATAGGATACTGAAGGGAATGATTACCTGGAGCTTGTAGGCCAGCCTGACAGATTCTCACCTGGACATTCTGCCAATCACATGCCTTTTCTCTGGCCTGTTGTCAGGCAAAGGGAAACCTGGTGCAGCAAGGCAGGACAGCAATGGTGCTGCCCTGATTCCTCCAAGCCTTTCTAGGGTTAACATATTTCAAAAAGTGAAAATCAGGACACAAAGGTTGTTGAGCTTTTTTTAAAAAAAAAAGTTTTGCCCAAAACTTTCTGAGCTATTTTGAAGGGAAATCACCCAAATCTAGACTTCTGACATGGGCTGCCATACATCCGGATCTTCCCATACATTTCAACAACATCCGCCCAGACACTGCTTAAGGGAGCCGAATACCCTACAACTGGTGCAGCATTTCCTGATCTTGACTTTGGAGCTAAACTAGACAAGATGTTCAGAGCTGGCAGATTTCTTTTATATATGCTGCTCAGATTCATAAAGGGTGTCTCTCTCTCTCCTCCCCCCCCCCCCCGGGTAGTCAAGAATTGAGTGCAGAGGTCTTTTGAGCCAAGTTCCCTTCCCTTGTCTTTTCTTTTGACTGTTCTTGTGGCAGACATTACTAAGCCAACTGCAAACCCAGGATCAGTCCAGAAGTATCTAACCATCTTTCTTATTTAAACAAAAACAAAAAACAAAGCTAGCATTTGAGGGGGGCAGGAATGAATAACATATTTGTTTTTTGATGCATTTCCTATCCTTCCCTGTTTCTTCCTCCTGCACGCTGTTGTATGAACCTAGTCAAAATAATAGTGAAAGGTGAGAAGAGGTAGCTTTAAGGCACCCTGAACAGGAAACCACTCCTGTTGACCTTTGCTTAGTGGGTGTGCTGAATTAACTTTGAAAGCCTTTCTCTCCTTAGACTCCACCCAGCCACTTTTCTTCTTCTTCGGGGAAGGAGGAACTGCTTTGAAAAGTAATCCTGTCAACCTGTCATACTGAGTCCAGGAAACTTACTGTGTCACTATGGTTACTTACTCACCTTCTGTAGATCATCAAATGGTACTGGCATTCCTGCTACTTCTAGTAGATGGCATGAATGCCAACGTAGTGAATGAGCCGCCTGATCCTACTCATACATTAACCCTCATTCATCTAATGGCCCAGGGTACCTAATCAGAAGTTAGAACAAACACATGTGAGCGCCCTTCCTTACACATGGGGAAGACCAACAGCACAATTCTGACCATGCATGCTCACAAGTAAGTCCTACTGAATTCAGTGGAGCTGACTCCCAGGTATATAGAGTTAGGATTGCAGCCTAAATCAATTGTAATGACTGGGTGATTTCAGCAATTATATTCTACTTAAACTTTAAATGAAAGAGGCAGAGGCATAGCATTGGCTATATAAATGACCCCAAGCAAGTCCATTGACTTGCAAATGGTATAATGACAATCTTAAGTTTTGCAATGATTGTTTTGTTAATTGACCAGTGTTTTAGTAGCCACAATGTTTCAACAGAGAGAGTATTAGCTTGAGAAGGGAGGACATCACCATTTTAAAGACCAGTGATACACTGGCCCAATCCTAATCATGTTTGCTCAGAATTTAGGCTTGGGACTGGTTCACAGATCATAAACATCACTTGATTTCAGTTAATTACAACAGCTGAATGTATGGACAAGATGTCACAGAAAAGCAGTGTGCTTGTGATACAAAAATTTGACCCGTGTAGGTTTATTCACACAAGAAAGCCATCACTAGATGTTGCAAGTACCCTTCAGGTGTTGATGGGTGAAGCAGGGTTGAGTCTGGCAGCCACAGTTACCCATAGCCAAGGTGCATATTGGAGGGGCCCTTCACACACACAGTGGCTGCTTGTGAGGAGGGATCCTGATTTGATGTAGGGCCATTTCACTCACACGCAGGCTGCACATGTGGCAGGCAGGGGGAGCATGGTTGATGGTCAGGGGGCTCGGCCCACAGCAACCTGCTCCCCCATCAACACATGAGTGATGTTCATTTGAACATCCCTTCAGTCATCAAATAATAACCATGCACATGTGAACTAGCCTCACTGATACAGAAGTCTCTTTGGGCCTGCAGTGCAAGCTACCTTGTCCCATTGATTTTGTCCTAAGTCATATTGATTTCAATGCGCCTTCTTCACACATGACTCTAGCGTAGGTAATTCCTTTTATGTTAACTGCCCAGAGAGTTTTTAGTGAAGGCATGGGGATTTTTATAATATACAAATGACACTTTGAAGATCTCATCCTTAAAAACCAAATGCACTCTTGGTTTTTATTTGTCTCAAAACTAATGCAGTATTGCATAAATACTGAATTATATAAGGCCAGTGTGCTCAGACACCACAATGATGACTTTTGCAGAAACGCAGTACATGTAGGTTGCTATTACGAATACTATTTCCCCCCCCGGGGAGGGGCTAAGAGAGGCCGTTGGACATTACAGAGCTATTTCTCCATATCTAGTGTGTTTAATCTGCAGGGGGTCTCCTCGAAGGAATCTCCTGAGCTGCAAATGAAATCTGGGCTTTGCGCTCTCCCCTTTTCTTTCAGCCAAACATGTATAAGGGGTTTGCAGTTTTGCAGGACAATAATCTCCCCCATGGGCTTTAAGCTGCTTCAGTACTGATGGAAGTGTGCTCCTTTAATTCTCTTGCCTCTCAACAAAAGCGACTGGTACTAAAAATTCTCCATGCAGATATTTTTTGCTCCCCACCACCTCACCCTTTTATTATTATTATTATTAATTATTATTATTATTATTATTATTATTATTATTATTATTTACTGCAAAGAGAGGCAGCGTCTGTGTTTCCAGAATCTCGAGGTGGAAATAATTTCTGCGTCAGAGCCAATGAGCACCTTGACGTGAGATGCACGTGCGCCCCACTGCAGTCTGGGGGCCACTAGTAGCCAGCAAGGAGGTTGCGAAATTTGAAAGAAATCAATAGGGCTATCATCGTTATCTGGTTAAACCCAGTGGGATTTATTCCCCAACTAGTGGCTTGCGGGTTGCAAGGCAGGCCTTCTTTTAGCTGGGGATTTATTTATTTATTTGAGAAGGGGGGATGTAACTGCAATTTATGCCGCGTTCCCACGCTGCCATTGTTTGGGCTTTTGTTTCCTATTCCCATCACGTGTCCTAATTAGCCGGAGCCACTGCCTGGCTGGGAGGCGCGCGGCTGAAGCAGCGGCGGAGAGAGAGCACTTCCTGGAGAAGGCGAGGAAAGCCGAACAATTCTCTTGTCCCTGTCCCCCCCTCAGGCCTTCCCCGATGTGGAAGCGTTTGTTGGCTGGCAGGCAAAACACTAGAGAAAAACGGCCCTCATTGTTAGAAACAATTAAAGGTACAGACATATTACTCCACCCACCACTTTGAGTTTATTTGTGGTTTTTCAAAGGCTTCCTATTGCTTATAGGGCTTTAGAGAAAAGCTATATATTCTGGATTTTTTTCCCTTTATGTTTTTAAAACTACATATATCACCGGGTGACCTGCTGAGACAAAAGCTAGCTCAGGCCACAATAAGTAATGTAAAAAAACTGGACAATTCAGGACCTTTCCGTTGAGATGCTGGTTTTCTATGTGCTGGGATTGGCGGCAGGGCAAGGCAGTAGTTTTCTTTATGGGGTATCACTCAATTATGAGACACCCCCCCACACACACACACACACCACACACACCTGTAGTCTGAAGGCATATACTGTATAGTCTAGCAAGAGTTTTCCATAGAATCTGCTGTTGGTATCAGTTATATTCCTAGTGACTCATTAGATCACTGCTGCTCAGTCCTTTGGCTCCTCTTCTAGAGCATTAATGGGCATTCAACCTGATATACTTGCACAAAGCTTATGCGAAGGTGAGACAATGTCTGTCTTCACTGAGCATTCATTCTGATTTGTTTGCAGGGCAGCTATACAACAATGAACATTCATCCTGATTTGCTTGTGCGGCAGTTATATGTCTTATCCGCTAATCAACCAATTTTCCCACCCTATTTAGTGCATTTCACTTTCCTAGCTGCAAAAACTCCTGTGTTTCTAGCTGGATTTGTTGTGCCAGAGTGTTAACCCACTTTTAACTGCAAATCTAAATTTCCAGCATGTGATCTCCCAGTTTCTTTTCAAGTCTTGCTACCCAAGGTCCTTTGCCAGGAGATTCCAGCCAGTGATCAAATCCAGGACGGGAAATAGACAATACTAAGGCCTTCTTTAAGAAAGAGGCAATAAAATCTAAACTGCACAACTTTCTTTCTCACAGAATTTATATACCGGTACTTCATTTCTAGCTCTTTAAAGTGGCTTTCCACTTTAAATGTGAATTTCCAGCAATTCTGCACACGTAAGCCCCATTGATTTCAGTGAGACATTCTCGGTTAAGTACCAGTATATACCATACCTTTTCTTAGGGAATAAGTTCCAGTTTGTATTACTCTGAAGTAAACATGCAAATGATTGTGCTGTAAATGAATACATATATTGGCAGGACCATGAGACAATAGCCAACCTTAGGGTGAGAGACTATTCCTTATTACATCTGTACCAGCAGGGAGGAGCTGCTATATGTGTCGGATAAGCCAGAATAGTTTATGATGGTTTGGCAAGATGCTTGAGTGAGAGTTGCATGTTGGAATACTTTCTGGCCGTATGTTATCAACGGAAGGGAAGTGAGCAATTCATTGTTTCAGATATTGACTTTTTTATCTGATTTAATATTAGTTTCACATGCACACTTTATTAACTTGCACACTTTATCGTTTTCCTCTGTCTTCTTCTCATCCTTGCACATGCTGCTGCATTAATTACAGTGTTTGCTTATCTGGCTGGAGTACTGATCACATATGCAAACTTTATCAAATGCTGTGCTGTTTTTGCCTAGTGCGTTGCTAATTTGTATTCCCTGCTGTATTTGTTACCACACTTTGCTTTTAAGATTCAATACCTTTCCTTGAGAGTGGGCTGCCTTTAGCTTCATGAAGCAGTTGGTTGTGTGTTTAAGTAATGGAGGAAGGGTGGAAGCAGGGTTTTTCTTCAGCTGGAAATCAGTTTCGGCACCTCTCACATGGGTGCCATTGCCATTGACTGGGAGTGGCCACCTAGACCACATAACACCGGTCTAGAAAGACCTACATTGGCTCCCAGTACGTTTCCGAGCACAATTCAAAGTGTTGGTGCTGACCTTTAAAGCCCTAAACGGCCTCAGCCCAGTATACCTAAAGGAGCGTCTCCACCCCCATCATTCAGCCCGAACACTGAGGTCCAGCTTCAAGCGCCTTCTGGCAGTTCCCTCACTGCGAGAAGTGGGGTTACAGGGAACCAGGCAGAGGGTCTTCTCAGTAGTGCCCACCCTGTGGAACACCCTCCCATCAGATGCCAAGGAAATAAACAACCTTTCTGACTTTAGAAGACATCTGAAGGCAACTCTCTTTAAGGAAGTTTTTAATGTTTGATGTTTTATCATGTTTTTAATATTCTGCTGGGAACCACCCAGAATGGCTGGGAAACCCAGAAAGATGGGTGGGGTATAAATTTTGATGATGATGATGATGATGATGACATGTTCATGGTGAATTCCAGAATCTCTTTTTATAGAAAAAATAGCACTGGGCGGAGGTACATGGGGGCCACCCTTACAGTGGTTATGGGCAATGGGATATTATTGTTGTTCAGAGGCAGTAATGCTTCTGAATACCAGCTGTTGGAACCTGCAGGAGGGTAGAATGTTCTTGTGCTTCCACATTTCTCACAAGCATCTGGTTGGCCACTGTGAGAACAGGAAGCTATAATCCTAGATGAGCTATAATCCTGATCCAACAGGCCCTTAAGTTCATATTGTGATCAACAGTAGTCAAGGTGACTTGGAAGAAGAGGTGTTATATACATTAAAGTCCATTGCGCCTCCTGGACCACTCCACAGCAATCAAAGTTGGGTTGTCCATGTTAGTCAACCCCTCACTTGGTGGGTGTTATGAAATGCCAGGTCACTTCGCAATAAGTCATCTATTCTTCATGATTCAATCATGGAGGACAGGGCCCACATGGTATACGTTACCAAGACCTGAGTGGGCAAGTTGTGTGGACTGACACACCAGTCCAATCTAGAACCATTGTTATAAACATTCTATCATTCTTACCAGAAAGCTAATCCACTCTGGGACTGGATTTGAGGATGCTGCTTGTGTGTCACCCATCTCTCTGGCCGTCAGTTTCCCAGGCTGAGCTAGCAGAGGTGGTGTTGCGGGATTTCAGCATTCACACTAAGGTTGTCTCCCATGATGCTGCTTGACACTTAATGGCCTCCCATGGTGCTGCTTCTGGTCTTAGTATAACCTTCCTACCCATGGATCTCTGGTTTTCTCTGATTATCAAAGGTATGTTTTAGATATCATTGGCCACTGTATCCTCCTGGAGCACCTCCAGGATTTGTGTGTGCTGGAAGCTTGGATTGCAGCAATTTCACTCCTGCTTCCAAGGTCATTTTCAGAGAATAACAATAGGAGACGGCTGCTTGGTCCCATGAAAACTGTCCTCCAGGGTCCCACAGGGTTCAATCTTAGGCTATTCGACAACTATATCAGGGATGGGGAACCTCAGGCCTGGGGGATGGGGTTCAGGGGGCAAATACTTGGTAATTGGGACTTTTCCAAGGTCACACACCATCTCCAGCCCTGCTCCACACCCTCCTTGAGAGTTTTTGCCTGGCTGGAATGTGTCCTTGAATGCTGTTAATGATTCTTGTTTGCCTGAATGGATGATAGAGGTGTGTGTGTACCATATGTGTGTAAACTAGCTTAGCGTACAAAGATAAAATTCACATTCATTGCTCTGTCCACATTTGGTTCTGGCCTCGCTCACTACTGGAAGGGTGTGCCCAGAAGGCCCTTGTTGAAAAAGTTTCTTCATCCCTGAATTATATGAAGCTGTTAGGAGCAGTCATCAAGGGATTTAAAGCAAGGCATAATGACTGTACATAGGACGCCCAATTCTCTTCCAATGGAATGAAGGCAGGCGGTGCAGGTGCTGAACTAGTGCCTGGAGGTGGTAATACGTTGGATGTGGGCCAATAACTTGGAGCTAAAGCCAGACAAGATGCAGGTGTCAGGTGGGGAAGACTGTCAGGCCAAGGATTGAGAGAAATCTCCTGTCATTGAAAGAGCAATGTGTAGCTTGTGGGTGCTCCTGAAGCCAGCATTGTCACTTGAAGCCCAGGTGGCTTCAGTGGCTAAGGGTGTTTAATCCAAGCTCTGGGTCATTCACCAGCTATGGTCATTCCTAGAATTATCCATGGTCTGATAACTTCCAGGTTGGACTACTGTAAACTGTGGCAGCTAGAATACAAATGGGTACCATGAATCAGGCACATTTAAGACCAATTCTTGTACAGTTACGCTGCTTGCCAATTTTGTTCCAGGCCCAATTCCAGGTACTTATGATGACATATAAAGCCCTAAATGCCTTGGGGCCCAAATATTTGAAGGAATGTGTCAAATACCCCAAACAAAGCTGACCATGCATTCTGATCAGCAGATTCTACCATAAAGGGACACTGGTGGCACTGTGGTTTAAACCACCAAGCCTCTTGGGCTTGCCGATTGGAAGGTCAGCGGTTCGAATCCGCATAACAGGGTGAGCTCCTGTTGCTCTGTCCCAGCTCCTGCCAACCTTGCAGTTTGAAAGCACACCAGTGCAAGTAGATATATATATACCTTCCCACTGTGGAGGGAAGGTAAACAGCGTTTCTGTGTGCTCTGGCTAAATCACGGTGTTCCATTGTGCCAGAGGTAGTTTAGTCATGCTGGCCACATGTCCCAGAAAGCTGTCTGTGTACAAATGCCGGCTCCCTTGGCAGGGGCATACCCAGGATCAAAACTGGGAGGGCCAAGGCACGGGAGGGGAGGGGCCACAAAGTGGGAACGTGGGCGGGGCTACGGAGCCCAGGTGAAACTGACTGCGGTCTCACCTACCGTAGGCGCCGCAAAGTGGTGGCGCAGCACACCCCCAAAAGCACATGTTATTACCTAAGCATTTCTATATGTTCAAGTACGCATATCACCGCCAGCTCCACCCCGGTGAGGGCTTCCATTTTCTGGGCAACTGCGCGGCAGGCAGGCATTCAAGAGGTACAGCCTTGGCTCAGCCTAGCGATGCTGCGACGAGAAATGCTTCGCCCGTCATGTGGCCAGCTGTGGAGGGTCCATGAAACCTTCCCCGGCAGAAAAGAGGCAACCCGATCCTAAGACGGGAACTGTCGCTGGATCAAAGCGCTCCCTTACAATAAAGTGCCGGCAAGACTAGGGCAAGTGTCCCTCCCTTCCCTCCAACATCCCACCTTCACAAGCCCCCCTGGCCCACCTCTCAGCCCTTCCTAAACAGTAGATCGCCGGAGGCCGCGAAAGAGCAGCTGCGCGGGACCGAGAAGGTTAGGGATCTGCCGCGCCGCCCACTGCCCCTACCTTCGCCACTCGACGGGCCACCGGCGCCATCTTTGCTTGAAGCCTCTCCAGGAGCGCCTTCCGAGGCTGCTGCTCCTGCTGCTTCTTGGTGCGCCAGGTGGCTGGCTGCAAGTTGCGCTACTGCTCCGCCTCGGAGAGAGAGCCGCTCGTCGTCACTCACCGGGCTCTCCCGTGCGCAGCAGAGAGGTCCGGGCCGGCTTCTGGGGGGCAGCTGCCCCCCTGCCCCGCGGTGGGTACGCCTATGTCCCTTGCCTGAAGCGAGATGACCAGCACAACCCCATAGTCGCCTTTGACTGGATTTAACTGTTCATGTGTCCTTTACCTTCTTTCTTTCTTTTTTTACTTCTGCCGCCACCCCCAGTGAGGTCTGGAGTTGTGCAGGAGGACCTTCTCTGCAGTGGCTTCATACCTATGGAATGACCTCCCCTCTGAAGTGGGTCATGAATCAAAATTATTGGCACACTTTTTTGCCCTGGCTTTGCCCTAGCATCTAATGCTAATTGGTCAAATCTGCTTTATTTTTTCACTGCTGCCATGTAGATATTTAATTGACATTTTGTCTTATGTTCTAAATGTTTTAACCCATGAAATGTTTTTAAGTATGGTCATAACATATTAATCTGGTGAAGAGCGATTTATAAATTTGCTAAATATAAGCAGGCAGGCAGCCCTGTCCTAAAGCAGGTTAAAACACAAGAAGACGAAGAAGACGAAGAAGACGAAGAAGAGGAGGAGGAGGAGGAGGAGGAGCTAGAACAAAGGACAGGATGAAAGGGATTGAAAGGTTTGTCCAAATGACCATGGCTAAGGTTATTGGTACTTTGGAAAGGTGCTAATTTTAGTACTTAAAAGGGAAAATGGAAGCTGAGACACAAACTGGGGCAGAATATAGTATTAAAAACAGACTGTACAAGCAATATGTGGCATTTACGAGGAGGGGGAGTCACATGCTGAACAAATTATGGTAAAGATACCTGTTTAGCAAAAACAGGATCTGAACTGACATGAAGTTATGCTGATTCCTGGGCACAAAGCTTATACCCTGCTCATGCAAAAGGATGTATCCAAGTCAAGACATGCATGTTAAAACTGGATTGCCCACTGTTTCTGTATTTTATTTTAAAACACAAAAAATCAGCAGCATTGGGCAGCTTAAGTTTACGAAACTATACATGGGAAGTTGAAAGGGAGACCTTCTGCCCAACCCTCAATTTTGCTGCAACAGCCAAGTAGGTGGATGGATATTATTAATGTAATTCTCCCAATTGTTTTCTCATCATATTCCTGATTCTTTCATTATTGCATTTCCTTTAGATGTGCTGTTTTGTCAGTCTATGGGCTTTATGGAGACCTCCTCCCGTCTCCACTCATGGAATTCTTCTTATTGAGCTCATTACAGATCTGGAATGCTTGTCTTGCTATTTGGGAAATAATTACAATTTGTGTGGTCTGATAAGTGGCCCCAGAGTGCTTCAGATGCAAAAAGGCCCTACAGGAAATATAACTGGATAGTAGAGCAGTTGTACTAATCTATGAGGAACTAAACAAAGCACTTACCCCAGGCTAAAACTAGTAGCAAAGAGCTTAATTGCTTCCATGTCACCGGGAGAAATTACTGTTGCCATATAGACTAATGTGAACCTGATTTGGGTTGCAATCCTCTACTACACACATACCTGGGGATAAGTCCTAGTGACTTGCTTTTGAATAGGCAGCTACAGAATTGCGCTGACTTGTATTTCTGATTAAGGACCATTTTGTTTAATAATTTCAGATAACCCAGAAAATCCATAATACAAAGATCCTTGGCACAAAAGGGCAAGTCATGTGAATAAGGGGCTAAAAGGGGACTATTTAAAATATGGTTATATTGTTGTAGGCTTACTGTCTGATTACTGTGCACACATTTATCACTATGGTTTGGCCTTAAAGCAACAGCTAATCAGAATGTGGGGTTTGATTTTAAAAAAATTAACGTTTTTTTAATGGCCAAGGTGAGTCAGTCTCAAGTCTCTCTATGGGAGGTAGCTGTGAAAATGAGCAGGCAGCCTCAGGCTTGAGGGCAAATGTGGGTGTCTTTATCTGGCCCTTAGGACTCTGCCTAGGCCAAGCCCTTTCCTCAGTTCACATCCATCACTGGTCCTCCTTAATACCCTCCTTTATTGCTTTTCCCTGGTTGGAATTTGTTCTTGACCTCTGATAATGCCTCTTGGTTGGTTGGTTGGTTGGTTGGTTGGTTGGTTGGTTGGTTGGTTGGATAACTGAATGCACAATAAAAAGAGTTGTGTGAGTGTGTATATAAACTAGCCTTCCATATACAGTGGTACCTCTAGTTACGGACTCGATCCATTCTGGGATGTCGTTTGAACCCCGAAAAGTCCGTAACTAGAGCGGCATTTTTGCGCATGCACGAAAGTGCAATAGAGTGCTTCTGTGCATGCGCGAAGTGCGCAGAATGCGTCTGCGCAAGCGCGAAGAACGCTTCTGTGCATGATGCGTGCACGGCAAAACCCAGAAGTAAACACTTCCGGGTTTGCAGCATTCTTATCTTGAAAAGACACAACCCGCAGCGGACACAACATGAGGTATGAATGTAAAGACAGAATTCACATTTCTTATCCTGTCCACTTTAGCCTCTGGCCATCCCACTTTTTACCTCTGTCTTCACCTACCACTGACATGTGGAGCTCAGAAGGGAATGTGGCCCACTGGGTTTTCCACCTCTTTGTTAGAAAATTATCTTTTTCATACACAGAAAACTCCTGGAGATGTTTGCAAGGGAAAGTGAGGGGATGGGGCTGTAACCAGATGCCCTGCTTTCTCTCACTAGCGAAGATGAAAGGTGTTTCACTTTGGCTAGATCCTACCAATTCCCCTCCGCCTTGGTCTTTTATTAAGGCTTACCATAAAGACAATTAATTGCTAAATAAGCACACCCACACTTCATTACTTGCTTCCTCCTTGTTGCTGTAGAAATCAGCCAAGTTACTAGTAATCTAGTCAGCCAGTATTTCATTAGGTCACATTAGGATTGCCCCCTCTTTATGCAGCTTGACTCCTCTAACAGCTGCACAGCTAGAAGAAATTTTGAAAAAGCCAAAGCATTTCCCGGCATGCAGATTTCAAGAGGAAAACCTCACCTGCTGACTTCCTGTTTGTCACACAGCAATTATAGGCACAGGAATCTGCCAGAGGAGGTGGTAACCTTGGGTCAAACAGGTAGTTCTCCAGCCTCCGAAATGTCTGTCTCTGCTACATAAAGAAAAGAGAGTACAGTAAGTTGTCACGCTACCATGTGTGCAATAAAATTAATTTATGGTGCACCTTTGACTGCCTCACCTCCACACATTTCACTAATCCACTCCAGCTGGATCAGCTTCTAACATTCCAAACTTCTGAGCTGCCTCCGACAGCTGCCGCTGTTTGTTCTTTACCAACCTGCTATAGAGAGACGTTTCACTTGTTTCTCTGCTGAAAAGTCTTGATTCCCTTCCCCCACCACAATCATATCGCATTTAAAATTAGTTTCAGTAAAGTGTGCAACCATATACATCCCTTTAAAAAATAATGCTCTGCGCAATAAAAATATGACCATATCTGTAGCAAGGCAGGGAAGAGACTGTTAAAGCCACTTCCCTTTTTAATGGTTTAAGGTAAAAGTAAAGGTACCTATTTATCTACTTGCACTGGTGTGCTTTCAAACCACTGAGTCTCTTGGGCTTGCCGATTGGAAGGACGGCAGTTCAAATCTCTGCAATGAGTTGAGCTCCTGTTGCTCTGCCTACCTAGCAGTTCAAAAGCATGCCAGTGTAAGTAGATAAATAGATACCGCTGTGGTGGGAAGGTTAACGGACGTTTCCCTGTGCTCTGGTTTCCATCACAGTGTTCCGTTGCAACAGAAGCAGTTTGGTCATGCTGGTCACGTGACCCGGAAAGCTGTTTGTGGACAAACGCTGGCTCCCTCGGCCTGAAGTGAGATGAGCACTGCAACCCCAGTTGCCTTTGACTGGACTTAACCATCCAGGAGTCCTTTACCTTTACCTAATGGTTTAAGGAGGGCACCTATGACATCAGTTGATTGAAACTTCAACACTTACCACACTGATCTCCCAATTCTTCCCTTGCAACCATGGTTGCAAATAAACACTTGTTTGACACACATGGTCTGCATATCTCAAGATGGTGCTTCTGCTGCGAGGGTCCTGCGTGTTGCCTGAGAAATTGCAACACTTCCCTCATACAGTGCATTCCATGTGGAACATGAGGGGTGACTACCTATTTAGTATCTCTTGGTTTGCAATTCCAGCCTTCGACTAATGGCAATATTTGAAAAATGGGAAGAGTACAGCCCTTTCACCATCTCTCTTGACCCACCCTTTTGTGTGTGTTTTATGCTTTTATTTTTATTTTATTTTTTAAATTATGCACATCACACAGAAAACAATTCACAACACATCAGGCACTTTGCTTTATCAAATTCTTAGTTTACTCAAAAAAAACCTTTCCACATATTACAATGAGATCTTAGTAGGTTAGAAACACAATCTTCTTGACACATATAATCAAAAAATGGTTACCACACATTATTTTAAAAGATGGGAGTTAGAATTCCCTTCAGCTGCATAAATCTGGCACGTCAGCTTTTCAGCCAGGGTTACTGTCCATGCTCTGGAGCACTATGCTTCAATGTTCAAGCCCAAGACAGTGCACCATTGCATTGCTATTTCCATATATGCTGCCATGAGCAGAAACATTAAAAGTCCTTTATGAGCCATTAGTGGAGTAGACATGTCCTTTATTCCAAGTAAAGCAAGTTGAGGGAAAGGTGGTAGGTCCATTTTGTATATTAACCTCAATTATTTAAATACCAAAACCCAAAATGGGTAAACAGATTTGCAAAATCACCACATATGGATGTAAGACCCTTTTGCGAAACCTTGCAAGGGAGACTATGGATCTTTAGCATTACCTAGGATTCTTTGGGAAAGATCTGACGAACTGATTTATTTATTTTTAGAAGCATATAGTGCACAAGGGCAGAGCAGATTTCTAGGTCATTATCGCCATTCCCTAACTCCCCAATACTGTAGGAAGCTCATTTTTAGAAGAACCAGCGGAAGGTGGTAGGACAGATACAGGTGAATAGCAAAATATCCTCAAGTCCATCCCAGCTGGCTAGGATCTGCAGACTTGTTTCTACTCTCACTATTGGCATCTTCCTGCATCATTCAAGTTTGGTGAACAGATGATGGGGCCAATGTGGATGAATTTGCAAACGCTCTCTCTTTCTCACATACTGTTTTGATCAAGTTCCATGGGCTGATTATCTTCTGAAGCAGGGAGCCCCTGTACTCATGGCGAAGGTTCCTGTGGAAGATTCCCCATGCATTTTAGAACCCTGATTTTCCAAGTTCACAAGTTTGCCCTCCCAACTCATGGAAGGCAACAGGAATGGCAAAGGGTTGGGGGCAGAGCTAGTGCACATGCTTACTGAACTCAAATAAAGAATTCCTGAAGAGGGTTTATGTTTTCATACATTCCCGGTGGTGCTTTCAGAAGACGGCCATTCCAATTGGTTGCTCACAGACTCTTCCTTTCTCCTCTTTTTTGACACCTGGTCTGGGTTTTCCAAAGGAGATATATGATCTGGAGCAAGCCAAGCAGCTGTAGGACACTCATATTTTCCTGATGTCATCAGCCTGCCAGCTTCAATGGATAAGTGCGCAGAAACTCCTGTGTGCCATTACAGATTAAATGCAAAACATGCGGCACAATTTCAGGAGTATCTTTTTTCTGCTTGCATAGGAAACAAGTGGCTGACTTTGCAGTATTGTAATATGGGGTAATCTCCCTTTTACAGACCAATTTCAGTCCTTGGGTCCCTGCTCACATCAAAGGACTGAATTCTGTATCTGATTTACACATTGCTCAGCCCTAAATCAACTGAGCTTTGGGTCACCCTATCCCTCTGACTGCCAAAGTACTACCGTATATATATAGGAGTGCTCTGATGCCTAAGCAAATGTGGAAATTAGGTTAGTCATACTTTCCTGTAAACTATATTCTGGCCCATTTGGCGACAAGTTGTACTGTTCCAGCAGGAGCCAAAGCTGAATGCTTGTCAACAAAAAGAAGTACCAGTCAAGACAAAAATGTAAATTTATGCCACAGTGTAAGAGTAAGTCTGATTCATACAACAGCAAATGACTTTAGATTGCTGCTGGGGAACATGTTTGCAAACAAAAGAGACCATGTCCTATTCCTAACATCTGAAAGTAAAGGATTTCAGGAAGCAGGTACCGTATTAGAAAGACCTCTGCTTGAGACCATTTATAGCTTTTGCCAAATGGAATGAATAGTCCTGAGTGAGATGGGACTGAATGGATACAAGACAGCTTCAAGCGCTCAAGGATTTCTTTGCAAAATGAAAGCTCAGATGAAGCAGGCCATGTTACAAGAATAACTTCTGACTTGTTCCCAGGAAAATCAGGCAGAGATGATCCAAAATAGTTCAGATTCTAAGTTACACTGCCTAAGAACACAAAAAAAGCAGCATTCTCCAACCTGGACATTTTGGACTTCAGCTTTCATCAGCCACAGCAAGCACTACCAGGGTGATGGCAATAGTGGAAGGCCACAGGTTCGCCACTCCTGGCATGTCTCGTCAACTAGAGTCTACTTCATCAGATGTTCATCTAGCTGCCCCACCCACACATCTTCATTGATGTTGGGGATATCTGAAATACCAGAAGTTGCAGGCTAGGTCTATTGTCTCCTGCCATGGCAGCTGTTGAATGTCTTCCCAGCACACTGAATGGACAAGAGCCTCCTTTGACTCAATAATCAGTAATACTGGCAAATACTCTGAACTTAGGCTTGGGGCTTGATTTGTGCCAGGGTTGAGTTCCAGAGCTTACCCTCTGGGAATGCCAAAGCGTAACACTGATGGCAGTGCCAACGAGGAAATGCACAATTTCCTTCCCTTTACCACTGAACAACCACCCCCAGTAAAATCAAAGCAGGTGAGTCCAAGCAAGCTCTGCACCCCCCCCCCCCCCGCAACTGCTAATTTAAAAATTAACCAGTGCTGAAGTTTGTCAAAATGGCTCAGCTAAGTCTCAGTCAAATTCACACCTGAATTTTAAGCGCGCACGCACACACACACAAACAAGAGAGGGAGAGAGAGAGATCTTGCCAAGCTAAGGCAATTGGAAGTCAAATAAAGGAGGATTGTCCTGAAAGTGGGTTGCATAATAAAAACAAACCCAATATTCTGTTAACGAGGGTTTAGAGGTCAGGTTCTCATCGCTGCCCACAAAGACATGTGCAAGCCCAGGAGATTAAGGGGAGGGTGAGGGGAAAGGAGCTGGAGGGAGACTGTTTCCTTCCTCCCCACCCTGGTGCGTTTCTCTCCTCCCACCCCCAATCTCCTTGCAGACTGACACTGAAAGAAAAAGGATCGTTTTTTAAGGCGCCGAGGTGCGATTGCACCAGAGAATGCCATGCATTGTGCACTTCATTGCAGGCAGGCCAGCATTTCAGTGCCAGCCGAGGAAACAAATGCTACCCCTCTGTCTCCTGGAAATCCCGCTCTCATCCCTGCTGGGCGAGCTCATTTTGACGCCAACTGACTTTTTGCCCTCTTCTTAATAGAGCTTAAAAGGTTCCAGCTTTCTTCTGTCCCCTCTCTCTCTTTCTCCCCCCCACCCTGCTTGCCACATGCAATGATCCCAGCCATGAGACATGTGCATAATCCTGGTTCGTCACCAGGGAACATACCAGGAGTGGGGGGGAAACCCCGGGGTGGTGGGGATTAATAGGAGGGCGCTTCTCCTCCAGCTTGCAAGGGTGTGTGTGAAGCTGCTTGGGTGCAAAGGCCTCTCCTCCCCGCAGCAATCTGAGCAAAACACTATAAAAACAACTGATCTTAAAAGGTAGCAGCTAAAGCCACCCAAATCCCCACTGGAGCCTGACCTTTACAGCTGCGGGGCTGGATGGGCCCCCCAGCATATCTGTCTCATACTCTCTCCCCCTAATGATGTTTTCACTCCCCTGGAGGCGCACACTCGGCCCCTCTCCCCCCCCCCCCCGACACGGAAACAAAGGTTTTGTGTGAAGTGCGGCCTGGCCTGCCTTGAGCCTGCCACCAGGGAGCCCTTTCAGCCTCAAAGAGCCAAGGCTCCCAAGGCGGTGGCGGGCCTGAGGTAGGCCGCTCTCCAGTAATTAAGTTAGCTCTGAGCTTCTGTGAGCGAAGGCCTTCGCCCCAGCTGCACCCCCCCCCCGTCCCTCTCTTTCCCCCTCTCTCTCCTTCCCTCTTTCCCCCCCCCCCACTGTGTGTGTTTAGGAGGTGATGTTTCCCACAGCTCTGATCTAATTCAACTGTAATTCAATCTCCGTGTGACCAACACTCAGCCAGCGCTCTCCCACCCGCCGGCAGACTCCTCTCTCTCACAGGCTGTGTGTGTGTTACACATTTGCACTGTCAATCTGACATGCTCCCCTCAAACAACCTCCCCGTATAGATTTACGGTGTCAATCAGGCAGGCTTGGGGTGGGGGCGGGGGGGGCGTCTGCAGCAATAACTCTCCACTCTGGACGCCTCCATCCGTTCCTACCTTCCTTTTCCACCCACCCCTTCTCTGTGTCCCCTTTTATGCTATGGAGAGAGATACCCTATACCTGCCACTCAGCAACTTGCAAAGGGGGTTTAATAGGGGTTTGGGAGCAGCCGCAAGGACAACCAGATAAGGCTGAGAACCTGAAGCAGATGTAAAGGAGATCAGGCCCAGTTTGCCCCTGGATCAACTTGTAAAAAAAAATTATAATCCCTTTTAACCTCTGTCTAAATTGGGGCTGCTTTTAGACTGATGGAACAAAGCTTGCTGCTTATCTTGAAAAGCAGCCTAAAAAGCAGACAGAAATGGTGAATTCTTATCATGCAGGAGTTTGGGCAGCTAACTATATTTCTTGTTGTTTTTCTCCCTCTCACTTGAGTTATCTTCTTTTGGCTTCATTCTGTGACTCTCCTGAAATATCCCAGCACTTTTAAACTAGTATAAATATGGCTGCATATGTATCATCAGCTCAGCCTGCATGACTAATGCAGAACTACAATTACATTGGCTGGTTGTTCCCAACTTCTCAACAGCAGATTGCCCACCAAATTTCTCAGTGCAAGTATCATTTGAGTTGGTTCAATCCCCAGCACATTCCGGTAGGGCTGAAAATGTCCCCAGATGCTTCTTCACACAGTGCATATACATAGTTAGACTACAGTTAGACTACAGAACTAGAGACAGCGGTAGCCACCAACTTGGAAGAGAATTAGACAACTTAATGGAGGATAAGGCTATCAATGGTTACTAGTCATGATCCCCATGTTCTACCTCCATTGTTAGAGGCATTATGTCTCTGAATACCAGTTGCTGGGAATCCCAGGTGGGCAGAGGGCTTCACACTCATGTCTATCTTGCAGGCTTCCCATAGGTTGGCCACTGTGAGAGCAGGATGTTAGACTAAATGGGTCATTAGCCCAATCCAGGAACTTCATCTTATGCAAAGGAACTTGGGCCTCTCCAGACACTTAAGGAACCCACAAGCCTTCTTCAGGCATTTGAGTTGAATGCATGTGGGCCAAATGTCAGGAGAGGGGCGGAGATGTACAGGCAAGCCCTGACCCCAACATCCCCACATGTGCTAGCTCCACTTCAGACCTTCCCGCATTTTGAGAATCTGGAGAAGGTGCACTATCAGAATAATATGTTTTCAGGGATACACCTGTGTACTGCTACAGTGTGTGTTGTAATTATGAGGTGCAATTAGTCACAATTCCCCCATCCCCAGGAATGTGAAGCGGTACAGCTCATAATTCCTTAAAGGTAAAGGGACCCCTGACCATTAGGTCGTCGTGACCGACTCTGGGGTTGCGCGCTCATCTTGCATTATTGGCCGAGGGAGCCGGCGTATAGCTTCCAGGTCATGTGGCCAGCATGACAAAGCCGCTTCTGGCAAACCAGAGCAGCACATGGAAACGCTGTTTACCTTCCCGCTGTAGCGGTTCCTATTTATCTACTTGCATTTTTGACGTGCTTTCGAACTGCTAGGTTGGCAGGAGCTGGGACCAAGCAATGGGAGCTCACCCCGTCACAGGGATTCGAACCGCCAACCTTCTGATCAGCAAGCCCTAGGATCAGTGGTTTAACCACAGCGCCACCTGGGTCCCTCATAATTCCTTACTGGAGCCTAATACCTCAATCTTCTGTGCATGGGCATAGCCAGGATTTTTGTTTGGGGGGCAGGCCTTGGGGGGGGCAGAACCTCATTTTGCTATGTATTTTTTATTAATTTTTATTGATTTCAAGGGGACAGCTGCCCCCCTTCCCCCCTGGCTACACCCATGCTTCTGTATGTGCAGATGAAACCTTAGATACAGGGTTTTCCCCCCTCATTTTTTTAACCAGTTTTCCCATTGGTAGAGAAAGCTCTGAGCTACTCCTCCCCTCCCTGACCCCAGAAGTTTTTCATGCTTTTTTTGGTGCTGAAATCTGCTGATGGTTAGAATGCCAGAAACATTGTTGTAAATCGCTGTGATATTTTCATGAAAAAGTGGTATATATATATTTATAATTAAGAATGCAATAGTATTAGGCCAAGTTTAATTGATGGACAGCACCACTGGGAAAAACAACATTAAAATCGAGGGAAATTTCTTCATCATTTTTTTTTATTTAAAGAAAACTATCCATCCTCCTCCAGGAAATTCCAGTTCTGCACATTAACCCTAACGCTGCAGTCCTGTAATCCCCATTTGCCTGGAAGTATGCTCCATTGAACTTTGTGGGACTTATTCTGAGTAGACATATAGAATTGCACTGTAAGCATCTAGTTTAGCTTAACCTCAAAGAGCAATCTCACATTTACTCTGGAGAAAGAATTAAGGATCACCCATGACAGATGACAATTTTTCTTCAGCTTGGAAATAAAGCGCCAGGGCTTTTTACTTAAAGTCTCGGGAAATATTAAGACCCCAATAGAACCATCATCTTTCAAAGGATATGTGGTGCTCGTTAAGCTTCATTAGACAGCCTTGAAGATTTTCCTTTTTCTTCCTGGGAAACTAGAAAGGGTAGCAGTATCTTGGTGAAATGTCTCCCAAGTCCTCAATCACTATTTAAGAGATCGTGGTCTTTTGAAGGGCCATAGAGGAATGAAGTTGTTTGGGGGATTACATGAATAGCTTTTATTTCCGCCCATAATGGTGTTGGGAAATGCAACAGATGCCCCTGGGCAGATAAGCTGATCCACAAAATACTGCTCAAGTGCCTTTGCTAAGCTAGAGGATCAGCGTCAACAATGCAAAAAAGAGAACCCAGCCTCTTTTATTCGGTCATAAGTCATAATGTTTTAAAGCATTAAACAATGAAAATGTCATTGGTCATGCAGCACTGAAAGAACCTGCAGCCGTTACATGCACATCCCCTTTGAAGTGACTTCAAAGTGACTACTCCTATAAGCAGAGGGTGTGGCTTCACCCTGCTTGGCTAACGAAGGAATTCTAAGAATTATTTAAGAAAAAAGAAAAAAAATGTGTATATATATATATATATATATGTGTGTGTGTGTGTGTGTGTGTGTGTGTGTGTGTCGCTGCAGCTCCTAATATTGTTAGCTAGCTTCTGACGCTTCATTTCGGCAGAAGATGTTTGTGCTGCACTCCGAAGAGAAACTATTTATCTTTGGCATTAACTTGCACACAGACACCAACGAAGACCTTTTAATTCTGCACACCTAAATTTCCCTGCATGTGCTTGAAACCTTCTCACAAAATACCGACAATCTGGAGGTGTCTCTGGTCAGCTGCTGTGGAAGGCAGGGGGATGCTGGGCTAGACTTGACAAATCCTTGGTCTGGACCAGCAAGACTCTTGCATTAAATCCCTTTTTATATTGAAACATCCTTGCAGTGAGGAATCCAGTCATATTGCACAGCCTGTTCCTCTCAGTTTTTGAACTGAGGGAGATTCCTGTAGCCCGAATCACCTCCCACATCTGGTTTGCAGCAGTGATCAAGTGCACCAAACTTTTGATTCGTGGTTGTGGAACAAGATTGTGGAACACTAGGAACAGGAGCTTTCTAAATGATCCCCTCAGCTTGGCCAAAGATAACAGCACAACTTAGTTATGTGTAGCATGGAGTGAGGGACATATGGTGGTCCCACACTCTGCACAGGATGACTCATGTTGAATATTCTGTTGCATGAAGACAGCAGCTGGGCTGGGACTCTTCTTTTGCAGGCACAGGTGGATAAAGCCCCAGCTGCAGCATCCTGATTACAAAGCCAAGGCAGCCAAATGGGGAAATTGTCAAAACCAAGAGAAAGGTTCCTTTGGCCAAGATGTATGCATCACAGAGGAACAGCATTCTCTCTCTCTCTCTCTCCCTCCCTCACTTCAGCTGCTCTCTCAGGACATACTTGTTGAGTTCTTGTTGCTTTCTTTTTTGGAAACATCACAAGATGATAGTGGAGCTTCCCAAAACACAATGGGCACAGGAAGTTTCCTGCTCAGGCTTCATTGAAACAAATTAATGCCAGTCTCTTGGCTCTTGATAACACCAGGATTTTGGTATTTGGTAAAAGGTAAAGGTAAAAGGACCCCTGGATGGTTAAGACCAGTCAAAGGCGACTATGGGGTTGTGGCGTTCATCTTGCTTTCAGGCCGAGGGAGCCGATGTTTGTCCACAGACAGCTTTCCGGGTCATGAGGCCAGCATGACTAAACTGCTTCTGGCACAATGGAACACCGTGATGGAAACCAGAGTGCACAGCCGTTTACCTTCCCACCACAGCTGTACCTATTTACTTGCACGGGCGTGCTTTCAAACTGCTAGGTAGGCAGGAGCTGGGATAGAGCAACAGGAGCTCACCCCGTTGTGCAGATTCGAACTGCCAACCTTCTGATCAGCAAGCCCAAGAGGCTCAGTGGTTTAGACCACAGCGTGTGGTCAGGGTTGACCCTACCATTAGGCAGAGTGAGGTGCCTTCCTTAAGGGAGGCAGTCAGGTGTGCGACATATAAAGTCTGCTTTGCACCCTGAGCTTGCCTCCCGCCCAAAGATTTGGTGGAGGTTGCTGTTCTGCTGCCAATCTGGCTGGCTCCAGTTTGAGTTCTGGGGAAGGGGGCATCCTGGGATGGATCCACATGAAAAATTTAAAGTATATTCAGTGCACATTAAACAACAACACCGTCCCTCAAAGAATCCTGGAGTTTGTTAAGGGCGCTAAAAATTGTAGTTCCACTCCACGAGGGGGGAAATTACAGGTCCCAGTTTCTATGGAGAAGCCATGTGCATTGAATGTGCTTTAAACTTATAGCATGTAGCTCAGACATCCCCAAACTTCGGCCCTCCAGAAGTTTTGGACTACAATTCCCATCTTCCCCGACCACTGGTCCTGTTAGCTAGGGATCATGGGAGTTGTAGGCCAAAACATCTGGAGGGCCGCAGTTTGGGGATGCCTGGTGTAGCTGTTCTTATTCTTTCCCTCAAGCAGCAAAATGTTTTGGGTTGGCTCTGAACGTGAGGGGGAATTCTGGAAGAGGATAAGCAGGACAAAGCTACTGATTAAAAATACCAACTACTAGCCACAATGGCTATGTTCTGCTTCCACTACCAATTTCTAGGAATCAGAAGTGGGGAAACTCAGGTCCTGCTTGTGGGCTTCTCATAGGCATCTGGTTAGGTACTGTGAGAACAAGACGTTGGATTAGATGGGCCTTTGGTGTGATTCTCTGAGGTTTTTTTATGTTCTTAAGAGGAGGAAGAGGGATAAATTGGTCTCTCCGTGGCCCTGCTTTCCCCACTTCGAACCACTTAGATCACCTCACAGTTTTGACCTATTCATCCTTTCTCCCAGTAAAGTCAGTTTGTTGCCTTGTATGGGAGAAATTCAGGGGACTATATTTGGAATGACTGCAAAAATTAGTCTATACCTGTCATCTTCCTCATCTCTTAGACTACCTCATAATACCTTTATCCTCGTTCTCCCAGAGACATCAACACAAAGCATTTGCTTTCATGGGTCAAGGAAGTATCCACGGCTCATACTGATCTGCACCTTGTTAGTTTATGGGAAGGTTCTAAAATCTATAGCTTCAGCATTTGAAGCAATCACTTGGGGGCAAATAAAATTCATGAGTGCCAAAGCTACTGAGTATAGAGCTGAGGGATTAGAAGAATCATCAAGAAGCTTCAACATATAAATAATGAGATCAGGTAAAATGCTGGGAGGTACACAAATAAACAGACCAAACTTCAGGAAAAAATTGGAGGAGCAAAATTAAATATTGAATATAGCACTGCAAAGCTTTTTTAATGCAAAACTAGAACTGCACCTCATTGCCCACACTTTGGCAAACACTTTAAAGTTCCGTTAATGTCAATATGAGAATTAAGCACATGCTTCAATCTTTCCCTTGAAATAAACAGAACTTAAAACCGGTTTGATGGATTGCAGCCAGTGTGTTTTTCAATACAGTGGTACCTTGACTTACGAACGACTCGACAACCGAATTTTTCGACTTACGAATGGGGGTAATGGCCGCGCGCTTACGAATGTCTCGACATCCGGGGGGGAAATGCGGTGGTTTTAGATAGGGATTTTTCAACTTACGAATTTTTAGATAGGGTTGCTTCGACTTACGAATTTTTCCGTTTTCAATGCATTCCTATGGGAAATCGCGTTTCCAATGGCGCTTTTCGACTTACAAATTTTTCGACTTACGAAGGTGCCTTTAGAACGGATTAAATTTGTAAGTCGAGGCACCACTGTACAGTAAATACTTTAATATAACTTCTAAGATTTTAAAAATGTGGACTACTAGCATTGCACATTTTTTCGTTTAATGTTGCAATCCTTCATATCCGTGATAACTTGTAGTTAGTTCCATTCAATTCAATGAAACTTTTTTCTGTATGAGATTAGACTGTATTAATATAGAAGCAGCAAAAAAGAAAAAATAAGCATTAAATAGAACAGAAAAGGCATATTTGGGAATGCTAATTTTAAAATAATCTGTCCACACATAATACAAGTTATCTGCAGAGTTTTCTTCCTTCCCAAATTGTATGAGTCAACAACTGTCCCAACAACATCCACTAAAGTGAATGGCAACTTCATAAAAAACACACTCCCATTATTTTTGTAGGACTTACTCAGGAAACATTCTCAATGGATTGTAATCACCATCAGGGGACCCCCCTCAGCTGATATAGCAGATATTAACAGGAGCTCTTTGACCCTGTACATGTTAGTTTTGCCATTGTTGTCAATGAAGAAAGGGCAGTCCACACAACAATAGGGATAGTTCTGAAAAGAATTCCCAACTATATATGGAGGGTGGCTCCTTTTAAGAAAAGTACCTTTCTGCAGCTGATCAGGAAGTCCACAGTTAAGTTGTACAATTTCTCATTCTCAGAATTGTTTCCCTCTGCCTACAAACTTTCTATTGTTCCCTAAGCATTAGCCTAGAATAAATCATATCCTTGAGAAAACATGTCCTTTTAAGCCACTTTGTTGTTGTTGTTGTCTCCTCCTGTCCCTCCCTGGATCAGATTTGCCTGACGCATAGAAGCCAGTCTGTATCTTTGCTGTTCTTGCTGCTGCTCAAATCTTATTAGGAGGGAAACAAGGACAGAAGGATTCTTACACAATGTACAAAAATACATATGTGAGGCCCTCTCAACTTTCCTGATATCACCCTGTGAAGTACAAGCACACATATTAACTCCCACCAAATATGAGTTCCTACATCTGCTTAGGGAAAGTCCATAGCTCAGTAGCAGAGCACATGCTTTGAATGCAAGAGCCCCAGGTTCAATCCCTAGACTTTCCAAGTCTCCATCTGAAAGCCTGGAGATTTGCTGCTGGTCAACGTAGATGCAGTGGTTTGATTGGTATAAGGCACATCCCTATGTCACTTTGAAGCCCAGCTGATACTTTTCCTCTCAGTCCCACTCACCTCACAGAGTGTTTGTTGTGGGGGAGGAAGGGAAAGGAGAATGTTAGCTGTTTTGAGACTCCTTAGGGTAGTGATAAAGCGGGATATCAAATCCAAACTACTCCTCCTCCTCCTCCTCCTCCACTTCTTCTTCTTCTTCTTTTCTTTTCCACTGACAATAGACCAAATGGTGTAAATATGTTTACTGTTGAAACTGCTCAACCATTTCAACATGGTTGGATATTCCCACTTGTGCTGTGCTGCTATTATGTTTTTATATGTGCTGCCCAGAATGGCTGAGGAAACCCTGTGAGATGGGTGGCATATAAATAATAAAAGTGTTGTTGTTGTTGTTGTTGTTGTTGTTGTTGTTGTTGTTGTTAAATGTTGCAGTGGCTTCTGTTGCTACTTTTCAAAGATGGTGTGGTTTTTTTGGCTGCACTCTGAACTTTATTCGAAAATGACACGGTGTTTAAGAACAAAGCCAGTGTGGTGTAGTGGTTAAGAGCGGTAGACTTGTAATCTGGAGAATTGAGTTCGTGTCTCTGCTCCTCCACATGCAGCTGCTGGGTGACCTTGGGCTAGTCACACTTCTTTGAAGTCTCTCAGCCCCACTCACCTCAAAGAGTGTTTGTTGTGGGGGAGGAAGGGAAAGGAGAAAGTTAGCCGCTTTGAGACTCCTTCGGGTAGTGATAAAGCGGGATATCCATTCATAAATGACCCCACCGTAAAAGGGGTCGCCTCTCCCTTGGACAAGGCAGATGAAGGGTACCTCATTGGACAGCCATGTGCCCCCATCCTGCTCTCCCTGTGGAATCTGGCCCCTCAGGCCTCCCTGGGGCCCTGGCTGGCTGGATTCTCCAACTTCCTCCCTCCTTTGGCTCGGGGGGGGGGGGCTTGGACCCCTGACCAGCCTTGGCTTTCTCCCCCCTTGCCTCTTTGCTTTTCTTGGCTGCTGCAGATGCCTTGGCCTGCCTGTGTCTTGCTTTCTTTAGACACAGTTTTCCAGGGGGCACCAGGTGTGTTTGCCGGGAAGGCCTCTTAAGAGCTTGGTTTCTTGAGGATTTGGGCCTCTTTCTCCCCCTCGGGGGACTTCTTCGCCTTGGGCTTTGCTGGAGGTTTGCCTGACACTTGCTAGCTTTCACCTTGGTACTCTTGTTGGGAGCCGTCTCTTTCTTCTCCCAGGAACCTTCCTTCTCCACAGGAACCTTCACCTTGGGCTCCTTGGCTGCTTTCTTTGGTTTGGGCACTGTTTTCCCATCCAAATCTGAATGCTTTTCCTGGCTCTTCTTTCTTCTTTCAACTCTTGACTTCCATCAACTGTAGCCAGCATGGACAATGATCAGGGAGGATGGGAAGTGTAGTTCAACAAAATCTGGAAAGTCACAGGTCTCCCAGCCCTGATCTAGAGCATCACACAATTAAATTGATGTGTCTTCATTGATTCTCAAAATATGGGTGGGAAGTCATGGGAATGAGAAGACCCGGGCACAAATCAATCTGTCATGTGAAGGACAAGGGTGAACCTAATCCCCTGTGCATGATGATACATTCATTTCACTTCTGCAGGCCTTTATTTGCCAATTAAATGCATTCACAAAGCCACTGATTGTGCCAATTGCTGGGGTTGTCATCGCAGTTCCATATTAGCAGGATAAGCATCCTTCTGTTACTATCCTCCTGTAAACACACTTACATAAAACACTGCTTGGCTCCATTAACCTAACTTTAAAGCACATTCTGAGAACTCTCATCCCAGCAGAGCGGTGTGTGTGTGTGTGTGTGTGTGTGTGTGTGATCTATCAATACAAGAAGTCAAACCAGAGGAAACAATTTTAATTGAATCAGAGGCCTCCTGTGGCTGCAGTTTATGTGCCGCCAGATTGGTCTCTTCGTGAACAAATTCATTAGACTTCAGGCCTGTCAGAACTGCCAGGCATGTTCCTACTTTAAAAAAAAAAAGAGGCCAAAGTTAAATTATTTTGAGGTCAGGATTCCAACAAATGTTGCCTAACATATTATTATTTTCAGCACCATTTTTAAAAATTTCACAACTAAAGTGAAAAACAAAGATTCCCCAGTGCATTCCTGAACAGGAAACCCCCCCCCCCAGTTCATTAGGGCCCCAGCACACTTAATACAATTGCACAGGTGCATGGAGAACAGGTGCTCTAATCACAGGTGCTGGTTAAAAAACATTCTTCCCTCAAATGGGAAGAATGTTTCTGAGCCCATCATTTTCTCATTCCCTATTCAGATGGCTTCTCCTCATGAGCACGGTCTGCACTTTGCTCTCAAGAATGGTGCACTGTGCGGAATTGAACCCTGTTTAATATACATTAAGGACAATTTTTATTGGTTCACGTGCATCTCTGTGTGCATCATGAATCCAGGTGTTTGCCTATTCCTAAATACTCAAATGTGTAATACCACAGCCCTATGCTAAATGAAACTGGGCCATTGACTTGTCAACGTTGTTTTCTGTACTGAATTCAGACTCCAGTCTTCAAAAATGACAATATGTTCATGTTATTGCCTTAAGTAGAGGGTAGGAGTGAATAACAGCACCATCCTATGCACACGGACTCAGAATTAAGTCCCACTGAGTTCTGAAGTAGATAGGATTGCAAGCACAATCATTTTAATTTTTCAACATACTGAGGATTTCCCCCCTCCAAATCTCAGATGTGACTGTAACTGTGATACCCTCTTTATTTGCATGAGAATACTTTTTTTCCTTTCACTTGGCTTTTATGGGCCAATTAAATGTATTCCCAATGTCATAGCTGGCTGGCTGGCTGACTGGCTGGCTGGTGTGGTCATCAAAACTCCATTTTAACAAGATCTTTTGTCTTAGAGTGACCATGTGTCTTATTTTACAGAGCAAAGTCCTCAATTTGAAAGAGTACTGTTTGAAGGGCTGTTCAGTTTTAAGTCTGTAATTCTATTTAACTTAATATTTCTAAATATTCTATTCAAATCTGTGTTTCCTTTTATTCTCTTTTTGGGTGGTGCCAGTGGGCATCCAATTTCCTAGGATAGTGGGACAATTTCCCAAGGTTCTCATTCTTGTTCTCATTCTTGTGCAAAGCTGGGATAGCTCAGTTGGTAGAGTATGAGACTCTTCATCTCAGGGTCGAGGGTTGGAGTCCCACGTTGGACAAGAGATTCCTGCATTGCAAGGGGTTGGACCAGAGGACCCTCGTGGTTCCTTCCAATTCTATGACTCATGTAATAAGTAGAACAACTAATTAACACTATGAAATCCAGGTAGTTTTCTTGTCACTGATATAGTTTCAAGAGTTGTCAGTGGGGTGCCCTCTGAATGCTGCTGGACTACAACTTCCATCAGGCACAGCCAGCATGGCCAATGGAGAAGGATGATAGGAGTTGTAGTCCAGCAACACCCGGGAAGCATACATTGGCTGCTGCTGGTTAGAGCACCAAACTAAGGCTGGAACTCAGGGAAACAGGCTTTGAATCTCCACTTGACCATGAAGCTCACTGGGTGACATCGGGCCAGTCACTGTCTATCAGCCTGAGCTACTTCTCAGTATTAATATGAGGATAAAGGAGTAGGTGGAAAAGAACTGTGTTAATTTCTGGATAGTACAGAACCAGGGTGTGGAATATTACAAAGACCACACCCTTCTGCCGGGGGTGTGTGTGTAATACTTTCCGTTGATTTAAATCAGGCACCCCCAAACTTCGGCCCTCCAGATGTTTTGGCCTACAACTCCCATGATCCCTAGCTAACAGGACCAGTGGTTGGGGAAGATGGGAATTGTAGTCCAAAACATCTGGAGGGCCAAAGTTTGGGGATGCCTGATTTAAATGGTTCTTAATACATGTTACTGAGCTGCAGGCAAAATGTCTCAAGGGTTTTAAAAGGTTTTTTTAAAAAAAAATTAAAGTGTTGTGGGACCTTTAAGAACTCTGGCTCTACGAGAGAGCAACATGCTGCATAATTACTCAGTGCAACATCAAGGCAGCCTTGCAAAAGACAATGTTGCTTTAAAGCAGTGTTTCTCAACCTCGGCCCTCCAGATGTTTTCAGACTACAATTCCCATCATCATCCTGCTAGCTAGGGATCATGGGAGTTGTAGGCCAAAAGCATCTGGAGGGCCGAGGTTGAGGAAGCCTGCTTTAAAGGGTCTGTAAAGCAGAGCACACATGTACCCTTTTAAAGAGAACTGAGAGAGATAAATGTAGGGTTTGTCCACTGACACATTTTATTTCCCAGCTCAAGTCGGTGAATAACTCTGTGAACGGTTCTGGGGTGCAGGGGGAGAGAAAACAGAGAGGTAGCGAGCTCTAAATCCTCTTGCCAAGTACCCTTTTCATAATTTATAGTCTGTCACTGGTTTTATCACAGAGAAAACTCTCTCTCTCTCTCCCTCTCTCTCTCTCTCTCTCTCTCTCTCTCTCTCGTTCTGGCGGCTCCTTTCCCACTGGACAGTTCATGCCAGCTGTCTAGGCAGCAGGAACGTCCTTTTTTTCCCAAGCCCCGACCTGTGGGAAAATCTTCATTGGCCAGTAATTGATTCCACCCTGCCAGCTCCATTACTTTACTCTACAGTCATACTGCCAGCAATCAGTATGTATCTGAAGTACGTATCTGAAGTACGTATCTGAAGAAGTGTGCATGCACACGAAAGCTCATACCAAAATAAAAACTTAGTTGGTCTTTAAGGTGCTACTGAAGGAATTTTTTTATTTTAATCTGGAGACAGGCAGCCTCAGCCCTCCCTTGCTCTCGCTATTGAAGTCTGCTCTTACCAGTGCTGCAAGCTACTGGCTCTCCCAGTTGATGTGTCAGCCCTCCCTGCAATTAGCACTAATCTGAAAATTGGCCTCTGCTTGCAAAGCCAAGCACCTGACAGCTAATTGTTTATGTCAGATTGATGTGCATTTAATATGGAAAGGTTATTTATCAAAGGGTATTCTTCCCTCCCCCTCTTTCTCTTTCTTTCCCCTTCCCCCCACCCCCTACTGTTTGGCTTAGTTCAGAGCAAGAAGCATCGCCACAGGCTGCATGAGTTGCCAGAACAACCAAGATCTACGTCATATACCTTAAGAAAGCACCTAAATAAATACCTAAAGCCAAAACAACTCCAAGAAGGCAGTTGACACAGTTCGTCAAGGAATAACTGCTAGTGCTCTTCGCTTCTTCTGAATCAGTGCAGCTTGAGGGAAGGAAGGAGGCAGAGAAAGAGCTGGGGGGATACAGTCTCCATACAGTATTGGGCTGACCCAGTGGCACAAGCAAGCCAAGTTGTCATTTGGGACGGCGATAACATTTTTGGGAATGTCCAGTGAAACTTCCTGTGGTTCAGGAGGTGCACCTCAGGGCATTGCAAGTCCCTGATGATGCCAGAGTCTGCTGAGACGAAGTAAAAGAGCTGAAACCCAGCAAGCATTGCTCCATTACAAGGGATCTCAGTCCATGCAGTGTGGTCTGTTGGGGTGATGAACTGCAGCCCACGTTGCGTGTATGGAATAGGGGCGCTGTGATTTTTTTCTAAGGTGCATGTTAAGGAAGTTATGGCTTCCTCTCCAACATTTTCTTCAGTCATTGAGGCTGGCAACAGAGCAGAAAGTTGATGTTCCACTGGGTCTTAATTGTCTAATTGCCACTGCTGACGCAGGTGCATAAGAGGCAGCTCCTAGGGGCCGAGGTCCCTTCAGATGCAGGTAGCGCTGTAGGGACGCAGGTGGTGCTGTGGTCTAAACCACAGAGCCTAGGGCTTGCCGATCGGAAGGTTGGCGGTTCGAATCCCTGCGACGGGGTGAGCTCCCGTGGCTCGGTCCCAGCTCCTGCCAACCTAGCAGTTTGAAAGCACGTCAAAGTGCGAGTAGATGATAGGTACCACTCCGGCGGTAAGGTAAATGGCATCTCTGTGCGCTGCTCTGGTTTCGACAGAAGTGGCTTAGTCATGCTGGCCACATGACCAGGAAAAACTGTCTGCGGACAAACATCGGCTCCCTCGGCCAGTAAAGTGAGATGAGCGCCACAACCCCAGAGTCGTTCGTGACTGGACTTCACTGTCAGGGGTCCTTTACCTTTACCTTTACCCCTTTTACCTTTACATGTGATCAATTATGCAGGACGGGGGTTACCTGGACTTGCCCAATATTTTATTTAAGTTGGCCTGCAGCACCATTTTACAACACCCACTTGATCACAGCCTGACATCGTATGCAGGGCCAAATGGAAAAGAGAAATCTAGGTGTGTCCTCCACGCTCACTTCTACCTCTTTCCACTCACTGGTACTATTTGGTGCTCATTGAATTTGGTACCTTTTCCAATCATCCTATTGCATGGGTGCGAAAGTAGGGCATAGCTTCTGGTCTCATCCAACCAAGAGAAAGCTAGTTGTACTGAAGCCTGATTGAAACCATTTGAATTTAAAGTAAGCCGTGTCAGAATAATTTCAATTGAGCTTAAGCCTATACATATTATTCAAATGTCATTCATTCATACATATATATATATATATATATATATATATATATATATATATATGTATGCTGCTTTTCTGTTGAAACAAAAATCATGCTCAAAGCAGCATACAACAAAGAAACAGGCAAACGCTATAAAAACAACTTCATAGAATTGTAGAGTTGGAAGGGACCCCGAGGACCATCTAGTCCAGAGGTCGACAAGGCTTACCGGGCATGGGCCAGATCACTCCCGTGTAGATCCTCCATGGGCCAGGCCGGTGCAACACAACACCGGAAATTGCATCTGTGCATATCCGCAGCTCTAGAAATAGTTTCTGCGCATGCCCAGATGCCAAAAATCGTGCCTGCGTGGAAGCGATCTGGGCATGTGCAGAAGCAATTTCTGGAGCTGTGGATGAGAGTCCCCATGTCTGTTTAGCGCAGTGCGCAGGGACTCGCCAAGTGGGCAGCTCTGTTCAGGGGCAGCTCATGGGCCAGTTAAGCAACCCGCATGGGCCGCTTCCGGCCCATGGGCCTTAGGTTGCCAACCTCTAAACTAGTCCATGCAATGCAAGAATCTCAACTAAAGTATTCATGATAGATGGCCGTCCAAGCTCTTCTTAAAAACCTCCAAGGAAGGCGAGTCCACAACCTCCCAACAGAGACTGTTCTACTAACAGCTCTTACTGTCAGAGAATTATTTCTGATGTTTAGTTGGAATCTGCTGGCCACATGACCTGGAAGCTGTACGCCGGCTCCCTCGGCCAATAATGCGAGATGAGCGCACAACCCCAGAGTCAGTCACGACTGGACCTAATGGTCAGGGGTCCCTTTACCTTTACCTTTCCTGTAACTTGAAGCCATTGGTTCGAGTCCTCCTACCCCCAGAGCAGGAGAAAACAAGCTTGCTCCATCTTTCATGTGACAGCAAAACAATAACATAGAATAGGAACAATTCCATCCTATCATAGCAAAACAAATATCTAATAACATGCCAAAAAAACCACATGTCAGTACTATAAATATAACAGGATTACTTAAACAACATACCTATAGCATCCAATAGAAAGAAAAACTAGGGAGCTTCAAAGTTTCACCTTAGCCCTAGAAACCCCCCTCCCATGATGTTACTTAAAGTAATTGCTGTCATAACAAAAGGTTTCTTAATTTACTGTGACTTAAATATTATAATGTTGAATGTATCCACCTGAACAGTAAATAAATTGCCACACTACTCTGTTGGATGCAGGAAGCACTTTGCCACTTATTCAGATACTGGTCTATGCAAGGAAGACAAGGCTTAATTTACACTGTCCAAAGGCTAGTAATAGAAAAAGATATTAACATCTCCATCGCACTGGGTCATTCATGGCTTGAGTCTTCTGCATCAGAAATATTTTGTGTTATGGTACTTTAAAAAACAATAACAGCAAAAGGTGGCCTTTTAAGATATGATTGTGTAGCTTGCCATTTTTAAAAGTTTTCAGTTATATCAATGTATTAATAAACAGTGGAATAATGGTCAGCTTTGTAATTTGTAGGAAACACACATAACATTAACCTAAACCAGAGCTTTCCAAACTTTTCATGTTGGTGACACACTTTTCAGGTATGCATCATTTCATGACACAGTAGTTCAGTTTTACTACCAAACTGGAGGTTAAACTAACCTCTTTCCAGCCCTGGGAGGAGTATGGGGTGCATTTGTGCGACACACCTACGCACTGCAGCCGACACATTAATGTGTCACAACACACAGATTGGAAAGCTCTGGCCTAAGCATAACTCCCCAAAAGAGAAGGAACTTGGGAAGAATATGCTACTAATAATGAAATCTATTAAATAATAGAAAACTGTCAACTGCAGATTTAGAAGACATTCTTATCCATGAAAAGTGAAAGGAGGTTAGCAGAGCGTCACAAATGTTACAACTGTGTGCAGTTAATACACACAAATTAATACAGACAGTTAATACACTCTCACACACATACTTTGGCATAATTTATGAAAGAGCCTGTTTACATATGAATGTTAGACTCTTCACATCTTACGCTGAATGGGCAATATCCTGGTCCCTCCTCTACATGCCATGTCGGTTAACATCTGTACATTCTCGTTGTCGTCAGAAGAGTAGACAATCTGGGGCTTTCTAGATATTGTTGGATTACTGTTTCCATCCTCCCTGTCCATTGGCTGTTCCAAGCTAGGTTAATGGGAGTTGTTTCTAACAACATCTGGAGTACCACATTGGCTTCTATACTGTGGGAACAGGCGTCTCAACTGCCCTGCTATCTGATTTTGGTTTGCTTCAACACTTCTTTTCTTTTTTTTTTAAAAAAAGAATAGACAAGAAAATGACAAGGAACATGCATACATTTTATCAGTTAAAGGAAGAAAGCGGAATCAGCATGCCTAAACAAACAACCAGAGGATGAAAGATTAAGATGCATCATGTAAATATTCAGAGGCATCTTTAAGGGAGCAGCAGGGAAATGGAAGCGAAACAAACACTGTGCATTGTATTCTACAGCAATGATTATCTGCCGGTATTAAATCCTTATCTCCCAATCTCGGCCTTTTCAGATAACATACTCAAGTTTGCTCCAAGGACAGTCTGTACCAAGGCACTGAAAACCAGTTGTGGTTTAAGATTATGCAAAATGGTAAATCAAAGTGACACTCCTTTCCTCCCGCTACAAAGACCAATTCTAAATTCTGTTTGCTTTCTCTTTATAAAATTCCAATGTAATGAGGGGGAAGGTCCTAGGGGGGAAATGAAGAAGAGGGCTAACATTTCTCCCCTGTCCACAACTTCTATTCTATAATATGCAATGTGGTATCAAAAGTTTATTGGTCTGCATTTGAGAGGGCTGCTTTTTTCCTCCCTCAAAAAAGTAAGCTGAGTAAACAGTGGAGGTACTGTGTGTGATTTGGGTTGGGGGTGGAGGAAAGGGAAGGAATCAGTAGGAAAATAGATTCAATCACATTCTCCTTTACTGTTTGCACAGGTTTCGTATTGCCTTCTGTGCACAGCTCAAAATACTGGATTTGACCTACAAAGCCCCAACTGCAGACCAAATGCTAATAGTGGTGTTACCAGTTCATGTTTTAACACAGAGATGAGGAACTTTGTGGCCCTCCATATGTTGTTGGACTACAACTCCCATCCTCCCTAACCACTGGCTGGAAGGAGTTAGGAGTCCAACAACATCTGGATGCCAGATGTTCCCCATACTTGCTGTGAGATAGCGAACCTATTCTTACTGGCCATTATGACATTGCTCTTACCACCCTCCGTCAGAATGGTAGAGCATCATGCTATGCAGGTGTGTGAGAGTGAAGGGGGCGGGGGGAATTACACTGGCATAGTGCTATATTTGAACCAGCAGAAAGGCTACTGACAACTAGGGATGGGCGAAAATTTGTTTCAGTGTGTGATTTTCACTTTCCTAAACAACAGAAACCCAATCACTGGCATCCTTCAAAATTAAAACTTCTCCGAATTTTGCAATGCAGCTCTCTAGCCAGGTAATGTGTACAAAAATGCACACACCAGGGTAATGCACACATTAGTGAGAAGAACATAGAGAAATGCATTGTGTTAGAGAAGACATAAATATTACAGGAAATATATACATTAGGGAGAATATGCCTTGCAAAAATGGGTATATTAGACAAAACTGGATACCAAAATATGTATATTACGATAAGTTTGCAGTAAAATGCTGATGAATTTTCAAAATGACTTTTTTAAAAGAATTCAACAGCTGATGTGGAACACTAAACCTGAAACTGGGGGAAAAAATGAGAAACAGAGATAAATAGATAGATTTGCCCGTGCTGACAGTGTATCCTTCCCTCTCAAAACTGCCAGCATAAGGGGCAAAACAAAAAAAATTAAACACACTACAGGGAGGGAACAAGGCTAAGGAGGAATCCAGTGCGTTCCAAGCTTGATCATGCCATTGCAATACTGCAATATTGTGTTGGCCTGAAAGAAAACACTAACACTGAAGTTAATGAACAAGCCAAAATGTCTCCACTCCATTCCTTCCTCTTTGTCCCACTCCCTGCCAGTATTGTAGTGGTGGTTGCAATTCTGTCTGACTCCACGGCTAATTAAATCATTGTATGACACCAGAGGCATATCAGATCCAGCCAAGGAAACTTGCTACCCCTTATCAAGATGTATGGCACAGGGCTGTATCACTCTGGCCTTATGTATCTTGCAGCACAGAAGTGAGAACACGGATAAAATGTCACCTTGCAAGGAAAAAAAGGAAAAGACTACCAAGGATCACAATAATCACAACAATGTAGAAAGTGCATACTGTATTGCTAACACTTGTCTTCTTAGGACCAGAAACAACCATGAGGAACCAAAATACTCCCACAACTGGGGCCTAAAGGATAGGGTTGCCATATTTCAAAAAGTGAAAATCTGGACAATTTTTTAAAGTTTTGGCCAAAGTTGTTGAGCCAAGCTTTGTTGGGCCAAAGTTGTTCTCAAAGAAATTGGATGTTTTTGAGCTATTTCTGAGGGAAATCGGCAAAAATGACACTGGCAACCTGGGCTGCCAAAAATCCAGATTTCCCCAGACATTTTGCCGATTTTCACCCGGACACTGCTTGGGGCTGCAGTATTCCAGATATGTCTGGGAAATTCTGGGTGTATGGCAACCTTACTCAAGGACATAGAAATCTACCTTACATTGTGTCAGAACGTTGGTCCATCAGCTATACTGACTTGAGAACAGCTCCACAGAGTTTTAGTCAGGACAGAATCTCTCCCAGCCCTACCCAGAATGCCAGGAATTGAACCTTGGACCTTCTGCATGCAAGGCAGATGCTGTACCACTGAGCTATGAACTCTCCCCAAACAAATGCCAAGCAAGAAGTGGGAGCAGTTAAATTCTAGTAGGACTTGCAAATAGCCTACATCCCTCACTCTCCTCACTCTGCATACAAGAGCAAGCTGAAAAGTCCACCACTCAATACCACCAGATGACTCCTCCTCCTGAACAGCTGCAATATAGGGAAACATGTATTATCTTAACAGCCTCCTCTTAATCACAAGCTACATATATTGTCAACCAGCAGGCCATGACAATCATCCAAATGAAGATGGAGATGTGGTTGGACAGCATAATGGGAGCTGGCTAAAACGGAAGGTTTCTGGGGCATAAATGGGCCAAGTTAACCATGTGAGGCTATCGTGCATGTTAGTGTTTGTGTGAGTTTCCATCTCTTTCTCCCTGGGAGATGGTGGCAAGACCTCAATTTGCATAGATCCTTTGTTCCCACAGTGGAACTCAAAACACTTGGGATCCCATTTGGATTCCCCTTGTAGACTACCTGTCGAAGGCACCATAATAATTTGTACACAATTAATTTCATTTGCTTCCTATGAAACATCACAAAGCAATTAAACCAAATTTTCTGCCTCACCTTCCCCCCCCCCCTGCTGTTAATTGGTGGATGAGTGCGACCACAAATATGTTACTCTGGCACCTGGTACGGAACATTGTTAGGGGTGGCCTGGAAGGGTGGCAGAATGAGCTATTTGCCTCAAGCAACGGATGCTGGGAGAGTCTTCTGTTGGCCAGGTGGCCACCTGACCTAACTCCCAGGAGCATTCATGAATGCATTGCTTCCAAGAGAGCCAGTAGCTAGGGTTTGACTTTAGACTGGGGAATCCAAGACTGAGTTGTTTTTTTTATTATTGATTTTTCATTGTGTGCATAAACACTCACCTAGAGAAATTTTCTTTAAGGGGACAAATAAATCAACAAATAAATAATGGAGGGGGGGAGAGGATAGAGGGCAAGCAAGCAATCATTATCCTGCACCACATCTTGTGTCCTACTTAGCTGCCCGCTATCCTTCGTTTTTCGAAACTCTGATCCCAATTAAGTGACACCACAAGACTAATTGAGCTTCCATTGTGAATGAAGGCTGCCTTGAAGGATGGGCCATATGGGAGCTTCCTGGTCAGCCCTTCTTGTTCGATAATAATAATAAGGGGGAGAAAATATTTGATGGGAAAGAGGGTGGAGGAGACACTCCCCACAGCTCCCTAATCGCTCGCGGTAGTACTGCCTGTACTACCCCTGTCACAGCAAACTAGCAATTACAGGGAATATCCTGTGGCAATTGGATCCTGATTCTCACGTCAAAGGCAGGTCTCACCATTTGCATGCAATAAATTATGCAGGGCTGTCAGCTGCTCAGATGGGAATGGGTACAAGTGGTTAAATGCTCACCACATGGCTAATTTTAGGTGTGCCCACCAGAGCCTTAACCCACTGAAATTAAATATTATCTGGGGTGCAGACAATCCCCATCTGTGCCACAAGCTCATGTAATTTGGGTGAAGAATTGTGGTTTTGCAGATGTGTGTTCATGTCTCTGTGTATATCCATCTTCTGGCTAAGGGGGCAAAGCGGTGGGGGGGGGGAGGAAGATAATATCGTAGTGGGAAGATCCAAATTTGAAAAAGGTTAATGTATTTGCAACCTGCAGAATACCTTGATAACATTGTTATTTGCATGAAGAAAAATGAACATTTTAAAATGTGCTTCACATTTTCAAAAAGCCCACCAATATTGAGCAAGCAATAAATTATACAACATGAAACATAAGGTCACCGTTGTTATCTAATCTTGGTTGCTTATTTAATTATGGTACTGGACTTAAATACTGCTTTTCAGGCAGTCCTCACAAAGCTGTTGCAACAACCATCACATCTAAGATTGCCATCACTTGTTTGGGCAGGGATAGTTGCAGGAAATTGCTCATCATATTTGATAAGAGAAGATGTATATATGGGGAGACATTTCTGCTGCTGCCTATCTGGAACCGCTGAACAAGTGGGGTGGCAGGAAATTCATGGATGTGTGCAAACATATCTGTACACAGAGAGTCCCCCAATCTGAGCTGGCAGTGGTGCAAGCCCTGGTGAGGCCAAGAATGAAATAAATAATAATATATTATTATTATTATTATTATTATTATTATTATTATTATTATTATTATTATTTATACCCCGCCCAGCTGGCTGGGTTTCCCCAGCCACTCTGGGCAGCTTCCAACAGAATATTAAAATACAAATAGGAACGTAAGGCAGCTTTCCCCAATGAAATGCTCTCCAGCTCTTTTGGACTACAACTCTCATCATCCCCACCCAATGACTATGCTTTCTGGGGCTGATGAAATTCTTCAACAAAGGGTTCATTCAAGGAACCTGACCCATAGGATCAATGCACCATACTCCCTGATCCACTGAGTCTGCATTTAGGCAGAGGGAAAATAAAATAACAAATGAAGCGTCCTACTCTAGTCCGGCATGCTCTTCTCACAATGGCCAACCAGTTGCCTGTGGGAAGCCCACAAGTAGGACATGAGCTCAACGGGACATTTTTGCTCATGTTCCCCAGCAATTGGTTTGATCTTTGATGTGCTGTGGCAACACCTACCAATACATAATGGCCAGAAAGGTTATGCAACCCAGTCAGAGCAGATCATTTTAGGAGCTGATTGAAGGACAATCACAGATGCTTCAGTTTGAGCAACTTATCAAACAAAGCAGCCTTTATAGCACAATTTTACGCATTGCTGCTTATATTTATTTTGATGGATTATTTAATTTCTTGACCGCTTAACGTATCTGTAAACAGTATCCAAAATCTGAAGCAACAACTTAAAAGATTACAAAAAACACACAGTTACCCAATTACGATTATCTTACATTAATTTACCACTTTAGAGTTGTGACTTGGGTCTCACGATGCACAGATCTCATGTCACCAAATGCAGCAGATGGATTCAGGACAGTTTTATATGATTACATAATTTAGTGTTGCGTTGCTGGTACTGGCACAGTAGACACACTCCCCCATCCCTCCACCTCCCAGTGTTATTTGTAACATTCAAAACAATCCTCGGGCTTCTGGGCTCATGTGGGAGATGGGCCTCAAGATGGTGGCAACGGAAACTCTTTTCCTTGCTGGTTTGCAGTTCCATGCCCTTGCCTAATGGGGCTGCGAGAGCAGCAGGGAGCAGCACACACATCTTAATGTGCAAGCAACAGCTGTGGATCCTTGATCTAGGGAAGCCCTAGAAGTAATGTGCAATAAGCAGGTGTGGTGCTAAGCCAGGGGCCTTAGTAAAGGGTTTGGAAATGTTGGGTGGGATATTAGTGGGGAGTGAGTCCATCACCAATTATTTTAAGTATTAACTTTTTCTGGGAAAAGACCTAACGTGTTCATGTTTGAAATATCTTGAAAATGTATTTTGTGTCTGCAAGTCTCAAAAATCCCATTGTGACTTTCAAGTTTATTTTCACAGGTGCAAAAAATACTGATGGATTAAAATGTGGTTACAAATAGGTTCCAAGATACCACCTATTTCAAGAGCAATATTTTGTTCCATAATATCATAGTAACAAAGAATATGCTATTTCCACTCATTCTTTTAAGAAAAAAAATTGTTCGTTTAATCATGCTCCCTGAACTCTGGGTAGCCTATAAATCACTACATTTTAAACCACCGTGGTAAAAATGAAAGGGCCTAGGAATCACGTGCACAAAATGAATTTTTTTTATTATGTTAGCAACAAAAAAGGGATGGATCAGGAAGAAAGGTGCTGGACATTTGGTTCTTCTGTTGTAGTAGGTCTTTCTCCAGTGTCCCTCAATGAATATGTTCTTAGTAAATAAAACAAAAACAAAAACAAAAGGCTTCTGAGAAATTATTGGCACTTGAACTTTCTGGGCTCTAAATGAAAAGCACGACTAATTTTCCAATTAAGCCGTTTGATAGGCACGATGACATGTGCAAAAGAGGAGGGCAAGCTTGAAGCTGCATTTTTTTTAATCAAAATTTCTCATGACTACAGCGGCCTCTCTCCTCACTGACAGCTGAGAAGTACACTTTCCCATGCCGTCAGGGGTGAGGAGGTTACAACTTAAGTATTGTGGCAGTTGTTTTTCACACAAGAATCCAGCTCGCTTGAAAGAATCCAGTCCCTTGAAAGAGATGCAAGCGTTCCCCACCCCCACCCACCCCCGCACATGCACCCGGCTCTTTCCTCTCCTTTTATTGCACGCTACGCCCCCCACTTGAGTGGGCAGCTCAGTTTAACCCGCCATTGATCTGGACAACTTGCAACACTAATTGGGAACAGGGGCTTTTTTTTTCAAAGTTGCTCAGTCGGTAAATGAAACTTCAGCTCCCCTGTGATCCAGCGTGTGCAGGGAAGCTGCAGCCCAAGGGGCAAAGAGCACAGCAAAGAGATTCCAGGCAGCCGCTGCTCTTTCACAGCTCATGCTCGCTTTGCCCCAAAGCCAGGCAGCTTGCTTTGTTTGGCAAAACTGGGGGACACACACAGATCTTGATCTCCTAGCACTCCTCCCAACTCAGGGTTCATGGGGCTACACAAGGCACTAGCAGGCTTTTCTCTACTGGTCTCATTACTGTAATAAATATTCCTCCAAGCAGCTCTTCAGCAGCAGAGTTAGCTCCTCAGGTACCTGGCGTGGCGCGGAGCCTGCAGGTGCCCAAGCTACCACGTCACTCCTAGGAGAGATGTGGCGCCCAGTGCCCCCTGCTCCCCCCAGCTATGCCTCTGCTTCTCTCCCTCTCCCATTTCATCTTCAGAGCTACCCTTGTGAAGAAAGCTAGCCTCAGAGGTAATGGCTGGCCCAAGATCACCTAGGAAGCTGTACTGTTTAGTGGGGCTTTGATAATACTGTGCTGAAACCTCATTCCCCAACTACTCAGAATTATAGAATTGTAGAGTTGGAGGGGATCCAGAGGGTCATTTAGTCCAACCCTCTGCAAATGCAGGAATCTCAGCTAAAGCATCCATGACAGATGGCCATGCAACATCTGCTTTAAAACCTCCAAGGAAGGAGAGTCCACAACCTCTAGGAGTGCGTTCCACTGTCGAACAGCTCTTACTGATGGAAAGTTCTCCCTGATGTTTAGTCGGAATCTCCTTTCTCCTTGAAGCCAGTGGTTCGAGTCCTACCTGCCAGAGCAGGAGAAAACAAGCTTAATCCATCTTCCATGTGACAACCCTTTAGATATTTAAAGATGGTTATCATATCTCCTCTTTCTCTTTTCCAGGATAAACATTCCCAACTCCTTCAACAGTTCCTCATAAGGCTTGGTTTCTAGACCCTTGATTATCTTAGTTGCCCTCCTCTGTACATGTTCCAGCTTGTCAACATCCTTCTTAAATTGTGGTGCCCAGAACTAAACACAGAACTCCTGGTGTGTCTGACAAAGACAGAACTATTCCTTCCCTTGATCAGGGCACTATACTTCTGTTGATGCAGCCTAGAATAGCATTAGCTTTTTTTTTTTTTTTTGCTTCTGCATCACACTGTTGACTCATATTAAGCTTGTTGTCCACAAAGACCCCTAGAACCTTTCCACATATACTACTGTCAGGTGTCCTCCATCTTGTATTTGTGCAACTGGTTCTTTCTGCCCAGAAAACTAAAAAATTTTCTACATTTCAAAGAGGCTTTCAGTTTTTTACCTTTCACAGGACATTTTTATATACCGTACTTTCATCACATAGAATTTATCTTTGCGAGGTGCCTCTGGATAGCATGCTTGTGTTTCTATTCCAGCTAAATATTTTTGCCTGTGCTTTGTGATCATTGAAAGCCCCATGGAAGGAGTTACGTACCTTATGACAGCCTTCCCTGAATTTTAACTGATGTGGGAAGTTGTAGAAGGTGGGTACCAAGCACCTAAGATTGGTGTGCATGGCCGTTTTGTTTCTAAAGAGAACTCCCTCCATCTTTCTTTCTTTTTTCAAGCTTTCTGCCCTGATTTATTTACAAGTGAAGAGATCACTTAAAAACCACCATAAGAAACAGCAGACAGGCACAAGGTTGTTGGCATCCCTGCTTTCTGTACTCACAGGGTAGCTCAGCCATGGACATTGTGGGTTTTTCAGGAAGTGCAGACACCCAGGAAGGCTGTAGAGTGCAGACCAACTGTAAGTTTATTTGTGTAATGTTTTATGATGTTTTTATATATGCTGGAAGCTGCCCAGAGTGTCTGGGGCAACCCAGTCAGATGGGCGGGGTACAAATAATAATAAAAATTATTACTACTTTGTTGCACTAAGTAGTGCATGGCATTTTTTCAAGTTCTACATAACTCATTGGGCTAGATCATTGGTAGGCAAACTAAGGCCTGGGGGTCGGATCTGGCCCAATCACCTTCTAAATCTGGCCCGTGAATCAGTGTGTTTTTACATGAGTAGAATGTGTGCTTTTATTTAAAATGCATCTCTGGGTTATTTGTGCGGCATAGGAATTCGTTCCCCCCCCCCCAAAAATAGTCCGGCCCCCCCAAGGTCTGAGGGACAGTGGACTGGCCCCCTGCTGGAGAAGTTTGCTGGCCCCTGGGCTAGATGGTAAACAGAACGTGGAAGGGTATTTGTGTGTGTGTGTTGGTGATGCTGAAGCCATGGAGACTTTTGTCTTTCTATGCTATCTCCTAGTACTCAACTGACCTACCTCACTAACCACAACATATGAAAATTTGCTCCAATTCATTAATAAGCACACCTTTAGCCACTGGCATTATGTCTTATGTAACTTCATTCGGGGCACAGTAGCCTATCCAAGTTCTGGGTGTACTTTGCAAAGACTGTTTGAACATGTGGTTACACTGATTAACCCAGAGCAGTATCGGTAAGTTTCATAACTCAATTTGCATATCCAATAATATCCCATACTTCCCAGGGGGGGGGGAATGCATATTGGATTGTGACTGACAGGTCAGAAGAGTCTCTACATATTTCCCATCCAAAGAACTTTATTAAGCAGGGTATGATTATTGGAGAAATATGTTTCCCACCGATATGATGCTGAGCAGTCATAAATGAGCAACCACAGACATAGCCATGTTCTTGAAGTAGGAAGGGTGTGTAAAATAATGAAATGCGATTGTGGACTTGCTAGTGATACTTAAGTTCTTTGAGGTGGCTCACAAAACAATACAATTAAAATGAAAACTGTTAAAATGAAAAATCCATACAAAACACAGATTTTAAGGACCTGGTCCTAAAACATAAGTAACATAAGTTATTTTAAAGGCCTGGATATTCACTTGGTACCAGAAAGGCCATAAAAAATAGTACCACACAAAAAATAGTACCAGGCAAACCTCTCTGGTAATGCTGTTCCATAACAGGGGTACTACCACCAAAACAGCACCTTTCCCTAGTGGTTACCTGCCTCACTTGGTTTGGCAGTACCACTCTGAAGAAGATACTAAAATTTGCCAAGGTACCTATAGAAGGCAATCTTTCAGGTAACCTGGTCCTAAGTGCTTAGAGTTTTAAAGTTTAAAGCCAACAGTTTAATTTTGGCCTGGAAACAGTCTGGGAAGCAGTGCAGCTGCAGAGTATGGCCAGCTCACCAGTTAATAATATTTTGTTGTTGTTGTTTAGTCGTTCAGTCGTGTCCGACTCTTCGTGACCCCATGGACCAGAGCACGCCAGGCACTCCTGTCTTGCTTTAATTGGGCAGTCATACATCTGAGTCAAGGTTAGCTCGCCTACATCCAAAATAATTTTAATTTAATGTACAATTGAAGCTAACTAAAATTACAGTATTAGGGGGAGGAATTCAGTGCAACACTAAGGCAATCATTCTGTCAGCACAAGCATTTCAGCTTGTCAGATGGAACCACTCCCCCTTCCTTCCCCCATGCACTACTTTGGGGGGTTTTCTGAGCCAATTTCAAGTCCTTGTGTGGGCTTCTGCTAGCAGGACTTGCTGGTTCAATCTGGCCCAGCATTTGGTGTTTAACTAAACAGCTCACAGACAAGCCAGGAAGGATGATAATTCCTAGCAATACCAAAAGCTCATACCATAGAAGTATGGGTGCCATATTTGGTATGAAATATAAAAGCAGGGACATAAAAGTATTTCTGGTTGCCGCTCCCTTCCCCCAATATTTGCTGGTGACACTTCTTGGTTCCTGAAAATGTATTGCCCATCTCTTTTTGTTTTGGTAACATATGGAATTCATGTTCAAACTCTCCTAATAAATAACACTATGAGAGATCAGTTGCCTTTGGCTTAGAGCATTTCCGATCTGACAAACAACCTCTTATTATTGGTTGGTATGCAGAATATGCTAAAACATGTCTCCATTCCAAGCATGTTATTTTTAAAGGCATCTTATTACACAGAACGTGATGTGAGAATTATGGCTGTAGCTTATTTTAGAGTCTGAATTACCCTTCATAACTGGGCTGGACTTAAATCCAGTTTACTCTTTTACTTACCAGAAATACTGAAGAGAAGATCAAGAGTAGCTACACAGGACATTTCAAATAGTCTGGTCTTACAGGTGGAAGAAATAATTTATATACTCTGCTATGCTTCTAGTTAAGACTTGTTATTCTATGACAGATAGGTATAATGGGATTCAAGATATGAGACACAAATGCATTATGAACTTACCTAGCACACATCACTGAAATGACTGGCAGTGTTGAATAATTCCTTTTAAAAGTGGCATATACTGAATTTCTTCCTGACTTATCTTGGGAGGCCAAAATACACATTGCATTTAAAATATTGTGAATAAAATGTGCTTGCACTGGCTTTTATTCTGAAGGAAAAATCAGCTGATTTGGAAAGTGCTTCTGCACCAGTTTCCTGCTGACCTCCCTCCACCCCCACTGCTATGTGCAAACAGCAAGTTTAAGGTCAAGTAGTACTTGGGGGTGGTAGTGTGCATTGGCCTTCAGAATGTAGCCAGTTGATTGTCACTCCGGAAGCATCAAAGTTTAAGACATTCAACTGTTCACACTTTAATCAGAAAAAGTCATATTTCATCTGTCATGAATTTGTGTCGCTCTTTGTCATATAATCAGACAAGGTGAAATATACCCCTTTCTTGGATTAAATATGAATACAAAATAGAATTAATATAAACAATTAATAGTACAGAGGCAACAGAAGTGAAATAGATATTACAGAACCAAATTTGCTAAGATGGTTTCTTTTTAACTCGCATCAATTAGGAAACAGAGGTGGAAGAATGGTTTCAACGTTTTAATTCAATTCAAATCTTTATTGCTTAGCTAAGCCATCTCAAAAAAACTGAAAGTGCTGCACAAATCAAATAACTACCTAGATTTGCTAAAATGTAGTCATGAGTGAATCTATATTGAGGGGTTTTTTTGGGGGGGAGGAATAGCATTTGCTATTTTTGTCTATTTTCTTTGCTTTCCACAAGTCCCAAGAGTATTGCATCAGCTTCCAGTAAAGTTGTGTCTGTTTTGGCTCCCAAGAATCTAGATGAAAGTTCAAGGTCAGTAATTCTCAGTCGGACTTTGGATCCCTTCTGATATTTCCTGGTGAGAAAAAGGGGAAAAAATTAAGCACTGTTTGTACTTACATCTTCTCACATACGGCATTTAAAATTTGGTAATACTGTAATGTGACTGTGTTAAATTCTTTTATTTACTGTATGATATCCTTTGTGATCTTCAATAAGCTGCTTCAAATGAAAAGCTATTTTGTTGTGGTGCTTGTCACCCAAGGCACAGATCTTCATGGAGCCTCATTTTTTTTACATAGTTTGACAATAAAACAAACATCAAATCACAGAACACATCTATGGCCTACAATCTGAGAGGACCCCTCATAAAAATTATGAGGGCCCTTAAGGATCCATGCTTTCGATTCACGTTTTTGTGTTGTGACAGCACTAGAAAGTACCAGCACCATAATTTTAGGGTTCAGTCAATGAGATCTGTGATTTGATGGTGGTTTGAGAGAGGGGGAAACTATGGAGAAAATATCCAATTTCAAGGGTTTCCATTTAACTTAGTCTGGCCTTTGGGTGCGTGCATCTCTCTCCTGACTGCTGCAGTACCTCACTGTCTCCTTCCTGGTCACCTTGTAGCACTGATAACAGTAACAAGGAGCTATATACCTGAAGACTATATTGCATGGGTAGGCAAACTAAGGCCCGTGGGCTGGATCCGTCCCAATCGCCTTCTAAATCTGGCCCATGAATGGTCCGAGAGTCAGTGTGTTTTTACATGAGTAGAATGTGTCCTTTTATTTAAAATGCATCTCTGGGTTATTTGTGCAGCATAGGAATTCGTTCTCCCCCCCCCAAAAAAATAGTCCGGCCCCCCACAAGGTCTGAGGGACAATGGACCAGCCCCCTGCTGAAGCTTGCTGACCCCTGATATTCTGATCAGTCAATGCAAGCGATATCTGGAAACATTCTATTGTTATCCTACCCTGTTTCTCCGAAAATAAGACATAAAATAAGCCGTAGCAGGATTTCTAAGCATTTGCGCAATATAAGCCATACCCCGAAAATAAGACATAGTGATAGGCGCAGTTCTGGAGGGCACCAAGGAAGAGGCTAGGCTGGACATGTACCGTTTCCCCTATTTTAAGACGTAGTTATAAAAATAAGCCATAGCAGGATTTTTAAGCATTCAAGGAATGTAAGCCATATCCCAAAAATAAGACATAGTGATAGGCGCAGCAGCAATGCCAGCCGTGGGAGGAGGAGGGGAAAAAATAAGACATGCCCTGAAAAATAAATATAAGATAGTGTCTTATTTTCGGAGAAACACGGTAGGTTCTGCCACCACCAAGTTCCTCTATGGTTACAAGAAAGGAGAAATCTCATCATTAAAATATTGAAATGCCAAATAGGTTACTGCATGTGAAAATTTCAGTTCTGACTTCCAGTTGCACTTTCCCTCACTTATGTTTTGTGATAGCCGGAGCCAAACAAATATTAGTTTTTGCCTTGAAGACTCTCATTTACTATGCACCCAAAGGAGCCTGCTTGTCTGAACAGGATACAAAGAGAGCAATTAAATCTGATTTTGCAATTCTGCATGAGGGGGTGATTTGAAAGCTTTTCACTCGGAGATTTTTATTTTTACGGTACTTTTTTACATTTCCCCCTATAGGCATTCCTTAGCCAATTCTCTCTAGAAATTGCTTTGCTTTCTTAGAAGGAATTCTCTGTGCTAAGGCTTTGACATTATGAATGCAAAGCACACTGAATCTATCATATGTTTTGGTATGGACTCATGCTACAAAAAAAAAAAACCCTTACCCGTATATAACCCTTACCCGTGTATAAGACGACTGGGCGTATAAGACGACCCCCAACTTTTGAGAAGATTTTCCTGGGTTAAAAAGTAGTCTTATACGCAGGAATATACTGTAGTTCTTTATAGCTGAAGCTTCCTGGCTATTACATACACCCCATCCCACTAACACCTGCCATAGCCTTGAAATTAGGAATGAACCTAATTAATGAGAGAACTCTCACTACAGCTAGTTGGAAAAACTAGTTGTTAGTTACTGTTGTAAGCCATGCCACTATAAAGTTTTTGCTTTGTTTTACTCATCAGCAGGACTTCCAATACAGTTATACAGTACAGTTGAATTTATAACGTAGTATTCAAAGCCTAAAACAACTATCATAAATCAGGCCACAATGGAGTCTCCAGTGTAGGGGTAGCCAATGCATTGCTCCCTACATATTGTGGGCTATACTGTGGAGCAGCTCCATCCCGCATGGCTAATGGTTGGTGATGATGGGAGATGAAGTTCCCAACATCTGGACTGGAGAGTACCACACAGACCCAGGAAAATTCAATATACAAGTCAAGATGAGTGCTATCACAGGATGTTTTGGTCTCTCTCCCCAATCCAGATGAACGGCCAGGCATGCAACAGAACACACTTCAACCGGATTTTCTGTGATGAGATATTCTGATTTTTAGGACAGCTGAGAATAATTATTATTGCAGAATTGCTTATTTTCTAAGAACATCTTTTTGTATGGTAGAAAGGGGGGGTAGCATTATACATGTCATTTTCATTCAAATGTACACAAAGCCAATCTCCTTCCCAAAGTACTGGAAGGCGGACAAAATAATACCATTTAAAAAAGAAAGGCCCACGTGGGATTCAGAAAATTACAGATTTGCTAATCTAAGTGCTATAAAACAGGCACACTGCTGAAGACATTAAGACTTAAAGAATTAATTGTATAAAAGAAAAAGCCGTATGAAAGAAAAATCTGCATGGCTTCTGCAGCAGGCCACTTTTGACATGTGGGCAGATCCACATTAACTTGACACCATTTGGCATCAGGTGAATCTGTGCCTACCAGAAAGCAGAGGAGCCTGCATTTGGTGCTATATTTTAAAAAGCTTTCAGTAGGGATCGACTTCAGTCAGGAGCTTCTGAGTGAAACCAATCCTAGCAGTGCTTAGACTCAGCACCATTAGACTCAGCACCAAATTTAAGCAGTACTGAATGTAAGCCCTGATGTGAAGGAACAATCAGGAATGCACACCTGCTGCTGCAACTTTAACCTGTCTCACACCTGATGTCATATGATGACAGGTAGTGGGGTAGCTGGTTGAACATTTTGCCCACGGACCAGAGGTTTCCCTGACATAGGGTGATATCCAACAAAATCTTAGTGAAGAGTAGATCCACTAAAATCAATGTTCCTAAGACAATTGATATGTATGCCTAATGTCAATTAAAAATAAATATATTTTAAAAAATGCATAAATAAAGCATTCTAGCCTGCAAACTCTCTTTTAATAAGACGTTTTTCAACAATAATCTGTATACTGTTGCTGCTGCCAATTTAAAAAAAACTTGTGTGCTATAGAATGTTGCATCTAGAGAGATTTTTTCCAGGGGGTGGGGGTGGGGAATCACCTTTCTTTTCTTTTTTAAGGCATATCTGCCTCCCTGCGGGACTTATATACATTTTCTTTCAAATCAAAGATGAAATCTGTAACCTTTTCATTGTGACAAAATGCTGAAGAATTTGACAACTGAAACTCAGGAAAAGTAACTCCTGTCATCGCAAAACTTGTATCGCATGTGATTATGTCGTTAAAAAATAGTTAATGCCAGTCACCTTTCAAGGCAGTATTATAGAATTTATCACCTAATTTGACATGAAACGCCATCTCAAAAGGACAGTGACAGGAGATAACTGTCTCTTTCCTTCAGACTGTCTGAAGTACCAACACATCTATGCATAACATCAAAATAACTCTTCCCTGCTCTCCCAGCTATATGTTTCCAGTACCATAAGGTTTCAAGCACCAGGGCTTGAATAGCAAAAAGACAGAAGCAAGCAAGCAAGCACACATGCCCAGAGCCCTTAAATGTCACAATAGCCAGCTTACATCAATACATCTTTCTGCACCCCATATTATTTTCTGGTTCTGGAGGGTGAAGTTGCACAATGCTAAAAAATGATGGGCCGAACCATAATTCTCCCCACAGCCGCCAGTGTGCGCAAGCAGATATGTAACAATGTGCAAACCTTTCCCAGTGTAAGATCTGTGAAACTTGAAAATATTTCACTGAATCCAAGGATATGTTTCGCCTCTCATTACTATTTAACAATAATGATGTGGGAAACATTTTATTTGTTACCACTCTGAATGTAATATTTCAGTTGGATGAAAAGCAATGCAAGTTGCTTTGTGTGTTCATTCAAACTGTTTTTAAACCTATTTTTAGTTGCTTTATTGTATATCTTATTGTAAGTACCTTGAGATTAATAAAAAACAACTTCACAATGAGAATGTAAGGCAACAAGAGCTCTAGCTGCTGTTTTACGAATGTTTTCAAATTTCAAGGAGTTTTCTTTTTTTAATGTAACTAGCTATTCCATTAGCCAAGTCAGTGGATTGTCTGTTCTTAAAAGTCCCATTCTGAGGGAGCATAATGATTACTGCAGTGGTTTGCACCTTGAAAAGAAAAAGAATGACATGCTATCTGAGGTATAGAACTGACAAGAGGAGCCTGTATTCTGCAGTGTAGTTCAAGGCTGCTGTTAAGCTGAAATTTCAGCAAATGAATGGGTTTGTTCTTAAGCATCTCTCACACTTGAATTTCAACAGAATCAGGTCTCACACAAGCGAGCATAGTGATGATAGGGACTCCCACCAATGATATGGCTCAGCTTCCTTTGGTCATGTAAGTTCAGAGCTATGTTGGTGCTCCCAGAGGCTCAGGTTACAACAGACTACTTTCTTGATACAGGAAGCTGGGCTACCAGGAGGATACAACAATAGTCTGCCAACATTTGCATTGGTTCCCTATTTATCTTGTCTTCTAGGTTCAAATCAAGAGCTATTTTTGATCCCCACAACCCAAAAATTGTTATGGTCCAAATACATAAGACTGCACATTCCTGTATTAAGCAAGATACATTTCTGCACTCTCTCTCTCTCTCCCCTAAACACTGTTAAGTCCTTTCTATTTCAACTTTTTCAGCAACAATGGTGAATCAGGAAGGATGGCAGTTTCAAAGTTTGAGGTTTTAAGCTTTCTTACATTGGATTTAAAAATGGGATTCGTGGTTACATCCAATGTTGCATGTGCAGAAGGCAGCTCATGCAAGCAATCTTGCCCTTCTCACCCCCACCCCCCTGAAAAGCTTTCCCAAGAGCCTGAAGACCTCGTGGACATTGTGAGCTGCATCTTGCAGAGCTTCATGCGAGGAAACTTGCACCACATAGACAAAGCTCCCAGTTTCTCCTTCCACTGTAAACCAAAACCCACAATTGTCTGGTAGGTCCTCCAACTTAGTGGAGAGGGTACAGGTAACTTCAGAGAAGCAGAGAAAGATTTGTTATGTAAACTGCTGTTGACTCAAGCACTATTGGGTGTACCCCAAGATCTTTTGTACTTTTCTAATTTTGTGGATACTTACTCCAAGCCTCTGGGAAGGGGTAACCAAGACAAAGAGAGATGTTTTTTGTGTGGCTTTTTTATTATTTTTCAAGAAGAGATTCTATTCCACCTCTAGGGTCAAAACTCCTGTAACTCATGTTGTTAAATCCTGAACTTACTGAAGTGGCATTGATACCTAGAACTGAAGCAAGCCACATGACTATGCTAACTATGTGAAGCATACCTCGTAAGACTGTCTGCTGGAGGAGTATGTTATTAGCCAGGCTTGGCTGAAACAATCCACTGCTCACAAAACTACTTTAAAAGTACAGTCTCCACTGGAGGGGGGGGGGAGAGAGTCAGAAAACTAAAACAATACATTATGCTACATTCCCATCTCTGCAGCAGTTACCCACCACAGGCAGCACTTTGTCTTCAACAAAGAGACTCACATTCTATGCTACTAAAATCTCTCTATTCTGGCTAATACTGTAAGAACGCCAAGAGGAACATCTGTGTGCTCAGAACTATACAAACCCAGCTTTAAATAAAAACCCTCACAAACAATGCCCATGTGATTGCTTGGTTAGGGGGCACTCCTACATTCTCTTCCCATATCCTCAAATGTATATTATTATTTTTATCCAAACGCATGTTGCATTGTCTAAATTAATTGAGTTTCATGAAGTTTATCTTCTGTCACCAACACCAATTTGCATTTCTTTTTATAAGCAACTGCTGTAGACATTAAGCAGAATTCATCACTGAATAGCATTAATGCCATGTATAATGGTTGCAGTTTAATCACAGAATAAAACTAATATAAGATTACTGTAAATCCTAAGGATAATATATATTGTACTACAGAAAATCATGGCAATAGCCACCAGTTTTTCAAACCGTTATAATGGGGGAAATGTTGTAATTCATCATGATTTTAACAAGACTCACAAACACGTATATGCACACAATGAGCTTCAGCATAAAAAACTGCACATTTTAAAAATTATTTATATGGAGGCATAATCTTCAGATATGGGGAAATCAGCTAAAAGTACTTCTGTGTTTTATGGTTTGTGAGGTTTTTATTGTGTCTAATGGTATGTTATTTATCATAGAATTATAGAACTGTAGAAGTCGGAAGGCACCCTGAGAGTCATCTGGCCCAACCCCTTGCAATGCAGGAATCTCAGCTAAAGCATCCATGACAGGTGGCCGTCCAACCTCTGCTTAAAAGCCTCCAAGGAAGGAAAGTCCACAACCTTCCATAAGAGTCTGTTCCACTGTCAAATAGCACTTACGTGTGTTTAATTACTGTTAGGTGCCTTGGTGGGTCTCTTCAACTGAAGGGCTGGGCAAAATTATGTTAATAAATGAAGTCTGAATCAGACACTGTTCCTGAACAGTTAATTAATAAATACACATTTTTAAGCATTGTCAGTTCTAAGACCACCTTGCACCAAACAATAATATGGAAATTTATAGTAATAGGTATTAAAGATGAGAAAACATTAGAATGGGAAGGGGGGAAGCTATCATGTGCACCATGTTAAAGTCTATTTTAATTAACTTAAATGATTGCAAAAAAAAAAAATCAGGATCATGCATATATGAAGTATGGATGCAATGCATACCCTAAATGTAACTTGTCTTCACAGTATTTCTTTCAAACAGGACAAAACTATGTTTTGTAGTTCTTACTGTATCTGGGCCTTGTGCTTTTTGTTTTTGTTATGTGCAACTAAAATAGCCCCCCTACTACTTTTCATATATTGCCTTTTTGAATGATTTTGAATGATTGATGTTATTTAGGATGTGTCAGAGCAATTTGATCTGGGAACTGTTGGCTCCCACAAGGGGTTTTCTATCATCTTCTTCTCCAATAAACATATAGTACAGCAGATCTTCTGTGGGTCTTAGTCTGATACCAAATCTGTCTTTTCAGCTCATGAAATAGGTGTCACAGGTTCATAAGTTCCCACTGTGAAGTCCTTCAAGAGTGTGTGCTTAACACTTAGGAATATGTGGCTGTATTACAGAACTTGGCTACAGACCACAATTATGCAGTACACTCTAGAATTAAGTGAGTAATGGTTAATTGTGTTGTACTGTATTTTTTATATTTTGTTGGAAGCCACCCAGAGTGGCTGGGGAAACCCAGCAAGATGGGCGGGGTATAAATTATTATTATTATTATTATTATTATTATTATTATTATTATTAGTAATAGTAGTAGTAGTAGTAGTTGTTGCTGTTAAAAAATGGGGGTTTTGAGGATCACCATACAGTCAAAGTAAATTAATTTAAATTTTACATGGATGCAATTAATAATGTTCACAGTTAGTAATAAAGAATACTTGGTTTGAGTCAAGCATAAAGGTGTCCCTAAATAAGTCGATAGTGTGCTAGGATTACTGCATATTCTATTTATTATAGCACCACCTATAGGCCATGATCAGAGTTTTAGCTCTTTGCCTTGTTTCTCTCAAGCACAGCCGGTTGAGGTCCCAGGCAGTGGTGATTCAGCTGGCTCCATCACAGATCCTAACAAGATCATTCCACATAAGGGGCAACAAAAGGGGACATTAAGGAGGCAGGTAGACTTCTTCACAGTCTCTGTTCATCGAAGTCCCCTGCTTGGTAACATCTCTTCCCCCCCTGCCCCCCCCCATCCTAAAACTGTTATGGGAATCAGCTGCATGAAACAATTCAGTACTGCAAATCAAGATGTGTTTTCTTAGTTGTGCTACTGCAACTTTGTAAGGAGGACCATGTTCCTGTCACATGATGGAATGTCCCAAAGTTTAATATGATAGCTCAGCCAGTAAAGCATGAGACTCTTAATCTCAGAGTTGTGGGTTTGAGCCCCACGCTGGGCAAAAAGATTCCTGCATTGCAGGGGGTTGAGCTAGATGACCCTTGTGGTCCGTTCCACCTCTAAAATTCTATTATTAAGTCCCATCTGTAATTTTTAGGTGATGCAGCCTAGACACAAGCCTACAACATCAGTGAGAACCAGGCCCAAGGAAGACTAAATTTCAAGATCCTGTCCCTTCTTTAAAAAAAAATTAAGCAGGGCTTGTGCCCTGAAAATGTTGTATGAATTCAAGGCAGGATCATAGAATCAAAGAGTTGGAAGGGACCACCAAGGGTCATCTAGTCCAACCCCCTGCAATGCAGGAATCTCAGCTAAAGCCTCCATTGACAGATGACCATCCAACCTCTGTTTAAAAACCTTCAAGAAAGGAGAGTCTTCCACTGCTGAGCAGCTATTACTGTCAGAAAGTTTTTCCGGGAATCTCCTTTCTTGTAACTTGAAGCCATTGGTTCGAGTTCTACCCTCCTGAGCAGGAGAAAACAAGCATGTTCCCTCTTCCATGTGACAGCCTTTAAGAACACCCCAGATTGTTCAGATTTCTAAGGGTGAGAATCACACTGCCAAGAACAAGAAAAAAGCCCACCTTCAGCTGGCGAGGGTTATCAGTCATTTCACAGCAGAGTACATTAAGACACACTACACAAATCATATACCCGAGTGTGAGCAAGATTAATTGAACCTCAGTATCTCTCTTTTTATTTGCCATCTCGGAAGGTGCTTGAAGCTTTCCCACAATATCAAGTTGCCTCTGTGTGTGGGTGTGGGTGTGTACACACCAAACACCTCAGAGATAATTCATTTCACTTTCAACCACTTTTTCAAACAAACTTTTCTAAACAAAAGCATTTATCTGCATTTAAGTGGCAGGTGAAATTCTAGCACACTTCTCAATAAAAAGAACAGAGCCGCTTTACTGTTCAACAAAAGATTGAGGAAAGTATTGGCAGTACCAGCAATCTAGAAATACCCTTGGGGTAAAGAATTATTCTGAAAGTTTTCTCACACTCAGACAAAAGGGGGAAAGCAGTGCGTATAAAGTGATTCTATCCACTGATGTACTGGGCCATCCAATCCCTCGTTAAACACTTTGAGACATCTAAATAATGTTAACAGTTGGCTCTCTGAGACATGAGGTGTCTGATTTGGAAACCTAAACAGGAAAGCAGATATTGACTGCAGTTTATGATAATTGCTTTCTTTTAAAATATATTGTTTATTAAGATCATAGTTTGAATAGCATTTAATTGTGAAGTTACTAAAATATTATTATAAAAAATATAACAAATACCAAGGGGATATCAACATGGAACCAAACAAAAATTTCTAAAAATCACCATCTAATAAATTCCAAATCAGGTTCAGATATAAAAACAATTTAGTATTCAATACTTAGTTTACAACTTTAAATCAGCTTTTGCCATTCCACTGCCCATTTTTTCAAGGCTGTTCATTTTACTATCTTTAATTGCTCTCATATCATATTTAATCATTCTCTTTCATTTGGTTCTTTGTTTACCTCTCAACACATAACAAAGAATTCCAGTGGTGCTTAATACATATATCAGCTATTTCTGAAACTTATGGCAAATTTGCTTTATATAATCAACAGATTGAGGTTGAATCCTGACGAGACAGAAGTATTGTTTGTAGGGGACAGGGTAGGTGGGTCAGGGTGGGCTCCCTGGTCCTGAATGGGGTAGCTGTGTCCTTAAAAGATCAGGTATCCAACTTTCGGATCAATTTGGACTCATAGCTGTGCATGGAAGTGCAGGTTAACTCTGTGTCTAGGGCAGCTATCTACCAACTCCATCTGGGATTCTGGCTGAGACCCTATCTGTCTGCACACTGTCTTGCCAGAGTGGTACATGCCCTGGTTATCTCCCGCTTTGATGATTGCAATGCGCTCTATGTGGGGCTACCTTTGAAGATGACTCAGAAACTACAACTAATCCAGAATCCTGTAGCTAGACTGGTGACTGGGAGTGGCCACTGGGACCATATAACACAAGTCCTAAAAGGATCTTCACTGGCTCCCAGTACATTTCCGAGCACAATTTAAAGTGTTGGTGCCTCTCTGCCTATATGGAAGAAACATCCATCACATTGTTGCTGAACAACTTGTTTCGGGTACTAGAGATTTTATGAAACGTAGGCCTTCCTCTTCCATAAGAAAGGGCATTTTGCTCAATACCAAGATCCTCTCATGCCTCGCTATTTACTTTTCAAGCACTCCTTATCCCAGAAAGTTTATATTAAAAACTACAAGAGGCTCAAAAGTGTAATGCACTGTGTCACTGGAGCCTGATCTGAACAATGGCTGGTATTATCACATGGAAAAGTCTAGTACAACTGCATATTAAATATCCCGTTGTGCTTCTGGCCTTTCCTTGCACTCCCCACTTTAAAGAAAATGTTCCCTGCATAATTTTGAAGAAAATGCTGAATGAAGTAACAAAGTCTGAAGTGGCTTAGGGGAAGGCGTTGGTCATTTACTGTTGACAGCCTGGCTTTATGTTACACACAGTATTTTTAGGCTTTTCACTAATCCCTCTTCTTTTTCATTCAAAACCTTATGTTACTTGAGAATTTGACAGGAAGTTTCATACAGACAAGGCTTTCCACATATTGGCAGCTGATGACCAGATCAAACACCCGGATTGGAAGCTTTTATCCAACAAAGACTAAGCAAACAAATGCAAACTTTATTCTCTTTCTACAAAGTAGAGGGAGGAACACAATTTTCAAGTTTCATGAGTAACCCCATGGGACCCACTGAAATAGGACTGTGACATATGTATGATTGAACCAGTACTGCAAAATGTGGTTTATTCTACTTATCTTTGGGAAAACTCATTTATGACATTCCTGCACTGCAGGGGGTTGGACTAGCTGACCCTCAGGACCCCTTCCAACTCTACAGTTCTATGATTCAATGAACCTATTCTTCCCCACAAGCCTTCATATGACAGCTGATGGTGGTGGAACACTGAGGGGTGGGGTGGGGAGAGAGACTGTGTTTGTCACCTACCCACCTTGTCGCCTTCTTAAGGAAACAGCTGCCAGAAAAACTGTTAAGGGGTTTCTGACCTTTTGCCTCCCGTTATAAAAGTGTGTGGCCACTGTGGGATACAAACTGGCTTTTTGATAAGTGTTATGTTCTCTTAAATAAAATTAATTGCTGAACTATTAGTGCTATAGTAGTATTATAAACTTAATTCTATATTATGGTTGTGACTCTCACCTTTGTACAATAGGAGACATTCCAGCCATGCAAAAGTCAGAGGTTTCTATACAAACACACATACATTTTTCCATCCAGGCAAGCAAGATGCACTATCCAATTTCAAGGACACATTCTAGCCAGGCAATGGCTCTTGGGGAGGGCTCAGAGCAGGGCTGATGAGGGATGTAGCCTGGGGAAAAGTTTTTTGGGGGGGTCACATTCAGTGGTGGCTTACAACTACCAACAAACAATTATACCAAACAAGAATATCTACACCCTGAACCAATTTCTTGGTTCACTGCTCCCATCACTCCCTGTTGCTGCAGAGGAAACATGTATTTCCTCTCTGCTCCTCCAGCCAGTTAGTCATGTTACAGCTGGGGAGAAGCCAGAGATGTTTGGGGATTTCACCCAGTGCTGGTCATCATACAACTGATGGGCGAATGAAAGATTATTTGTTGTGCTTTTTAAAAAACCATAATGCACCATATTCTCATATCTATCTTTTCAGTATGTCTGACTTCTGGCTAGAGATATAAACCTTTTTGATTGTGCACCAATTGTAAATTCTTCTGAAGTTCCAAAGCTGATGTCAGACCCCACTGACTGAATAGTGCAGCTGTCAGTGTAGGCAAAATGGTTCCTGTCCTAATCCTGTTCTGACCTCCGAGTGGAGCCTGAGAACCTGCCAGAAAGGTGCTCTCACAGTACCAGACATCAAGCAACAGCTGCACAAGTTGGGCAAATTCAGCAGCTGTTTTTTGTTGTTGTTTTTTAATATCATTCTGGACAGACTTCACATTTCACAATGATTTTGCAGAGCAGAAGACACAAAACATCTAAGAATTCCATGAATGTCTTGTTTTATTCAGAAGAAGATATAGAGAAATTGCTTTCACCGCTACCCAAGTTCTTTTCAAATTTCATGACTGATGCTCTCTCTCCAAGGCACTACTGCCTTATTTTTTGTTTGTTTTTAATCTAAGTTAGCTTTAAGAAACAGACCTGAAAGAAAAAGACATTCATATGCCAAAATGGAACGTTAGATGTATTATTTGACTCTCCCTGACTCCTCAAGTGTTCTTACATTATCTCTTCTCTGTTGCTTGCTCTCTGCTTTGTTTGCTTCTTTTTTCTGCTTGCTGTTAAAAGGTTGCACCTTGGGCCCCTCAAAAGTGGGACAAAAAATGAATGTGATACTGTTATCCCCGACATGCTCCCACTGAGAGGAACAGTAGGGCTGGATCTAGACACATCAAAGAAGCGTTTCAGTTAAAAGCGTTGTAAATTTAAACAGATGGGAAAACAGGTAGAGAAAAATGAGACTCTACATGGCCACCTGGTGGCACAATGTTAGATCGCATATACAACACAGATAAATCGCTTTTTCTTTACCAATCTAGCTGAGTCCTAGGATATAAACAGGAGGAAATAAAGGGCTGAGCAATCCAAGCCTGCCCCTGCTCCTGCAGCCTGGGCACTCACAGCAGCAGGTGGTGGTGGTTGGGACACAGGCTGGGCCTGATCAGGCCTGGATTGGGCACTATGCCAGAAGACGCTGGCTGTGAGAAGAGCTCAGGATCCAGGAGATTCCATGATGGGCCCTTTTATTATTTTGCTGTAAATGCCAATAAAAAAATACCCAAATTCTGAACAGTGGACAAGATTGAGGTGCTATGCATCCTGCCACCATCACACACACACACCATATCCTTCTCGGCGCATTGTTTGAGCTCTAGAGATTCTTCTGTATTTCACATGCCTACAATCTAATGAAAACAAAAAGCAACTAAACTTGCTGCCATTTCTACTGCTTTAAAATTAAGCACACAGTAGACAGAAGAGGCAAGCACATTTCTTGCATTCTTTCAGGCAGGGTTGTGGCACTATGCAAGTGCAAGGTAGTTCGTATTCCTTCCCTCAAGGTATCTCACTCACACTATCAGAAACTCTGCAACCAGCATTTAAGAAATGTTCATTAATCTGACACAGTAGTCTGGTATCTTAAAAATGACATCAGAAAGGCTTGTTCCTATATATTCTTATTCATATTCATATAAGAAATAAATGGTATCCATAGTTGCTCTTTGCGCTGTATTCTGATATGGAAAAGCATTTCATCTGGGCTGATTTCAGATGCAGAGGAATGAAGCAAAATAAAAAATACCAAGTTGAAGCAAAAGCAGAAGATCTGAAAGAGAGGCACTTCTCTATATCTAGTACAGTCTGACAAAGCTGACATTTTTCTACAGGTTTAATTAGTCCATCCACTTGTGACTGAGTTTTGTCGAGTACAGTGGCTTGCAACAATGACCATGTTCACTGACAGTTACTCTTCTTTCTGAAACCTTTATAGAGTTTTTAGACTTGCACTGGGAAAATGTCCACCTGCTTACTTCAAGCCTGGGCAGCATCCTACTTTCTCACAACAGGTAAGTACAAGCACAGAATGTTGCTAAGACAGTCAAGACCCTGCCAAAAACTGATACTACGAGTTTCTGCTGTTGTCTTAGGAAAATCCCATTTTATACTGGCCATGGCTTTCAGAGAAGGCCTAATTAAGACACTGTGCAAAACAAAGAAAGATGTGTCTTTTATTCAGCCTATAGGGAGTTACAAATATTGCAAGGAAGCTTTTTAAACAACATGTTGTTCTTTAGACATGGTGTCCAGAGGAAAATTGGTTTACAGTTTCATGCTGTAACATGCCAAGGCTTTGGGTTCTTTTAGTTAGAACAAAGGAAGAGAAAAAACTGAGCAAACTATACTAATAAGATTACAAGGATGCCTAAGGGTTTCAGGTTATATAGATTAAAAATAAGCACCAAAACTAGTAGGAAATTTCTTCTACTCTAGTGTCAATCAGCTCCTATAGAATCCTTGGAAGGCAGACAAAAAGAAGTAAAAATAAAACATTATTCAACAACACTATCACTTAGATTGTGTAAAATATTATTTTGTTAAACCTTTTTACCCAGAATACTCCTTTGCTCTTAAATATGCAAACACATGGGACTGAACTGCTTGACTGATCTAAAGAGTCAAAACTATGGTTTTATAAAATATTTTTTATCTTTGTACACTAGCTTGGGTGGGCTTTGCCTTAAAAAGTAGCTTATTAAGTATTTTAAATATTCAGAATAGGTGAAGTGGCTGCATATAGCATTTGTGCATCCCCCCCACTTATCCCTTCTGAGGCAAAGAAGAAGAAAAAGCAAACCAACCTTCTTACTGAGCCAAATCTGGAGACAGGGACCTTGTTCTATAAGCAGAGTACTTCAACTGGTACAAAATATAGCAGTCAGACTTTTAACTAAGGCTTGTTGTATGCAACGTATCTCAATCGTCATTGACTGCCATTTGTTTCTGGGTGCAATTCAAGCTGCCATTAGCCTTTAAGGGCTTTTAAAGTCATTTGGTGCCAGAATACCTGAAGAATTGTATCATCCCACATGTGCCAATTTGCGCATTCTCATCAACAGCCAAGTCCCTCTCCTCATTCCCCTGCATTCAGAAGTGAGGTGGGTGAGCAGTAGAGCCTGGGACTTGTCAGCCATTGCCCGACACTCAAATAATTTCTTCCTGAGTAGGTCTCTTTGGCCCAGTCACTGCTTGCTTTTTACAACTGGCACTGAAAACCCGTCTCTTCAATAATGCTGATGCTGCAGCTTAAGTATTCCCACCCCCCTGTATTTTACATGATTTGACTGTTATAATTTTAATTTTTATATTGTACACAATTTTACTCTTTATTTCTTTAGTGTAAAGCCACTTTGGGAGCCTTTCAGGAGAAAAAGTGTGGGCTACAAAATAAAACAAATAATAGAAGTAAACTCATTGTAAGTCAAAGCATTGCATTGCCCAACTTCTCCCACATATTAAAAAAAAAACCTACAACACAATTTTGCAACTCAACTGGTCTCATGCTACATACAATAAGGGGAAGCAGCTACAATGGTCAGTGTATGGGTGGCAAATGCCCACAGCTGAAGTTGGCACGTACTGATTGTAATATGCATTTTCATAGTCTATAAACTTATTTAATTATTGTATCTTTAAAAAGAAAAGGGTAGTGGAAAGATTTGAAAGCATGCGTCACAATACAGAAAAGAGGGGGGTTGGGGACTCATTGCAGTCTTATTAGAGGGTAGACAAGACATGGCTTGTCCGTGGGGCTTTTGGGACAGGTGAAGCTGATTACTGTTTATATTTACTACTGTATGACTGATCTACTGCTTGCTGGTGTTGCAGCTATGTGTATATTTAAAAAGGTAAAGGTAAAGGGACCCCTGACAGTTAAGTCCAGTCGCAAACAACTCTGGAGTTGTGGCGCTCATCTCACTTTAATGGCCAAGGGAGCCAACGTTTGTCTGCAGACAGTTTTTCCGGGTCATGTGGCCAGCATGACTAAGCTGCTTCTAGCGAACCAGAGCAATGCACGGAAACGCCGTTTACCTTCCTGCTGGAGCGGTACCTATTTATCTACTTGCACTTTGACGTGCTTTCAAACTGCTAGGTTGGCAGGAGCTGGGACCAAACAATGGGAGCTCACCCCGTTGCGGGGATTCGAACCACCGACCTTCCGATCTGCAAGCCCTAGGCTCAGTGGTTTAGACCACAGCACCACCCGCGTGGCTATGTGTATATTTACTGATGTGTAATTAAATGATTGTTTAATTGTTTTATTGTGATTTTATTTTGTTAGCCACCTTGCAAGTTCTTTTGGATGGAAAGGCTAGGTAGAAATAGTTTACTTAAAATATTTGATACTAATAAATAAATGGGTCAGTAACTGAATAAGGCTAACCTAAAAGCCCCACTGAAAAACTCAGAAGCTTATGAAAATATGGAAGCATATTATCAACAATAATAACCAGAAATATACATTCAAAAGTTATCTGCCCTCTAATCTCCTAGTTTTCTCTTATTATTATGGCACCCACCTATCCATGCTAAATGTTGTGTATATATCAATTTGTCAATATGTAGGACTGTATCTATATTGTGTATGTGTGTGTGATATATATATATATATACACACACACACACATATCGCGGTGGCTTAGACTCAAAACTAAAGTGACCAGTTAAAAAGCAAAGAGCTAAGAGATCAGTCAAATTGATCAAGTGAGCTGAAATTATATCTGACTTTACATTCACTACAGCCTTGTTTTCCAAATTCAAGTTCATCACCAAACTTGCAACAAACATTCTTAGGCCCTGAGGAGAATCGTGACTTTCAAAACATCTGCACTGGAAACAGGCATTTGCATTAGAGGATTTTCAACTGGTACCATGAATGTCAACCTTTTTTATGCTGAAAGCAAGGCAGCTGCAATAAAAATAATTTATTGCCAGGAATGCGATTACCACCCTAGCACACTTACCACTTAAGGTTTTAAACTTATGCATAATAATGCTATAAATATTGAGCTCCTAGCAGCTCAGCCTAGAGGGATGGTAAAACATACATATGTGCCACAGCAGTAAGTCAGTTATGAGAAAGAAAGAGACAATGGTATTAGAATATGAAAAGAGGCAGGAAGGCTAGATACAAAATGTACTCCCCAAACTTGGCTCACAGTCACTGAGAAACTAGATCGGGAAATACAAAACAGCCAAATGTACAGCAATGGAAAAATGCTGAAACAGGTAGGATGAAGAAGTTCATATCACTGATCACAGCTTCCCCCCCTTATATGTATAAAAGTATCTACCTTGTTGACCTGTCAGTCTCACTTATCCATCCTCTACTTCCACTTAATATCATTAAAGTCAAGCTTTCAAGGACCTAGACACTGTAGAGAAAACCACCTATTTTCCCCCCTGAGGGCGGTAACCAGATGTCAATAGCTGCAGCTGTGACTACATAATTACCTGTTTGCATTAACAAAGACCACAGTTTAGATTTAATAGGTCAGATGACAATGCAGCAAAATGCATTTACCCTATGATTACCCCTTTTCAAACAGTCTCTCACTCGCAACTTCGACCCTGGGAACATTGCAGGCACAGACTTGGGTCAATAAGAAACATTGGCCGGCACAATAGGCCTTGCCTCAAACAGCGCTGTTGACAGACACCAGCACAAAGGAAGTGAATAGAGTCCCCCTCAGTTCTCACACAGAGCGAAGAATGAGTCAGTGTACTGCTGCTTTGGTGCTCTGTTTGTACAGTGTATACAGCTTTTGTCCTCAGCCACTGTTCCCGGCTCAATGGGGGCTAAAGAGCCTAGGAAGTGAAGGAGGAAGAATGGCGCTGCACTCTCTTCTGCAGCCAACAGAATATCCATGTGCACATGACAAGGTCAAATGAGAAGCCTAAAGTCACCAGTTGACACTCTCCCACCTTAATTACTCCCACAGCACCTCTGCTCTTCCCCTAAAGATCCAGCAGCAGGGACTTGGAACAACTTCTACCACTAGGATGTGAGCTTAAGATTCATTTGTCTGATTTTCTCTCTATCTAGTTAATCCTGGTGCCTTGGTACATTACTGCTTTGTCAGACACCTGAGAACTGCAACTTCTAAAAGAATACAAGTGTCCTGGGACGTTGAGTGTTAAAAGTGCACAAAGGTTGCAATCCTAACCCACTTACCTGGGAGTTAGTTGTACTGAATTATTTACGAGTAGAAATGGTTCAGACTACACAGATAGTAGAGTCATAGCCAATGCTTTTTTCTGGCAGTACACAATGGTACGCAGTAACACCACCTTTTTTGGGGGGGGGGAGGCGGGAAGGCTCTTGGACCACATCAGAGCATTGCGCCTCCTTCCCCAAGTCCAGAAAGTATTTGCCCAGCTTAGGAAAGGAGACGTGATGCTCTGATAGGATTCTGGAGCCTTGCTGCCTCCTTCCCAAAGTCGGACAGGGGAGGCCTCTTCACCTGAGCAGCAGTGCCTTGGTAGGTGAGTAGGTGGGCAAGGGAGCGTCAAGCAGCTAACCTGCCCTTAAAGCTCAGAACCCCCCATTTCTCCCAATTTTTAAAAAGCAAATGTGGAACCAGAAAACATGAGGCCTTCTCCATTTCTGAGGCATGTTTGGTGGCAACATGCAAAAATGGTTGCTTTGTTGCAGCACCCCATATGTGGAACTTGCTGTCCCAAGAGGTTTGATCATCTTCCACTTTGTGTTCCACCAGCACTTACAAGACTCTTCTTTTAGAGCAGCCTATGATTATGAGTTGTTCTCTGGTTAGTACTGGCTCTCTGGACCCCATTTTTTAATGCTGCTTCATTGAAACTGTGTTATTAAGGGTCCTCACGGGGAATTGGTTGGAGGTCACATACAGCCAGAGCCAAAAGTATACAAGAAAATTCCTTATTTCTGTCCATACCACCATAATCTCTCTCTTTCCCTTTATTTTCTATAGGGGAGAAGGTGTGAAGCAGGGGGGGGGATGGCTACATGTCTGGTGACCCTACCCCAATCTTTCTGCTCAAGAGGTCTTCGACCTGGCAACCAGGAAGTTCTATCCACCACTGATGGAAGCACCACCTTTGTCCCAGCCTATACAGCCTCTAGGCAGGCATCCCCAAACTTCGGCCCTCCAGATGTTTTGGATTACAATTCCCATCTTCCCTGACCACTGTTCCAATTAGCTAGGGATCATGGGAGTTGTAGGCCAAAACATCTGGAGGGCTGCAGTTGGGGATGCCTGCTCTAGGCAATAGGAGAAAGGTGGCACAAGGTGGCACCAGCTGGGAAAGGACTCAGAATGAGTGAGTGACATACCCAGTGCTTTTTTTCTAGAAAAAGAGGTGCAGGAGCTCCCACCTTTCTTTGACAAGACAACCCTAAATTGCTGAGCTTCTTTCAGGAGGACACCAAAGTCCTCCTGAAAGGACTTTTTTAAGGGAGTCACCAAAGTTATTGAGCCGCCATGAACTGGTTAACATTTAGTTCATTTCAACAGTGCATGTGGCTCTGGTGATCCTTATGTTAACCCATCTACATGTGCAAGCAAAGCATATGAGTTCATTTAGAAAAAAACTGAGTAGACCCTCAAGTACAATGACTATTCTGATGGATCGTGGTTTGCAATGACCTGCACACTGGCTCCAAGATGTAAATTCTGCTAGCTAATGCTTAATTGTCTACAGCACTAAACAAAGACATACTCCAAAAATGGGTACAGATTCATGTCCTCAGCAATTTGGGTAACAGTGTTTTTGTGGAATACTGAGCCACAGAAAGCAGCACCTCAATTTGTGGCTGAAAATAACTTCTTCAGAACAACAAAGTGGGTGGCAAAACAAAAAGTACACTGTAAGGCAACTAAGCGAATAATATGATGTCCACAGTAGATAAAGAGTTATAATTTCCAAAGTATATACTACTATAAATAAAGTTGGGAGTTATTTGCTGGAAGAATGCATAGATTCAGCCTGCAATCACACAGCTACTATGTGTGTGTGCTGTAAAAAAAGAAAAGCTGTCTATTGCTTGACAGTAGACATACTGGCACCACATGCATTGTTTAGACTAAGAGCTATGGTGAATGTGTAACAGCAGCTCTAAAATACTACCCTCTTTGAATTTAAACTTCTTTAAATATAAAATAGCAGCTATTCTCTTAAAAAAACACATACACTTCTATGATACAGAAACAGGACAAGGAAAACCATCTTGTCAAAGATTTCTTTCTGGGATTTCAGTAGTTTGTGGCTAGAAGCGTAAGTATGACATACTTTATTTGCCAGCAACCATCTCAAGTCACTGAAACTCACACCACCTTTTCTTTTGAGGAGGAAGTTAAGGAAAAATGAACACACACAAAAAGAAACTGTTAATAATCAGATAGCTTTGGTTATTCATTGTTCAAAAGAGAAGAGCTTGCAAGGGTGTAAGTCAGCACATCTATTTAACGTATTTTACAAAGCTTAGGAATTCCATCCAGTGAGGAAAGGAACAAGTTACAACAAAACCTTTTTGTTATAGTTTACAATCCTGGTTTACAGACTCTATTTTTGAAACAAGAAGTTTTCCTTTAAATTGCTTACCTTTTGCACAGAAGTTTAAACAAATTTATTTAACTTAAAGTATTTCACTTAAGTCACTGGTTATTACTTGTAAACTAGCTAAAGAATTATAAAGTTTCACAGGAATGTTAGGAGACATGGGGGGAAGGGTTTCAATCCTTCTCCCTCCCATTTTCTCATCTCCTGACCTCCCAAACCAACCCTGCCTACCACTCCCAGTCTCTCCTTCCCTACCTCCAATAGCAGCAACAACTTCAATGATGGACAGAAAGATAAGAAACTCTTCTCCCAGCTTCCCATCCTTTCATCCATCAATGTGGGGTTGTGTAGGGAGTCAAGTCTGCTTTACTCCAGTTGACTGTAGCAATTACTGCAGATCCTCTGAAATGGACTGTGTTACCCACTCTTAAAGCCATGTGCTCAGCTGGCAGACAAAGCACAGGAAATAGACCCAGTACCCACTGGAATGAGAATTCAAAGTGTAACTCTTTCTCCTGAATGTGACAGAGTGTTGGGAAATAGCTGGTGTGTATAATTTAATTTTATCTGACCCCACTGTTGCATGGCAAAAGTATCTAAAACCAGAGACCCAGAACCACATTTGTCTAGTTATTTCAATTCTGTCAGCTCTCATTTCCCTTCTGCTCCCCATACCTCACTTCCCATAAACAGCATAGAAATCTGTGTGAAAGGCCTCTCTCCAAAATCATTTTTCTCTCTTCTGTTAAGACTTGTTTTACACAGTTTGCTTCCTACTCTACCTTGTTCCTTCACCCATTCTGTCTCCTGAGGCCCATCTGATGCATCATGCAATTCCTGCCAGAATGCAGGAGCACATGTGACAGCAGCAGGAGATCATCACCAGCAACACTATGAGTAGATTTTAAAAGTACTAAAAGCAATATTTAGCCATAGCTGCTTGTTTTAGCTCCTTCCCTTTTTCTGGAGCCAGGACAAGCAGGAGAAAAATTCTACACCTGTCCTGCCTCATTAAGAGGCAGAGGGGTAAACGGGTTCCTATACTGTCATAGAAGCCTGTCTATGACATTAAATGCAAAGTATCTTTTATGGTCACTTCCCTTAGCAGCTGGAAAGAAAAGCAAAAAGACTTTTAAGGCAATGTCTAAACCAATGATGAGATTGTGAAATTTCAGTATCTGAGGGGGAACTTGTCTGAAATACATGAATATTCAACTTTTATCACGCATATTAAACTTCCATCATGAATGTTTTACTTACTCGCCATCTACTTCTGGTCGCTTGCATACACAATGAAATTTGCCACCAAAATCTATATACAGATCATCTTCTGTGATGTGGAAAATTTCTCCAATGGCAATTTTGTCTTTGCAAGGTCCCATCTGAATTAAAGGAGAGCGCCTCAACATGGATGCAAAGGATTCCGCCTTCCTGGAAGGAACCTAAACAAAAATAATAATAATTTTTCTCATTCAATGAAACACTATTCTTTCACATATAGAAAAGCAACCATTCAGGATTTTATTTACATAGCATCCTTTGTTTTAGATAATTTGATTCCCAAACTAGTGACCACAATAGGCAGTAATAGCCTACATTCAATGATCCACCTACATGCAGTCAAAAAAATACCGATGCTATTTTTTAAAACCTGATATGTGGAAAAAAGACTGGGATTAAGTGCGTCCACTCTCACACCAAATGAGTGATTGGTGCTGTCAAAACTAGCATGTCACCTATCAATTGCTGTAATGATAAGCTGGGATAACCATCAAGGTGCCTTCCAGATGTTGTGAACTATTAACTCTTATCATCCCTGACCACTGATCACTCTAGCTGGAGCCGATGGGAGTTGTAGCCCATAACATCTGGAAGGCACCATATTGGCTACCCCTCAGCCAAGGACATTTACTTGATTGGGACTGATTATACTGAAGCTTCTTATCAAGGAAGTAGCAGAGGCTGATATATGAATGAGCCTTGCAGCTGCACATGCAGTCCCTTCACTTCTGTGTCAGCAAGGAAACTAATTTCTTATTTTGTTTGAACCAGCTTGGGAGCAAGCCAGAATAGCAAACCAACTTGCAATCATGGTTTCCTATCCAGGCATGTTCTGAAGCTGTTAACCATAGTTCTCTGGTATGGGCAAAACAGGAAACCTGTCATGGCCCCAGAGCCTAGTGGCAATCAAGACACAGAGTTGGGGACTGCAGATTCGCCAACTAAGTAGTCAAACTCTGAGCCTGATGTTGGTGTTCAGGGGATCACTAAATCCAGAACTGCGGGGCAGGAGCAACATGGACCAGAACTAACAGAGCTAGGCCTGATGGAGAGAGAACTGGAATCCTCATGGACACCTTCTTCCCTGGGACTGAAGAACCAAAGACCTCCCAACCCACCACTCAGGTACAATGGGACAGAGAGTGCATAATCACCCATCGGCAGGCACTTTGTGTTAGATCTATATAGTTAGGTGCCAGAAAGCTCCACTGCTATAATGGGACTTCTGTTTCCTCTTCTCGCTTCTGCCAAGTGCCTCCTAAATGTGTTCTGGAGGGTCCCCAACCTCCCAGAGGTTGTTTTGGTGGTATGTAGGAGGCTGGAAGGGACAAAAGAAAGGTGCATTGCACACACTGAAGTCTGTTGCACCAGCTGAGCTGCAGCACTACGTATGACCCATAGTTCCTCTAAGGCAGCGGTGGAGAACCCTTGGACATCCTGGCTGGGGCTGGTGGGAGATGTAGTTCTAAAACATCTGAAGGGCCAAATATTCCCTAACCCTGCTCTGAGGACTGCAGTTCTCATGAAGGGAATGGACCCTAGGACTGAAGGAAAAAGCTCAGAAGGTCTCAGCCCACCTCTGTCACAGGGCAGAGCTCTCTGAGGTTCTACAACTGCAACTTAATTGAAGACTTCATGATTTACGTGTTCTTGCTACAAATGGAGGAGCAAACGGGCCTGTCTGTATGCACACCAAAAGGAATGTTCATCACTTGGCTCAATTAAGCTGAGATATGATCAAACTGAGCATTACCACAAGACCAGATAAACAAAGAACTGCTATAAAGTTACTGCCAAAGGGCAGCTTATTATGTAATATGTAATAGCTAATTATGTAAATCTATCCTTAGATTTCTGTTGCCAGGTGCAGAGTTTCAATTTAGAACATTTCTAAGTAGCATGGTTAAGAACACAAGAACTTGTGGATATCTAGTAAAGCTGAATGTCTGAAGATACAGGACACATAAAGTACTTCTTCACACAGCACAGGGTTAAAATATGGAATTCGATCCCACAAGAGACAGCAATGGCCACCAACTTAGCTTTAAGAGGACTGTTTGCTTGTTTCATAAAATTTATACACTGCTTGATTGTAAAAAAAACCAACCCTCTCAATGCTGATTAGACCAGGGGTTCCCAACAAAATTTTCTTGAGGACCCCTCACCGAGCCACTATTGTGACAAGGACCCCCATTAATTCCTAATTCTAAAATTAAAAAGTGAGAGCCAAATTAAGAGTCTTTTTATATTGTATATTTATACGTTTTTACAGTTACAACAGAGTACTCCATCAGTATACAGTTAGTTTTAATTTTCAGTTCTTAATGAGATGAGTTAAATCTGTCCTTTGGGTCCATTATTTCTGAAATATTAGGTTCCAAACTTGAAACTTTCACTCTGAAATCCGACCGCATGTCGAGCCGATTCCTATATTTGTTTTTCATGAAACACATGGAAGAAAATGCTTGCTTTGTTTACAAACACTACTGTTTTGCAAAGAGGCAGCGCGCGCCAGGGAGGAGGGAGGGGAATGGAGAAGACGGGGTACCTGTGCAGTAGCGCACAAATGAAGCCGACACGTGCAAAGCATCTTGGGGAGGTGAGCGTTAGTAGAATGCACGCGCTGCCTCTTTGCAAAACAGTAGTGTTTGTAAAGCGCCACCTAACGGCATACAGCAGAACTACTGCCTCTATCTAATTCTAGTTTTGTGCTAGACTCTGCTCATGCAGGAAGCGGCCAAAACAAAAATCTGTTATCATACGAAATATATTTAATATATTTTTTATTCTAATAGCATCTTGCGGACCCCTCTGGCATAGCTTGCGGACCCCTGGGGGTCCCCGGACCACCTGTTGGGAACCACTGGATTAGACAATTGCATGGAGGATAAGGATAACAATGACTAATAGGCATGTTGGCTATGCTCTCTCTCGACTGTTTCTGAACATAGGTGCCAAGTTCCAAATTGAAAAATCCGGGATCAGCAGCGCCTTGGCACCGGAAGAACATGGCCGCCGACAGGAGCTCCGTAATCTGGGGGAATACAGGGTATTTTGCCATTCGGGACACCTGCGGGAAACAGTAAGAAAATACGGGGGGTTCCCAGGGAAAACAGGGTACTTGGCAGCTATGTTTCTGAATACCAGTTGTTGGAAATCACAGGAGAGGAAAGAGCTCTTATGTTATGGTCCTGCTTGTGAGTTTCTCACAGGCATTTGCATGGCCACTGTGAAAACAGGATGCTAGGCTACATGAGCAACTGGCCTGATCCTACAAGGCTGTTTTTATGTTTTCTTAACAGTGAATGAAAATGTGACATCCAGATATTCATATTTTCCTTACTTTCACAGTGATTGTTCATGACACTCATGGTACAAAAAAACCGGGCATACAAGAGACATTGCCCTGAACCATCCCATTTTGCATCACACCTAGCGGCTAATAAAGCCACTAGAAAACAGGAAAGTTATCACACCTCTAAGAAAGCTATCCTACGGTAGTGGTGCAAATGCACAAAACCAAGTAATTGTCTCTGAGGTTAGGATGCCACCTCAACTGAGTCCTAGAATCTAGTCCATAACTAAGAAAAGAAAAAGGGAGGATTTATGATAACAACATAATATTTCCCTTTAAGCCAGGGGTAGCTAACCTTAGGCCCTCCAGATGTTGTGACACTCCAATTCCAATCATCCCCAACCAGCATGGGTAAAAGATAGATATGATGGGACTTGTAGCTATGTAACATTTGGAGGGCCAAAGGTTTGCCAACCCTGCTCTAAGTCTGCATGGCTGGAGCAAATACGTAGACAAACTTTGAATGTTCATATATTACTTAATATAATATTGATAGAATGAATGAAAATAAGCATACTGTATAAAAAGTGCTAACAAATTAAATAACAAGCATTAAGTGGCAAGCCAAGTTGAAACATATATTAGCACCATTCTGCTTTACAACCTCTCTCAAATACATTTGGGTAAACAGAATTTTAAAAAGCAAAAGAATCACATATCAGCAACAACAGAAACTATTCCTTCCACCTTAGAAACTACTTGGTTTATCTGATAAAAGATTTTGTACCATTATTTGGCACATGGTGGTCAATAAACATATTAGTGCGTGTACATTTTATGTGTATACACAAGCCAACAGCAAATAAAGTTAATAAGGTGAGAACTGAAGGTAATGAGAATACAAACACATTCTGACTCAGAAGAACAATATACAATGGAGAATCTGAACATTTGCTGAAGCATGAAACCAAAAATATCACCTAGACTCTGAAAACACTAGACATGGATACAACCCAACCCAATAAGAGACATGAGAACCACTCCTAGTCCTTGTTAGCATTGCTTAAAAAATAGCAGCCTGATGTTTTAGGCGTGCTGACAGAAAACAAACAGCAGGAGCAACCTAAGTAAAGTATTGACCTAGAATAATTTGTCAGCTAAATTTGAATCCAAACTATTCTTATCCAAGATAACATACCACTTGTGTGTGTCATCTTACCAACAAATCACCAATTTTGAATTAGAAATAAAGGCAACTATAAATATTAGTCACTAACCGATAGCCAAATATGATGAGGAATTGCATATGAGTGGGCCAGCAGAGGGTAGATAGAGTGCTAACAATTAACTAACAATTTAAACATCCTTTCTCAGCTCACACCATAGAAATCAAGTGGGCTGCTACAAGACACAGCCTCCTCCTCCTCCTGCACATTTAGTATACAGTGGTACCTCGGTTTACTAACACCTCAGTTTACGAACTTTCGGTTTACGAACTATCCTAACCCGGAAGTTAGTAAACCGAGGTGCCGGAGGTCTACTGAGCGTCCGATGCCTTCGGGGAGGCCGGGCCTTCGCTCCGATGCCTCCTGGAGGCCCGCAGCGAAGGCCCGGCCTCCCCGAAGGCATCGGAGCGAAGGCCAAACCTCCCCAAAGGCATCGGAGCGTCGGATACCTTCGGGGAGGCTGGGCTTCGCTCCGATGCCTTTGCGGAGGCCGGGGAGCGTTTCCGCGACTGGGCTGCAGCCGCGAAAGCGGTCCCCGGCCTCCGCAAAGGCATCAGAGCAAAGCCCCAGCCTCCGGAAGGCATCGGAGCCGGGACTTCGCTCCGATGCCTTTGCGGAGGCCGGGGACCGCTTTCGCGGCTCCCCGGCCTCCGCAAAGGCATCGGAGCGAAGGCATCGGAGCGGAGGCATCCGGCTACCGGAAGCCGGGGACCGCTTTCGCGGCTGCACAGCCCAGTTGCGGAAACGCTCCCCGGCCTCCGGAAGGCATCGGAGCGGCTTCGCTCCGATGCCTTTGCGGAGGCCGGGGAGCACTTTCGCGATGCTCCCCGGCCTCCGCAAAGGCATCGGAGCGAAGTCCCGGCTCCGATGCCTTCCGGAGGCCGGGGAGCATTTCCGCGACTGGGCTGTGCAGCCGCGAAAGCAGTCCCCGGCAACCGGAAGCCAAGGACCGCTTTCGCAGCTGCACAGCCCAGTCGCGAAAGTGGTCCCCGGCCTCCGCAAAGGCATCGGAGCGGCTTCGCTCCGATGTCTTTGCGGAGACCGGGGAGCACTTTCGCGACGCTCCCCAGCCTCCGGAAGGCATCGGAGCCGGGACTTCGCTCCGATGCCTTCCAGAGGCCGGGGAGCATTTCCGCGACTGGGCTGTGCAGCCGCGAAACCGGTCCCCGGCTTCAGGTAGCCGGGGACTGCTTTCGCGGCTGCACAGCCCAGTTGCGGAAACGCTCCCCGGCCTCCGGAAGGCATCGGAGCCGGGACTTCGCTCCGATGCCTTTGCGGAGGCCGGGGACCACTTTCGCGGCTCCCCGGCCTCCGCAAAGGCATCGGAGCGAAGTCCCAGCTCCGATGCCTTCCGGAGGCTGGGGCTTTGCTCCGATATCTTTGTGGAGGCCAGGGACCGCTTTCGCGGCTGCAGCCCAGTCGCGGAAACGCTCCCCGGCCTCCGCGAAGGCATCGGAGCAAAGCGGTTAATCCGTTCTAGGGGGTGTTTTTCCTCGTCTAGAACGGATTAATCAACTTCCCATTACTTTCAATGGGAAAGTTCACTTCGGTTTACGAACACTTCGGTTTATGAACAGACTTCTGGAACCAATTGTGTTTGTAAACCGAGGTTCCACTGTAGAAATGCAGTTCTTTCTCCCTCCTCTGCCAGCCCCCAGCTTGCCATTAAAAAAGAAGAAGTACCCTTTGTGGGGTTATTTGCAAGTAACACAGCAAGAATAAACACATGCATAAAATGAAGTTTTCAAAGGTATGTTTTTATATGTATCTGTAGCTGACACAAGCAAAATATATGCAAAGAAAAGTATGCCAATACATGCTACCCTAACCAATCTATTACCCTCTAACTCAGGCATCCCCAAACTGTGGCCCTCCACATGTTTTGGCCTACAACTCCCATGATCCCTAGCTAACAGGACCAGTGGTCGGGGAAGATGCGAATTGTAGTCCAAAACATCTGGAGGGCCGAAGTTTGAGGATGCCTGCTCTAACCTCTCCTCCTTTCTTTTCTTGTGTGTCACTTCTTAACCTAAAGACGGTGCCTCATACTGTATTTTATGTACCTCGTTAATGTATTTGTACAAGAAATATTCACCTCATTCTTACACTTCTGGAGAGGACCGTATTTTTTGTTCCATAAGACACATTTTTTCCTCCTAAAAAGTAAGGGGAAATGTCTGTGCGTCTTATGGAGCGAATGTGTGGTCCCTTGAGCCGAATTGCCCAGGGGCAAAAAGCAGATTGTGCTTTTCTTTTCTTTTTTTAGAAAGAGCTAAAGGCTAACAATAGGGAAAGAAGGGTGTTGAAAAGAAGCCTCTCAGGAGCTGATTGCAAGAGATTGGGGAGGGAGATAAGGGACTCTAGCTCCCTTCCCGCTGCCCCCTTGCCCAGGCCTCCCTTGTTGAATGTTCTGCAGAGGGAGGCTGTTTGTTTCCCCAGCAACATGTGACTGGCTGATTGGATTATCTGGCTGATTAGATTATCAGAAGCTGCAGAAATGTGAGTTGAACAGGATTTTTTCCCTTTGCAAAGTAAATTCAACAACTTTGAGCTGATCCTTTAAAAATGGGGCTTTTCCTCTTTGCAAAAGAAGCTGCACAACTGTGAGCTGATCCCCCCCCCAAAAAGCAGGGCTTTCCCCCTTTCCTCCTCTGAAAACTAAGTGCATCTTATGGTCAGGTGCGTCTTATGGAGCGAATAATCCGGTAAATATAGCTAGTTTGTAGCTCTGGAAAGAAAAGCTTCCCAAGTTACATCCCCCCCCAACACATTAAGAAGCTGTTTGGAGAAGATTTGGTGTTGCGCCACAAAATTACTTTTCTACAGACTTAACTGGGTCCAACTGTTCTTCAGTACAGAGCAACAAACCAGATTGTATATCTAGCAGGAATCTGCGTGACCAGAGCCATATTTCCCAGCTGTCACAATCAGAAATATAGCCTGGTTCATATGCCATGCTTGTTTGAGCACACATCTGAGGAAGGCTGCAACTGTTTGAATACCCTAAGATCCCAAGCTGTGACTTGGAAAGGACTTCCAGGACCAAGCGCCACCTTCAGTCTTGTATACAACTCCTTTAAAAGCTAGGTTAAAAATATGTATTTGCCCAATGAAATGCATGTCTGGATTGTGCAAACTGAGCCACTGAGAATTGTCAGAAAGTGCTATTTCCTGAGAGGAACTAATCAGAAAATAACAAGAGTCTATGAGAAAAAGACTCAAACACAGGCTGGGTATTTCTCTGTTCCTACTTCAGGCTAAGTTTAAGTGTTAAATTTTCTTTTCTAATTAAAAGCTAAATATTGCAATCAGCTGATGAAAAAAGAGCTAGAAACAAATACTCAATGTGTTTTATAAGCTGAATCTATGCAGTTATTCAGAAATGTGATTAGTTTGCGCACTACGCCTACTTCAGTGGTGGTGATTCTTGAAGACTGCAGTCTCAAGAGCAAAAACTTATGCAGTCTTTTATTTATTTTGTCTGTTTATACAAAAATGTATATCCTGCCCATGGTGTTCTCTGTTTATATAAAAAAGTATAAGAAAATATACCCAAATGAAAGAGCTTGTATTCCAAAAAATTGGCTTCATTGTGAGTACTAATTCGGTTTCATCATGAATACTAAAAACTGACGGCCCCCCCAAAACTGTGAGCTCTATTTTGTTCTGGTACTTGAAACAAATTTGATCTTGTTTACAGCCCTCCACATATTTGACAGAGGTCTGAAGTTCGGAGCACTCTTTTTTCATGGAGGTTCCCTGAACAACAACAAAAGAGAATTTACATGTGAGTAATCTAAATGCCCAAATTAGTATGTTTCATAGATCCACCACTCCAGTTGGTGGATCGCAGCATTCTAGTAGAAACCTATTCAGTAGATTCTACGATATTGAAATCTGCTCATCCCTATTTTACACTACCTACCAAGGCTGCAGCCATGTACACTCTGACTTGGGAACATAGCTGCCAAGTTTTCCCTTTTCTCGCGAGGAAGCCTATTCAGCATAAGGGAAAATCCCTTAAAATAAGGGATAACTTGGCAGCTATGCCTGGGAATAAGCCACATTGGGCAATAACCGGGGCTTAAAGGTAAAGGGACCCCTGACCATTAGGTCCAGTCATGACCGACTCTGGGGTTGCGGCGCTCATCTCACGTTATTGGCCGAGGGAGCCGGCGTACAGCTTCCAGGTCATGTGGCCAGCATGACATAGCCGCTTCTGGCGAACCAGAGCAGCGCACGGAAACGCCGTTTACCCGCCGGAGCGGTCCCTATTTATCTACTTGCACTTTGATGTGCTTTTGAACTGCTAGGTGGGCAAGAGCTGGGACAGAGCAACGGGAGCTCACCCCATCGCAGGGTTTCGAACTGCCGACCTTCTGATCGGCAAGCCCTAGGCTCTGTGGTTTAACCTACAGCGCCACCAGGGGCTTACTCCCAAGTAAACATGCACATACTCGGACCTTCCCGTCTTGGAAACCAGTCCCGCTACCTTCGACGAGGTTACCTACAAGCAAAATGTGGAAACCTAAGGCTATAACTCTCTTCTGTATTTTACCTGGGGGTAATTAATTACTCCATGTAAGTCTGCGGGACCGGCTTCCGAGTAAACGCACACACGTGGCCAGGCAGCCCCTCTCAGAAGTAGACGTGAGAGGAAAAAGGGAGGCAAAGAAGGGGGCTGGGAGGAGGGGAGGGGAGATTCCCCCACAAAAAAAGCATCCACTGACACACATCCACTAGCAGGGCCGGGTTTGTCGCCCTCCGCCCCGGAACAAACTCAAGCCATGCTAGAAGGAAGCAGGGGGAGGGTAAGAAGGGATGCACGTCCGCGCGCGCCGCACCTCGCTTCCGCCGCCTCTTGGCCCCGAAAGACCTTGGCGCCGCCAGCCAACTGTCGTTCCTGTAGCCCCGCAGAGGACTCGTGTCTCTAACAAAGAGGCTCTCAGGTGTCTCGCTGCCGCCGCGACGATAACGGCCGCCGCCATGGCAAACACCTGTCCCGCGCTTTCCAGTCGGCCAAGCTCCTCCTGCGCCGGAAATGGTCCCTTCTCAAAGCCCGCCCCGAGAGGCAGAAAGGTTTGAACGTATCTGCGACTCACGCCGGAAGTAGCCTAGGGAGGCCCAACCCTTCTCACTGTAGTTCCGCCCGTATGAAGTTCCGTAGCAACCAGCCCGCTTGGATTCCTCGCGCGTGAGCGACGGCCGTTGACGCCCGCCCCTTCCCTTACAAGGAGAAATCACGCAAGGAATCATCTCGTCACGTGGCTGACCCCGCTGGCGGTGCGGAAAGGAGCTTAAGTGTCCTTGGCTTTGTGAACGGCGACAGCCTGGAGAGAGAGAACCGCGCATGCGCTTAAACCAGACGGCAATCTTGCTTATTATGGGAGCTGTAGCTACCGATACCAGTTCCTTAATTTAGACATTGTGGATCCTTATGCAGACACACACGAGGGAGGCACGAGCAAGTTCTGAAAAACCCTGAGCAGAAATGCCAAAGAAACTTACGGGGGGGGGGTTAACCCCAGAATAGCTCACTGTAGAGACTAATGCTGACCAAGGGTGGAAGGAAGAAGAGGGCAAAGTGAGGTTTGCAGAATCCTGGAACAGGGCCTAAACCCTACACAGGAGCATCCCCACACTGCAATATTTTGTTGCAGATCTCACCTATGACAGGGCATGGAAAAGAGGGAGAATATGCAGCTACTGTCTTTTTAATTTTTTTATGCCCTATATCCCACAACTTAAAATCATTCCAATGCTACTTAAAATAGCAGTAAAATTATACCAATACAGTTGTACCTTGGTTCTCAAACCTTTGAAAACCAAGACGCAGCTTCCGATTGGCTGCAGGAGCATCGGACATTCGGCTTCCAAAGAACGTTCACAAACCAGAACAGTTACTTTAGGGTTTGCGGCGTTCAGGAGCCAAAACGGACGAGTACCAAGTCATTCGAGAACCAAGGTATGACTGTAGTCTACAAACTTTAGCCCCAAAGTGTTATGAGGTACATGAGGCTGAGATCAGGGCTAGCACAAGAGATTTCACCACCACTCTCGTCCAATTCCCCCACTGGCAGTGGTTATAGCTCCTTCACCCGAGTTACTTTGTTTTGTTGCTGCTAAATTGGTGGAGAACAATTGCTGGGAACAGGAAGTGGGGAGAGTGCTATTTCACACAAGTCCTGTTTGGAAGCTTCCTATAGGCATCTGGCTGGCCATTGCGAGAAAGAATTGCTGGACTAGATGGGCCATTGGCCTAACCCAGCTTGCTTCTTTTTATGACCCTCTTGGGCATTGGCCTTTGCTAGAGCCAGGCAAGATGTGGAGTCTTGTCACCATTAAACCAGCAGCAGCATACCAAGAAGAAACCTCCTTACAAACAATATGCTTGCTTCAATCTGCCCAATGGTATGGTCAGTTATGTATATAGCTTTTGACCAGACTCTATAGATCAGGTTGCCATGAGCATATACCCCAGGCCTCTAGTAATGGCCCCTGAAGCTAAACAGGTTCTCCAATATTGGAGAAGACTAAATCAGAGCTTGTTAGTTTTGTTGTGCATATAACCTTGTACTCCAAAACCCAGTGTTACTTGAGAGACATCACCACTCCTCTCTAAGACCATGTGCCAGAGGAAGTGGAAGGAGGGGAAGGGTGGGTAACTAGCACAAATCGCCCGCGGCCCAACATGGACAATGGTCTGGGGTAATGGGAGTTGTAGTCCAATGACAATTAATTTCAAGGGCTTTACCACATGAATTTGAAATTTAATTAAGTTCTAAGTCAACTTTTGAAGAACAGTGTCAAATACTTTATATAAGCAGATGATATACCGGTAGGTTGTTGCGCTGTACTGAATGTTATCATAGTGTATTATGAATCACACCGCCTTAAATTGTATCATGTTTGCTATTTTCCATTGCCCTGATACTGTTTTATTAAACAGGACTAACTTTAAGGCAAAAATGGGGAAAACAAATATTGCCGATTTCCAAGAATTTGTGCACAGGTGTCTAACCCTATGGCACGAGCAGAGCAAGACTGCAGCGGACTATAGTTCTATACAGTGGTACCTCGGTTTATGAACACAATTGGTTCTGGAAGTCTGTTCATAAACTGAAGCGTTCATAAACTGAAGCGAACTTTCCCATTGAAAGTAATGGAAAGTGAATTAATCCATTTCAGACGGTCCACGGAGTACTTAAACTGAAGCGTTCATAAACTGAAGCGAACTTTCCCATTGAAAGTAATGGAAAGTGGATTAATCCATTCCAGACGGGTCCGCAGAGTACTCAACCTGAAGCGTACTTAACCCGAAGCATGGGTGTAATTGGTTCCGGAAGTCTGTTCATAAACTGAAGCGTTCATAAACTGAAGCGAACTTTCCCATTGAAAGTAATGGAAAGTGAATTAATCCGTTCCAGATGGGTCCGCGGCGTTCATAAACCGAAAATTCATAAACCGAGGTGTTCATAAACCGAGGTTCCACTGTACTGTACTGTACTTGTGATCCTTCTGTTACCGAAAAATTGGGATATTAAAGTAACAGAAGTAGATGCTTGGTTTCAACACAAGACATAAACATGCCTGAAACATTACTTTTTCAAAAGTTTAGAAAACAAAACGCCCTCTTGCTGTTGTAAATATAATGGTTTATCTCAATATATTCATTTAAAATAGTTTGTTCAAGTGCTTCCACCTTGTGGCTATTGTGAGACTAGCCTATTTTAGGTATAATTAAGTTCCTTATATTTAAAACTGTGTAAGACCTAAATATTTTTGGAGACAGAGTAAGCCTTGGGGGTGGGGGAGTGGTAAGTATAACAACACTCAATGACAATAAAGATCCAAAGCTTGACACCCAATTCTCTGGACTTACTTCTCCAAATCAAATCCTGGAATTCCAGTACTTACTTGGTATATGACCATTCTTTGAAACTGAAAATGGGATCCAAACGGAAACTGATGTCCAGACATGACTTTTGAGAATATGGCCTAAAACAAATAGGATTTTCATAGCTCTCAAGCACCTTGGGGTACTGCTGCATCCCATCACAAGTATCTGGGTGCCCAGGTTGCATCAGTGAGCAAAATGCTCCTCCTCCAACCCCATCTAGAAAGGAAGCGCTCTCTCAAATTTAGAAGCTCTAATTGAGACCACCATTTGAAAATGATAACCTTGTTTAAAAGATACAAGCCAACTCAAAGTAGCATTTTACATCTGAGAAGACAATGCTTTTATTTTAACAAGTAATCAAGTATTGAGGCTAAATCTGAAATGCTACAGAACGCTGTCAAATACAGCAAAATTGCTTCATAGGCATTATTTGTGGCAGCTCTGGTGCAGCTATAAAGATGAAGCCTAAGTTGCAATGCACCTTTTAAGAATGTGTTCTAGTTCATTTCAAACTTTGTGATTAATGTGGCAAAACACTTCTGCTAAATATAACCTTACAGTGTGCCAGAAATTTGTCTAATGCAGGCACACAGTATACATACAAGGTGGGAGTGCATTTAGCTTCTAGGAAGCCAAGTCTTTTTACAAGATCAGCAACAGGTTTCAGTTAAGAGAACATTTTTAAGCATAGAAAGAGCTGACCGTGCTCATTTTTGTATTTCCAGGCTGTGAGATTGCCCACTTTATCTTATTCCAATCTTCCACTACAGCCAATTCAGAGCTTGGGTCTATAATGACTACATTCCAATGTGCATTTTCCCCAAATGGAAATGCATAGCTGACTGCACTGTTTGCACCATACACTTTCTTTCTTTCTTTCTTTCTTTCTTTCTTTCTTTCTTTCTTTCTTTCTTTCTTTCTTGAGAGGGGGGAGTGTTATAAGCAGCAGAAATAACATGGACTTTTAGTCTAATGTTCCTTTTCATCAATTAGCAAGCGGAAGGGAGCAACCATTTTATTTTTATAAGTATGGTGCTTCTAAACCACTCCCTTTGCAGTAGGCTTTTAATTTATGTTAACAGCTTGCCTCATTTTACTTCTGGAAGTCAACTTCCAATACCCAGGAGAAAACGGCATCTCTGCTAGTTGGAACTGTTCAGATAAGTTTACTATCAGGATTTTTATTTTTTTTAGGGAAACCATAAACATAGTGAATGTTTGTTGGAATCACCCTACTTTCAGTGTCCACTTACCAAGACCACAACACATACACTGATAACTTAACATTGCAATATCAAAGCAAGCTTATTCTGCCAGTGGAACCTCTTGCAACAGAACCAATTAAAGGTACACACTTAAAACAATGAAGTTTTCAAAGGTTTTGACAGTGAATTAAGTATGAAGAGACATGGCATGAAGCAACTGCTATTCGTCCCAGCACCTATCTTATACAGTGTTGAGTCCCATTTCTAAACCTTTTGTAAAACCTTAATGATTTCTTTGGACCAGAAATAAATCTTTTTAAATACTCAAAATGCATAAAAATTCCCCATCCCACAGATAACATAGGCAAGAGTGTATTTTATGGTTTCAAAAATACTCTGAACCTATAGAAACGATTTACATTGAACAGCTATAAAGCTAAGTGCTAAACAGAAGGACATCCTGGAAGAGTCTACAGCAGAGGTGTTGTGCTTCAGCATTTGCTTGTAGCATCTGGCAGTGGGTAGCACAAGGAAGGCAGGACAATCATTGAGTCTCCTCTTCTGTCTGCTTTGTAGTAGCTTCTGTGGCACTGGCATTGGCAGCAGAGTTCAAGACCTCTCCAAAGTCACCCCCAGGAGGCTTGGTTCCCCCAACCTTATACTGAAGAGAGATTTAGAGACTTCAGATTACACTCTTTAGAAGTTAAACTGCAATTATGGTTAACAGTCTATGGCTATATACTCAAATATTATTTCTCTCTGTCTCTTTGTGTAATCCACGTTTAGATAGCAAGGGAACACAGGTGCTTCCCATAGCTGCCCCACAATTATGAAACTTCCTTCTCCCAATGTCCAAAGCAGAAACCTGAATACAGAATAATTTTGTTCTTTATGCAGCAATTTAAAATCCATTATGTATTTCTACTGGGAACAGTTTCAGTTCTGAGCTTTTGGAAAACAGGTTGATACAACTGAATAAAGTGTGCACACGTGAGCATCTTAGCATACAGATTAAGTTTAGCCCCAGCAATAGTAGAGGAAACTTTGTAGTAAAATACCAGAGGTAGGTAAATGATGTAATCTCAATTTGACATGCAAGCAACGTGTTAAAACAACCATCTCTGTGCCTTACAGATAAGGCAAAAAGATGGTTAGGCCAATTTGCATAATTGTGGTTGCATAAATGCCACACCCGGACAGACATACTAAAAAAAATCAAGTAAGGTCAATAGCTAAAACGCTGCCCAGTAAGATTTATTTTCTATGCTGTCATGACTTATTTTAATAGGCACATGATGATGATGATATTACGGGTGTACAAAATTTATTTAAATCATTATAATTTTAGTAGCCTACCTTAAGCATATCCTCGGGGTGTAGGTGCACACAAGGCATTGTATAAGCTACTAATTCAATGCAAGTTTGACTTCCTGAGAGTTTCAACTGTGCTTCCAATTGGTATATGGGGAGAGAAAGGAGGAAACTAACACTGTCCTGCTAATGCATTTCTCAGGCTGTTTCTACTGAGCACACTTCATTCTGGTCCCCTTAAGAACCAATAACCTGCCCTCTCTTTTCTCTTCCAACAATGTAGAACTTAAGCTTCATTTAGTTCCCAACGATGTGGTAGTGCTAGTAGACACCATAGTAGTTAAATGTTCTCCACTGTTCCAAGGAAGCAAAATACTCACAGACCAAGTATTCTTAGAAATCTCAGCTAATTTTTAAAAATTTATTTTAGGAATGAAATTTGTAGTTAGGAGATTTACCTTTAAGTTTTCCACTTTCTCTTCAAAGGACTTGAATGTTGGGGAATTTCTATTCAGGAAGGAAAACAAGAGTTACATTTCTTGTTTGGCCTTAGAAAATGTACCGTATATGCAATGGCCAACCACTTAAAGAAAAACATGAAGAGCAGAACAGTACTTTTAAGATGCAGCTATGGTGACAGTCAGTAGCCTGCACGATTCCAATTATACAATTCCCTTTTTTAAATTTCATTATTTTCCAGCCCAATCCTATACGCCAGGGGAGGGGGGAACTAGATCCGGTCAGTGGGCCAGATTCTGACACACACGCTCCCTGGGGGCACTTGCCAGACAAGCTGGGCCACCCACCTCAATCATCTGTTGTCAAATTAAACATTTCCCTTTACAGACCAGCGTAACATCAAACTGGGCTGATATTCAGCCAGCACCAATCAGCTGAACTCTGAAGTGTAGCCTATCCCATCTTGCATTTGGCACTAAATACCAAATGAAAACCCCATTTGTCAAGAAGCCATAGGCAGCACGCTTTAAAGCTCCCAATTATTCTTTTGTTTTATTTGTGTGTTTTTTCTCCACCCCCTGCAACAGACATCATACGCAATGCTATACGTCACATACGATGCCATATGATGTTCTCACAACTGGTATTTAGCACTCTATATGGGGCAAGTCAAATACACCTTTACCTGTTTTAAATATGCATTTGCAGCAATCAAGATTATTTGTCCCTGCTTACATTAGAATAGGAACTAAAACTTAGTGCAATTACATACATTACCTCATAGCAGGCATGCTAATTGAATGTTGTAGACAACGTATACTACACGGCAGCGTTAAAAGAAAGGAGAATCAGTCAGATTATGAGGAGAGGTGTGCCATGTCCCTGCCATTTCATGTAGCAACACATTATCAGAATATTTATCCAACGCACTCAAAACAGGCAAGCAAATTTGTCACCATGCACCACTAAGAGGCAAGCAGTAGCAACATATAAGCACATCATGCTAGGTTAGTAAACAAACTCCACAGGGTGGTTCTTAATGTAACTGATCAGATTTAGTCAAGAATGCCAAACATCATAGATTAATCAGATTAGGCCTGAGTGTAAACTTCAGAAGTACACCCAGAATTTTAAAACCTTAACCTAGGGATATAAACATGATCAAGCATGTTAGTCAATATCAATGTGTTTTCAGAATGGGGCCAATCAGCTTCTGCCAAAAACCACTCCTCTTTTTATATTAGCACTTTATGTTCATGTTCTTTATATTATCTTTATGTTCATCCTCACAACCATCATGCAGGACACACCAGGCACCTATTCTTTTATCTGTTCACCCAGCCTGGAAAAGTGCAAGGAAAAATCGGATCTGGACTATCAATAACTATACAGTGGATCACAATAGCTTTCAGTATACTAATATTGCTTGTTCCTTCAGCAACACAGGAGTAGATAATGCCTTGGGGAAGTCACTCCACTGTTATGGTGAGCTGTTACTTTATAGGCCGTTAGATAGGCTGCCAAGCCTATCCAGGTTTAGTGATGCGGTTGTTAAACAAGCCAGTTTTATGACATGTTCCAGATGATCAGGAAGCTAAAACAAAGCTAATGAAAGTTATCAGCTTATAACAAGGGACAGGTTGTTCTACAGAAACGCATTCCATCTTGAGAAAAAGCAAAAATGGTTCTCACTTAAGCTGGTCCGAATGTTTCAATTATGTTCCTATATACCGGTAAGCTGGAACGTGTCCAGAAGAGGGCAACCAAAATGGTCAAAGGCCTGGAAACGATGCCTTATGAGGAACAGCTTAGGGAGCTGGGTATGTTTAGCCTGGAGAAGAGAAGGTTAAGGGGTGATATGATAGCCATGTTCAAATATATAAAAAGATGTCATATAGAGGAGGGTGAAAGGTTGTTTTCTGCTGCTCCAGAGAAGCGGACAAGGAGCAATGGATTCAAACTACGAGAAAGAAGCTTCCACCTAAACATTAGGAAGAACTTCCTGACAGTAAGAGCTGTTCGACAGTGGAATTTGCTGCCAAGAAGTGTGGTGGAGTCTCCTTCTTTGGAGGTCTTTAAGCAGAGGCTTGGCAGCCATATGTCAAGAATGCTTTGATGGTGTTTCCTGCTTGGCAGGGGGTTGGACTGGATGGCCCTTGTGGTTTCTTCCAACTCTATGATTCTATGATTCTAAACTATTTCTGTATACAGTTTGGGAAACACCAATTAGTTTGCCAACTACACAACTGATACTAGCCACATAGGGTTGAGTCCAACTAAGTCTTGATTACTATAACTTCTGAATTGATTTCAATGGGTCTACTCAAGGAGTACTGTATGGTTCACACTGTAGGTTGTCTCTTAGCTTGGAGTTTAAGTAACTGGATCATATTTTAACATTTGAATTTTTTTAGCCTTGTGAAGATTGCTAACAGCTCTTCTGAATGCTGGGCATAGACAACCAAAACCCCACCATCTACAGACTAGGAAGTTGGCATTCATACCACCACATATACCACAAAAGCGACTCAAGGTGCATGTGTGAACAGGCACCTCTCACTCACATCATTCCCCCAGGCACATCAGTGCTTAACCTCTCATTTTCACCTTTTAACATCTATTCACTTTCTTGCCCTATCATCTTGGTTGCTACTTTCTCTCACACATAAGCTCTTTTCTGTTTTCCTCTTCCTGATTTTCCAACTGTTCTGCTCTTTGGCGATGAAGCAGCCTCAAGGTTGTCAGGTAGCAGCCTCAGTTCTGCTGCTATCCCTGCATCCCCTTGACCTATATTGCCACAGATCCAATTTCTCTCAAAAGTGCTGCACAACCAGACAACGGAACTGGAAAGAATACAGCACACTTTCCACTTGCTTAGGGCTGGGATTTGTACCAGGCATTAAAGACAAGCTACCCTCCTCGAAATGCTTACTGTAGCTACAGCATGCCCCAAAGGGCCATAGCTCAGTGGCAGAGCATTTGCTTTGAATGCAGAATGTCCCAGCATCAATCCATGGCACCTCCAAAGGAAGGCTGTGAGAAACCCTCCCTGAAATCCACTGCCGGTCAGTGTAGACAACACTGAACTTGATGGATCAACTGGTATGATTCAGTATAAAGAAACTTCCAATGTTTCTAAAGGAATATAGTGCCCGGTGTTGGAAGTGAGCAATAGTCAAAACTGCTAAGAATTAACAGGTAAAAAATTTTTTGCTGGAGCGCGGATTCCCGCCCGGTCTCCAGAGCGCCGTTCTGGAAGTGAGAATGAAAATGGAAGTATTAACAAACCCGAGGGAATGTGGCGGATTTGCTTTACCGGACTTGGAAAAATATTATGAGGCAGCCTGCTGGGTCTGGATAAAAGATTGGTTGACCTTAGAGAAACCTGACATTTTGGAGATAGAGGGTGTAAACAAAATCTATGGGTGGCATGGTTATCTACTATATGGAAAGGGAAAGAAAAATAAAGAATTCCAAAACCACACTATAAGAAGGGCCTTGTGGGAGGTGTGGGAGAGAACTAAAGGAAAAATAATAGAGAAAACTCCCTGGTGGGCATCACCAGTCGAGGCAAGTGCCACCTTAAAATGTTACATAAGACAGGTGTGGCCAACATATAGGGACCTAACTGAAAACGCCAATGGAAATATTAAACTTAAAGAGTACGAAGAACTAAAGGCTAAAGGAATGTCGTGGCTTGAATACTTTCAATTGAAAGCAACCTTTGATAAAGACATTCAAACGAGGGGTTTTGATGAGGTGAATACAAGGTTTGAGAAAGACCTCAATAGTATTAGACCTCAATAGTAATAGACCTCAATATTGAGAATAGAAATTCTCAATAGTAAAGATAAAACCCTCTCTAAAATGTATAGATTATTAAGGGAACCTGAACAACAGCAGGAAACAAAAAATAAGTATATTAAAAAATGGGAACAAGATCTGGGTTACACGATAGAACACACTAAATGGAAAGAATTTTGGGAGAGACGAATTAATTTTAGAGCTTCATATGTATTGAAAGAGAACTAAATGAAAGTACATTATAGGTGGTACTTGACCCCGGTGAGAATAGCAAAAATAAATAAAAGTAGCAACAATAAATGTTGGAAGTGTCAACAGGCTATTGGGACAACGTACCACATGTGGTGGCTGTGCCCAAGAATTAAAAAGTTTTGGGAGACGATTCATCAAGAGATTCAAAAATTAATTAAGATATCGTTTAGGAAAAGAGCAGAAGCATACTTATTAGGAATTCTCAATTGTGATATCCCACCCGATAAGATAAACATCTTCCTATATGCAACAACAGCAGCTAGGGTGACAACAGCGAAAGTTTGGAAAGAACCTATTATACCAACGAAAGGAGAATGGATTGACAAGCTCTGTGAATACCTGGAGCTAGCTAAATTAACGGATTGGATACGTAACAAACCTAGAAACAGAGTCAGGATTCAGTGGGAATGCCTAAATGACTATTTAAAGAACTCAGGAGTGGGAAAAGAAACATGGCTGTGCCTAGAATAACTGTGCAGGGTAACTGTATAGAAAGAGGATTAAAGCATTTCTTTTTTCTGTATAAATGTAAAAGTGATTGTTATTGAGAGGACAACTGTATAAAAGTACTGAAAGGTTCATTTATGTGTTCAGTGCAGTGGAAGTATTGTAAGATGTAAAGAATGTAGGTAAGAGAAGGCTGTTGATTCAGTCTTTCTTTCTTTTCCTTTTTTTTCTTAATTTTTCCTTTTCTTTCTTTCCTTTTTCTTTTTCCTTTCCCCTTTCCATTTTTTTTCTTTTCTTTTTCCTCTCCCCTTTCTTTTTTCATCTTGGCCTCTTAGTTCTTTTTGGGATTTTAACCTTATGTAAACAGTATAAAATTGAAGCTATATATTGTATATATATGCATGTACTGTATGCATGTACTGTTTTTTGCAATAATAAAATTTCTAATAAAATTTTTTTTTTGCTATTGTGATCCTGCACAGGGAAGTTCAGCAGACACATCGTTTGCTTTTCATTCTTCTAGTGCTAGCATCCAAAGGAGGATTATCTTGCCTCTATTCTTGTTTGGTGCCCAGGTGTCTCACTGCGGAGACAACAGAAATCTCCCTCTTCAGATGTTCCACTGGAAGAATGTGTTATGTGCACATTACTATCCCCTTCTACTTTCCTCTTCCTACTTTCTTCCTACTTTCACCAGCAGGTCTGAAACATTCAGACATATAATAGAAGGAACTAGAGAGGGGGCAGGAAAAATATCTGAGTTTTAAATAAATAAGAAAAGCTATTGCTCATTTCTGTGCTGAAATTCTGCTCCAATAAAGTAGAAGAGTATTACCTTAAAGGGAGAAATTCAACGTCATGCTAAGAAAATCATTCCATCGTGGCAAACATTTCAAGCTTGCCAGACAGAACGATCCCCCTGTGTGCTGTTTCAGTGATTCTCCCAATACCCTCCCCCCCCCAAGAAAAAGTCATTTGGGAGGAGAGGAGAGAAGCTTAACTGCACAAGTGAAAGTCCTTGCACAGGGCTTCCACTAAGGGGACTCACTGGTTGAATCCCACCTACAAGTGTGGTTTGTGCTAGGGGGCAACGAGACTGTTCTTGCTAAGACTCTCTTCCTTAACAAAGGCAATCTGTTGTTATTTGATCGTTGGTAACATTCCCCTGAAACGGGCTATTCAATATGTTTAAGTGCTCAATCCAGGGGAAGCTTGGTTCATAGGAATCTGCAGAAATTACTCATAGTAAAAAAAATTCAAACCAACTATCAAATAACAGGCCTAACATTTCTGGTACATCTTGTGATTGCGAGGTGGCAAAACCTGGGGTAGATCTGACCTCTGAGAAACCTGTATTCAAGGTCTATCCCTCTGTTTGGCTCTCAACAGGTAAGGCACCTGTCCATGGATGGATGGATGTGGTATCCAAACAGCATCCTTCCACTCACCACAGAAACCCTCTGCTGTTTCCCTGGCTCCCTTCACCTCTTCCATTCCTTATTTAATTGCATTGCTATTGCAATCAACTTCACAGGGCTCTCACCCCCCCTCCCCTGAATTTCACATATTATATATGGCTAACAACATTGAAGTGCTCTTCAGAGTTGCCATGTGCTATCTCCCACGTCCCTTCCGCAAATGGGTCTTCTCTGCAGACGACTTTACTGGATACAACCCAGTATTTCTAATAATCTATTAAACACTTTTTGAAAAGTTTTTTGTGGTGTGGAAGGAATACCCTAAAAACTACTTTAGCCCTCTTCAAGTTACCCAGTATTATGGTCAGTCAGGAGCTATCCACTAGACAACAGAAAGACTACTTGCATGCTCTCTACAGTAACTTTTCACAATCTTACCTAAAGGAATGTGTAAATGCGTGCACTCTGTAGGACACCAAGCAAACATTTAAAAATAAAGAGAAAGTTCCAGTATAAACACACAGGGATTTTCACAGTAAAAGAAGTGAGCTTGAAGTAGCACTTATATGTTAACTGACTACAGAAGAAAACGGCAGCAACAGAAGTGAAGGGTTCGTTTTCAGCAATGAAATCTAGCTCTGAGATTCAGCAGTTCCAAGGGAATATTGTGCAATTAAATGCAAGTGATTTTGCTTCTGAGTGAAGAAATCTGAGTGCAAGCACCCACAAACTTAAATAAGAAAGATGCAAATTTTTGTGTCGTCTACAAGAGAAGCTGCCCAGAGTGTAACACAGAGCCCAAACTTGGCTTAGTGCAGACTCCCAAAGAGGAAACTGCAGCCACTTTGCCACTCCCCAGTCCTTTTTTGCTGCCATGTTGAGCTGCACAGAACTGAGCCAAGCTTAAACAAAAGCCCAGATTGGGACACATGCTAAGCTCCCTGAATATTAGCCATGGGATGTAGCCAAAAGCAAGCTGGTTACAGGTTCGGGGGACATGCTAAAGCCAAACCTTAGTGCAATGCAGCAGATATAAAAGGGCCAGGGAGGAGCAACACGACTGCAAGCTCTTCTTCAAGGGTCCACACCTTCATACATTCATGTTCAAAGTTTGGCTTAGCTTGACATGCAAACCAGGTCACTGTGTGCCTGCTGTTATACCATGAGGTTTCATCACAAGTTCCCACAACCACTGCTTTATAATGAAGAAAAACAATCGGGCCCTTCAACCTCAGAAACAATGTGTCACAGTGGCCGGAGCGGGCTACTTCAGAGTAACGACTCTACACAGCTCTGCATTTTATTCTTTTATTGGTGCTGCGTATTTACAGTGCTGAAGTCATTGCTATATACACGGAGCTAGGTGTTCAGTCGGGTTCAGAACCTCCGAATGGCTTTTGGCGCGTCTTTCTCCAACACAAAAGCTTTGGCAGACCCATCCTCTTTCCCCTCCTCTTTCTGCGTAATTCCGGAGTTGGGGGGATGGGTCTCCCCCCCTTATTTGCCCCTTCCTGTCCCACCTGGTACCCTGGCTCCTCTACCTTGCCTGAGCCTCGGACACGACTTCCTGCTTCCCCACTGGAATCGGAACTCTCTCTGCTTTCCCCTGTGCTCGGGGATGGGCTTGAACTCAGGAGGGGAGGGACTTCGCGATATCCCCTGTCCCTCACATCCACCCCCCTCCCAAGCTCTCCTTCTCCCCTCCCCAGGTCCCCCCCAGGTGTCGGTGACGACTGGAAGCCTAAGAACTCAGTACTTTCCGAGCCCGTTGGTGTGAACACCTCCCCCCAGTCCTGCGAGCCCCCCCCTTCCGCCTGGGAGGACGGGAATTCTAAAAAGTCCGTGGCGTCAGAGCTGGTGGGGGTAAAAATGTTCTGCCAATCTGCTTCTTCCTCTGACTGGGTGGATCTCGGTGACGCCCATACCTCGTCCTCTGGTTCCTCAAACTCCGCTTCCCAGCGCCATGGTGACCTGCTCTCCCGTACTTCCTCCCCCTCCCCCTCCCTTTCCATGTGCCAGGGCTTGGGTCTGTGGGGAAAGAGGGCGTGAAATTCTTCTACCAGGAATTCCTCCTGTATCTGAGTGGCTGGGACCCATTCATTCTGTGACGGTGGAGCATCCTCCCATGCCATGAGGTACTCCAGGCCCCCCACCCCTCTCCGTGAATCAAGGATGGCCGTGGCCTCATTGAGTTGCTCCCTGCCTTCCCTCTCCCCCCCTCCCTCGGGGGTTTGTTCGCTGCCTCGGAGCCTGCTGCTTTCCCTGTACGGCGACAGCAGCGATCTATGAAACACTGGATGCACCCTCATGTCCTCTGGCAGTGCCAGCCTGTATGCCACCGGGTTTACCTGCTGCGTGACCGTGAAAGGGCCCAACCTTCTGGGTGCCAGCTTCTTGCACCTCCCTCTGGTGGGAAGGCCCTCCGAGGACAACCAAACCTTGTCCCCCACCCTGATGACCTCCCCCGGTCGCCTGTGGCGATCTGCCCCCTTTTTGTACGCTTCCTTGGCCCTCTCCAAGTGTTCTCTGAGCTGCTGGTGCACCGTCTCCAGCTCCTCTGCCCAATCCTCTGCCTGCGGGCCCTCCTCCTCCTCCTCCCCCTCCCTCTCCGGGAAAGATCTGAGGTCGCGCCCGTAGTTGGCCTTAAAGGGCGACACCCCTGTGGAGACGTGCACCGCATTGTTGTAGGCAAATTCTGCCAGTGGCAGGCGATCCACCCAGTCCGTTTGCCTCTGGCTGACGTAGCATCTCAGGTACTGCTGCAGAATGGCGTTGACCCTCTCTGCCTGTCCATTGGTCTGCGGGTGCCGAGCCGTCGACAAGCTAACCTCCACCTGCAGGAGGTTCATGAGCCGCCTCCAGAACCTGGAAAAAAATTGGCGGCCTCTATCCGAAATAACCCTTAAAGGTAATCCATGCAATCTGAAGACGTGGTCAACAAACAGTTTGGCTGTCTCTTCTGCAGAGACCGCCCTGGCACACGGTATAAAATGGCACATTTTGGACATAAGGTCCACCACCACCAACACTGCGGTCTTGCCCCTGGACGACGGCAGGTCTGTGATGAAGTCCATTGACACTACTTCCCACGGCCTGTGCGGGGTGGCTAATGGCTCCAGCAACCCTGCTGGTGCTGCTCTGACCACCTTTGCTCGTTGGCAGGTGTCACAGCCCCGTACATAGTCTCTGACATCTTCCCGCACCCCTGGCCACCAGAAGTGTCTCATGACTAGGTGAGCGGTTTTGTCCCTTCCAAAATGACCCGCCGTTGGGTTGTCGTGCATCTGCTTGAGGACCTTACGTCTAAGCTGGGTGGTGGGCAGGTACAGTGCCCCCTTGTAGAAAAGCCGCCCCCTGCGGTCTGTGAAGTCTTTTGCCTGCTCCCTCCCCCCTCTCAGTTCTCTGAAGATGCGGGTGGCAAATTCATCAGCTGCTGTCAGTGCTGTGAGTTCTGCCTCGCTCACCACTGCTGCTCCGCAGGACCATGCTGATGGGGGGAAAATGTGCCTGGGTGCTGGTGGCAACTCCTCCTCCATGTACTCTGGCTTGCGGGATAGGGCATCCGCCCTGACATTCTGCTCCCCCGGGATGTAGTGGATGGAGAAGTTGAAGTTCGAGAAGAACTCTGCCCACCGTATCTGCCGCTGGTTGAGCACCCTGGCAGTTCTCCAGAACTCCAGGTTCTTGTGGTCTGTGCACACCTGGATGGGGTGCTTGGCGCCCACCAGGAAGTGTCGCCAGTGCTGGAACGCAGCGTGGATCGCGAGAAGTTCCCTATCAAACACTGTGTAGTTGCGTTCTGGCTGGGTCAGCTTCCTGGAGAAGAAGGCACAGGGTCTCCACTCTCTGTTGGCGTCCAGTTGCAACAGAATCGCTCCCAAAGCCTTGTCTGAAGCATCTGTCTCCAGGCGTAGGGGCGCATCCTGCACCACGTGGAACAGGTGCTGGTCTGAAGCGAACACCCTTTTGAGGCTTTCGAACGCTGCTTGCGCCTCCGGTGTCCACCGGAACTTCTGCTTGCCTCTCAGGCAGTCGGTGATAGGAGCCGTGACACGAGAGAAGTTCTTGATGAACTTCCTGTAGAAGTTAGCGAAGCCTAGTAGGCGTTGGGCATCTTTGCGCGTCCTGGGGCTGTGCCAGTCCAGGATGGCCTGCACCTTGTCCTTGTCCATCGCCAGCCCCTTGTCTGACAGCTTGTAGCCTAGGAAGTCCACCTCTTTGGTGTGAAACTTGCACTTCTCCAGCTTCACATACAGGTGGTTCTCCTTCAGGCGCTGCAACACCTCCCTGACATCCTTCACATGCTGCACTGGGTCATTGGAATAGATAAGGATGTCATCTAGGAAGACCAAGCAGTTCTTGAAGAGGAGGGACCCCAGGACGTGGTGCATGAAGGCCTGGAAGCATGCTGAGCCCCCTTGCAGCCCGAAGGGCATCACCAGATATTCAAAAGAGCCCAGAGGCGTGAACATCGTGGTTTTCCATTCATCGCCTTCCCGGATCCTGATCAAGTTGTACGCCCCCCTTAGGTCTAGCTTGGTGAAAATCTTGCCCCTGCGTGCCGCTGTCAGGAGATCGTCCACTCTGGGCATGGGGAAAGCCACTGGCTCTGTCACTGAATTCAGTCGTCTAAAATCCACCACAAGACGGCGCTGTTGCATGTCTTTCTTGTCCACCCAGAAGACCGGGCTGCCCCCTGCTGCCTTGCTTTCTCTGATGAACCCCCGCTTGAGGTTCTTGTCGATAAAAGCGCGCAGATCCTCCAGTTCCTGATCTGACATGGCGTACAGCTTGGCTGGGGGTATAGTTGCCCCTGGCACCAGGTTGATCTGGCAGTCGAAAGGCCTGTGTGGGGGTAGGTGGTCGGACTCCGCTTCGCTGAAGACCTCCTGCAGGTCCCAGTACGGCTTGGGTATCGCCTCGCCCCCTTTGACGTGCATGGTGGCCACCGTGGCTATTGGAGGCCCCTCCCCTGGTTGGTGCTGCATGCAATGTTCCAGACAAAAGTCCGACCCAAACGTGATGCATCTCTGGTGCCAACTGATGGAGGGGTCGTGGCGCGCCAGCCAGCTCATGCCCAAGACGATGGGGGGGTCTGAGATGGTGGTGATGTTGAATGCCAGTGTCTCAGAGTGCCTTCCCACCATCATTCTCATGGGGGGGGGTTGATGAGTGATGGCCCCTCCCAGCAGCTCCCTGCCGTCAATGGTGGCTACGTGCAAAGGAAAGTCCAGCTGCAGAAGCTGTATTTGGTGCTCTTCTGCAAAGTTTCTCGAGAAGAAGTTGGCAGATGCACCACTGTCAATTAAGGCGAGGACTGTCAGGGGATAGCCATTTGGGAGCGTTAGCGTCACTTCTAGAACCACTCCTGCTCTGGGAGGGGTGGGCTGGCTCTGCTCCTCGCTGTGCGGGTGGGCTGGCTGGGGCTGTTGTCTGCTGACTGCGCCTGGCTGCTGCCCCTTGTCTCCTGCAACCAGGCTTTCCCGTTTCCCTGCTGTGGTGCTGCGTCAGTGGGGGAGGGCACAACCGTTCCCGCCTTTCCTTGCCACTCTCTGCGATGTGGGCAGTCTCTGACGAGATGCTGGGGGGAGTTGCAGAGAAAGCAATTCCCGCCCCTTCCCTCCTTGCGTCTTGTCGCCGCTGGGGTTTGAAAAGCCCGCGCGCGCGCGCGCTATCAATTTGCATGGGTTCCTGGTCCTGGCTGGTCCCAGGCGTGGCTTGAAAGGGTTGTTGGGGGAGTGGCTTCTCCTGCGACCGTGGGAACCAAGCCCGCTTTGCGCGCGTTGCTTGCTTGTCGTTCCACCGGGATTCCTGTCTCACCCCCACCGCCAGAGCCGCTTTGCTCAGCTGATCCATATTACTGGGCTTTGGACCTCTCGAGAGCTCATCTTTCACATCCTCATTCAACCCCAGGTAGAACGCCGCTTCCATCGGAGGCGAGTGCAGTTCCCACCCCAGTCTGTGCACTAGCATGGTGAATCTCGCCCAATATTCGCGAACTGTCATTGTTCTTTGCCTTAAATTATGCAGTTCCTCCTTGGTCTGGTCCATATGACTATCGGACGCATACATAGTTTTTAAAGCCTCTAGAAATAGTTTGACATTCTTCATGCAAGGATTTTTTGTCGCTATTAACGGTCTTAGCCACTCCCTGGCTGCCCCTGTAAGGTGTTCCACAATAAACGCTACCCTGTGCTCATCATCAGGGAACTCATCATGGTACAGCTCAAGAGCATACACGATCTCAGTCTCAAAGCCATGATATTCCCTCGGGTCTCCATTGAACTTGCTTACTAGGGTCCCCGCTCTCCTTCCTGGCAGCACTTGGAGTTGGGGGGCCCCTCCCGCCTTGTTTTTCTCAGCATCCAGCTTGTTTTGGAGCTCTACCGCCACCGCCCTTAATTGCTGCTCTTTTTCCTGAAGCGCTCTCACCTGTTCCGCAAGTTGTAGCCGGTCCTCCTGGACCTTCTTGGTTTCTTCTTTAGCTGCCTTTAATTCCCCTGTGCCTGCAGCGCCAGTTGCTGCAGGTCCTGTTGGGCTTTCTCCGCGATCTGCCGCCATTTCTCCGCCTCTGACGCACTCATCCCGGCAACTCCAAAGTAGCCCAAAAAAAGATTCGGAGGTTGCTGTCACAGTGGCCGGAGCGGGCTACTTCAGAGTAACGACTCTACACAGCTCTGCATTTTATTCTTTTATTGGTGCTGCGTATTTACAGTGCTGAAGTCATTGCTATATACACGGAGCTAGGTGTTCAGTCGGGTTCAGAACCTCCGAATGGCTTTTGGCGCGTCTTTCTCCAACACAAAAGCTTTGGCAGACCCATCCTCTTTCCCCTCCTCTTTCTGCGTAATTCCGGAGTTGGGGGGATGGGTCTCCCCCCCTTATTTGCCCCTTCCTGTCCCACCTGGTACCCTGGCTCCTCTACCTTGCCTGAGCCTCGGACACGACTTCCTGCTTCCCCACTGGAATCGGAACTCTCTCTGCTTTCCCCTGTGCTCGGGGATGGGCTTGAACTCAGGAGGGGAGGGACTTCGCGATATCCCCTGTCCCTCACACAATGCAAATATTTTTATAAAAAGAACGCTTCCAGGAAATAGAATTCAAAGCTACAGTTCACGCATCCTCTGCTAAGGATACCTAGAGATGTTACAACCCAACACAAGTACGTTACATCCCTCACCCCCAGAAAACCTCACCAACAGTACAAAACATATAAACAGAGTAAAAGATGAGAAGTATCGTAAACCACAATTCTAGGAGGGGAGTTAGTTTTCACAAAAATGCAGGTACCCAGAATGTTCTTGGTTTATTTCCTTATGCCTGGGGTTCATGCAGCTCCCACATGCTTGCTTTTGGTAGCTTGATGGCTTCTCTCTTTCCCAGTGTACAAGTAACCGAAGAAGAGAGAACATGCGACTTGTTTAACCCCATTCCAACCGACTGCCTACCCTCCAACATGATTACATCAAGAAAGGAACATCTAGATGCAGGAGCTCTCCATGACTAGTCTTATCAATTCAGTGCAGTACCGGCCCAACTGTTAGGTAGGTTGAGGCGGCCTGCTTCAGATGGCAGATTGTGTGGTTTTGTTAGAGAGAAGCACAATGCAGCTATAACTTTGTTAACACTCGGGAAGGAAACACAATTTGCAGACTCAGGCACCTAAATATCTTGGGAAGTGCACAGAATAGGAGGAACCTAATCAAGGCACATTGGGAAGATGCAAGTCTCAATGTGGATCACTACTAGCCCATTCAATGGACTGGGGACCATTTCACATGTAAGTGGCACAGTCCCCACCCACCCATTAAAAAAAAAGAATGTCATTAGCACAAGGCCAGAGGTGGTAGTTCCCTGCACGTTCATGTCAAAATAAATGGCTTAGTTATAGAATCAAGCTGTCAGTTCCCAGCTGCAATCCACAAACTCTACACTCTTGGAAGGGTTTGCAATTTTGTGTTTGGCACTGTTGAAACGCTATGCAGTGTAAACAGATATTACTACAGGCGAGGGGAAAATTAAAGTCATACTTCACATCTTCCAACTTCTTCGTTATTGCAGAGCCAACTGTTGAGAATGCAGCAGAAGCTTTCTGCCCAGCTTGAGACAGTGTTTCTGATGTCTTCTTATACCTAAATTAAAAAAAAGTCAACCTATTATCACAATTCTCAAACACCTGCCCCACAAGTGTTGGATCAGGCATACGTATTACTTTGCTCCTAGTGCACTTGAAATTAAGAAGCCATGCATTGCTAGTATGGCAGCTTATACAGTGGTACCTCAGGTTAAGTACTGTACTTAATTGGTTCCGGAAGTCTGTACTTAACCTGAAGCATACTTAACCTGAAGTGAACTTTCCCATTGAAAGTAATGGAAAGTGAATTAATCCGTTCCAGACGATGAAAAACACCCCCTAAAACAGCAATTTAACACAAATTTTACTGTCTAACGAGACCATTGATCCATAAAATGAAGGCAATAATCAATGTACAGGATTACCAAAAGCACCTCCCTAGCAGACTTGAAAGCTGAGACAGCACAATGTAGGGGGAAGTCCCTCTCAGGAGGTTGCTGGATCCTGTAATAATGTATCACAGTTGTCTAATCTGAGGGTTATCAGAGCATGGATAAGTCAGTAAAAGGTGCTCCATGACAGGGATGAACTATCCCCAGGCTGTGAAACTGTTCCTTCAGAGGAGACAAACACAGCCCAAACAGTACCTCCCCCTTTTTTTGGATCAGGCCACAGTGCACTGGCCTCCATTCAGTTCCTGCCTGTTTCCAGTGCACTAGCATCTCAACCCTTACAACAACGTGATGTGAGAGGCAGCATCTGTGTCACGTACCACATCTATAACCTGCTTTTCCTTAAAGGAGCCCAAGGCACAGGCCTTCCTACAATCTCTCACAACAACCCTGTGAAGTGGGCTAGGCTGAGCGTGGTCCATGGCTGAACAGGGCTTTCAACATAGTCCTGGCCGGATACACGACTCTACCAACCAATCGAAACTCCCAAGTCTGCACAAGCTGCGAAAGCGGCAGCAAACCAGCCTTCTTCCCGGTCACCCTGGGCAGGGCTCCATAACGGCCATAACCAGGGAAGGGAGCACAGGCTCACCCATCCCGCGTGGGAAGAGGAAGGGGAGAGGTGGCTGCGAGGCGCGGGTGAGACGAATCCCCCTCGGCAGCAGTGAGGGGTGAGGGGGGCTCCACCCTACCGTGAGGCCACCTGCGAGCACCGGTGGGGCGGCATCTTTTCCTCCGGCCCCTTCCCACGCCCCTCGGCTCACCTGGCGATGGCGTCTCCAAGCAGGCCCAGCAGCAGCAGAAGCCCACCGAGGGAGCGGGGTGACATGGCGGGAGGGGGGGTCTCTTCGAGTAGGTTCCAAGCGCGCCCCCTCCTCGCTCCTCTCACACGTGGCCCAGCTACAGCCGCCTAACCAGGCTTTGAGATGTCAACAAAGGCTGTGCTTCGCTGCCTTAAGCCGGAGGCCGATTGCGGAGGCCCCGCCAATGTCCAGGCTGCGCCCCAGGCAGCAGCGAGACCTCCAAGAGCCTCCGCAGCTGGAGGCCGATTGCAGAGGCCTCCGCAGGCCCCTGCCGATGTCCAGGCTGCACTCACTTCTCGGTTACTTACTTACGGGTTAAAATTGTATGTAACCTGAAAATACATAACCCAAAGCATACGTCACCTGAGGTACCACTGTATAAGCTTCTTCAGCCCTTAGCATTTCCAGTGAACACTAGCTTCGGTACATCAAATTTATCTGAAAAGTTAGCTTTTGTATCCTGCGTCCCTTTCCTCTATCAAAATGAGAGAAACTGGGTTTAGAACTCTCTCTTTTTGTATAAGTGGCATAACTAACAAGTCACAACAAGGTATCTACAGGAGAGCATGTGGAATAACTGATTTGGTTTAAAATGGAAAAGGTTTGCCAATAACACATCTCTTTTGCAACATACATGTCAAAGTATTTGCTACACGATACAATTTGTGTGGTAAGTAAACAGCTGGGATAGTTGCTTCATCTTCCTATCAGACTTAACCAGAAAAAGTTCTAGAAAACTGCAACACATCCAGGTTCTTTTGTCTTAGATAATGGTGCCAATATGCCATATTGAGTCATTACCCACAGTTGCATTAGGCGTTTTCAGCAATTGTAGCTGACCAGAAAGAATGAACCATCTGGCCACATGTTCAACACACGTGCTTAAGAGCAGGGACAGGAAGCTGTGGTCCTGCAGATGTTACTTAAGTGTGTTTAATAGATTATTGTATTTTAATATTTTGTTGGAAGCTGCCCAGAGTGGCTGGGGAAACCCAGCCAGATGGGCAGGGTATAAAATAAATAAATAAATAATAAATAAATAAATAAATAATAAATAATAAAATAAATATTATTATTATTATTATTATTATTATTATTATTATTATTATTATGTCTAGCCCAGCATTCTTCTCCCACAGTGGACAATGAGAATGATAAATTGATGTAATGTTGAGATGTGTGTGTGTCTTTGGGGTATGGAACTGAATAAAGTATGTATTTGATTCCATTTATTAATTGCTTCCCATAAAATACATTGGAAGTGTTTTCACAATAAAAACATCAATGTTCAAAAACAATTGCAATGGCATTCTCACACCCACAATCTCCCAGACATCCAAAGAAACACTGCCTCCAATATATGTGCCGAACTACAGCTTAACCCTGACCAAAGGTCATGCTGCCAGGGATTGATGAGAGTTGTCATTAAACAACATCGGAAGAGCCAAACGCTTAATGGCATGACCATTCTAACCAACCCTGGAAAGAAGCTACCTTCTGCCTTGACTAAACCTTGCCAAGACATTAAGGACCGATTCACAAAGTTTTCCTAGCTCAGGCTTCATGCAAAGTGTCTGAATGCTCTCCCATCGCCAAAGAGAATCCAGGAGTATAGAAAACTAACATTTCAGAAAGAATGGTCTCCTCTGAATGGTCCTGCTAAAACCCTCGCTACAAATATATAACCTGCCATCACTAGATCCTCTGAGAAAGCCCACCAAATTCAGCTGATGAGGAAACTCAAGCCCATCCCTTGCATTCAGGCAAAATAATTTAAGTGAAGAAACATACGCATTTGTTGCATTCAGGCAAAATAATTTAAGTGAAGAAACATACGCATTTGTTGCTGTGACATCTTGCCACCCTTTGGAAAGGTTCTGCCTCAGCTCCTGCAGTGAACTGATCCCCAGTTTTCTCTTTATTTCTGCTAGGTGCTTCTCTTTAGCAGCTAGTACCTGTGACAAAGTCTGGATTTCTTCTTCCACCTACAAGATAGAGCCCATGAAGAAAATCAACTAGGGAAGCATAAGCTAGTGAGGAATTATTTTAGAGCAGATGTTTTGACATTTCCTACCAACATTTCCTTGTTTGGAACAAATCACACTTGCATCTTTTAAAGGTTTAAATATACCATATGTTAATTATAGGTTTCAGTTTGAGAAAAAACACACCAACCGATTCTGATTCAGTAATCAACTAATAGCGCCCCAATTCAATTGCATAGGTAATTTTCACATTAATGAACTTATTGGTTGCTTTTGGTTATTGGTTGCTCCCCCCCCCCCCGACAAAAGCAACTCAAAGCAACTTCCAATCACATTAACATTTGCATTAAAAACAGCATCTAAAACTTGTAATGGATTTAAGGCAATATAATTCCCTCTGTTTCCAATGTTCAGGCTGCAAGTGCCTTTGCACAGATAATCAGGGTTGTTGGTTTTTTGTTGGTTTTTTAAACTACAGAAGAACAGAAAGCCCTCAGGCAAAAAATAAACAAACCCTAAGCTATGGTGAACCCCACAAACAGTTTGGTGATGACAGAATGCTCAGTGGCCACGTTGGTTTGGGTAATGGAAAAGAATGGTTGATTTCCTGAACAGCAGAGCAAGAAACACGAAAACACAAAGTGAGTGCTACATCTGCAATGTCTTTCAAGCATTCTTATTCTAACCAGAGCCTTCTGCATTTGCAATTCCAAATGCCAACTTCTGCTTCAGCTCTTTTTTAAAATTCTGTAAGGAGGCAGAGCTGATCGAAGCAAGTGTGGAAACAGGTAACCAGGAACTACCTTTGCTTGCAAAATAATATACTGATCAATATGTGTAAATTAAAATCGATGCATTGATATTTAAATGTATTGTTAATGTAAGCCAGTTGGAGGTCCTTCTTGTGTTTTTCTGGTTGTTTTGTTTTCCCTTTAATGAATTTGCAATTGTTAAAACCCCCAAAATATATGAAGCACACAAATCAGTTGAACCTTTCATGCATACACAGGTAGCTTAAGCCATAAATCAAGGTTATACATTTCTTCCAGCAAACACAGAGCTGCTGTACATGGACCTTCTACTGAGACCAAGACACAATTAACTACAGAACAGCACCACACAGCCTTAGGCTATTCACTGTGTCCATTTTAAGAACTCTGCTTATTACAAATTATTTTCCAATAGCACTATCAGAAAGACAGCCTCATAACTCCATATTAAATGTAACTGTGGCTCACGCACGTGAATCAGATCAATTTTGAGGGCCACACAAAATAGGTTTACCTTAGCAAGCTCTCTTCTAAGTTCTTCCTGTTCTTCTTCTGACAAAGCCTCTGCAACATTAACTGAAGCAGCAGCATCTTCTCCAACTTCAGGAATTACTTCATTTTTCAGCAGATCTTAAAAGAAGAAAAGAAAAAACCTTCAGATTTGTCATTTGGGATCACTACTTTAAGATTGCTTTGTTGCGAAACATTCGTCATCAAGGCTGGTGGTGTGTGTGAAAACCAAGAGTGGAGGTTTCCCACTGCTGCAATGGTGCAGGGATGGTGAACTTGCGGCTCCTCACACACTGGGGACTGCATCATCCCCAACCTTTTGGCTGTGCTGAAGGGTCACAGGTTTCCCATGCCCCTGATAAGAGGACTGTCTGAATTATCTTGCTGTAAGGAGTGTTTCAATGAATGGATGCAAGACAACAGACGATATTTGACAGCGAATACAGAGTTCAATAGAGGCAGAAGCAAAAGCTATATTTACAACACTGAGCTGCTTTATCTAGGGTTTTGGTTTTTTAAGATCAGAACTAACTGCTACTCAGATTTCAGTGGCATGGCCTCATCCAGCCTCTTAAAACCTTCTATCCTTACCACTTCTGTGTGATCCAAGATTTCCCTATTGCACACCTTCCCTTTCACGTCATATTCATGCCCTCTTGGTATCTTCATCTTCTGCAGAACTGGGCGAGGGTTTTATAGATCATATGGACAATGCAGAAATGACAACCAAAGACGCTGGTTTACATGAATCTGATTCCTGAAGCTTGGAAATCTGAAACTTGCAAATCTGTGTGCCAAACAACTCAAATACTGTAGAGAGTATACAGTTCAACACTGGCCTGTTCTGGAAGTCCTAAGTTGTTCCCAATGCCCAGAATGCATCCCAGAGCACAACCAACACTCCTATGCAGCTGCACAGTATGTTCAGTAATGGTGGGAAAGCTATTTTGCATTACCAGTCTTCTCAAGGACATAACCGCCTCCAATATGGTTCCCTGGAACAGCCTGAAAATCAGAGGTTGATGCTAAAGACCGACGTAGTAAATAACACCAATGCAATCTTGTTATTCCACATACCAAAGAGAATGTTCTTTTTCCAATAGCAAATGGAAGTATTTCCTGCAAAGTTCTCTTCAGATTACTATCAAGAGTCTTAAGCAGAAGGCAGTAAACCAATTGAGAATTATTCTGCATTACAGGAACATTAAAATCATTTATGCAAAACCTATCCTCAAAGGATGGTAAATAGTGTTTTAAGTTTTCATGAGACAGCAAGCAACTGAATTAAAACATTCCGCCAAATGCCTCTAGTTCTCTGCAATAAGTGCATTCTGGTTTAATTTTTTATATGAATAGATTATTCTAGTTATATTTTTAGCTGTGCTGTGACTTTATTGGGGATATCCATCCAGGAATGTGCCATTTTGCATTCCCCAGAAGGATGGTGGGCAAAAGGGTTTTTGGTTCTTGTGCCGCACAACTCTCCTGGCTGCCTCCCAGTCACACTGAAGGGAAGTTGTCTCAGGATGCACAGAATGACAGCAGAACACATCAGCAGAAGAGAGTCTGTGTGGTGCTGCAGTTGGATCGTTAAGATTGGGATCTGGGAATACTAGGGTTCAAATCCCAAGCCAGCCATGAAGCTCATTGGGTAAACCTGGGCCAGTCACTTCCTTTCACAGAGAACGGAATGGGAAAAGGTTAGATTTGCTTCTCCTTCCACAATCAAGAGTATTGCTAGAAGTACTGTACTGGAAGGACACTGCTCATCAGTAAACAAGTTTATGTGGAATCCTACCCACTTAGCTAAACATGCATTGCTACTAATGCCATTTAGGATCCTACCAGGCCAAGAAGCATTTCAGATATATTCTTACATAGATCTCATTACCATAGAGGAAATTGCACAGAGGTCATTTCCATCAAGCACCAATATTCACAGCAAGAACCCGCTTTTCATAGGATGTGTATCGTAGTTATGGGGTACATAATAACCCATCCATCTGCAGGAAGATTGTTGTGCAGAGCGTGTCTAAGTGCAGATTCCAAAGTTGCAATCTTATTTAAATGCTGTAATCAGTTTTTAAAGTATGCTAAGGTCCAATTTTAAGAAAACTATTGTAGTGGCAAGTATCTAGCTTTACCAAATAACTTAGTAAGTTAGTTATAGCCTGGAAGCATGAAATAGTATTAAAAGTTTGGTGCCTTAGGCATCAAACCATCTCTACAGAACCAGAAATTCTAGTCTGTCAAAACCTAGCTTGTGATGTCTAAGCCTGGAAGTCTCTCACATTTGTAAATTCATTTCTCCCCACACAAACCCCTTTAATTTTTTGCAAAAAGATTTGCTGAAATCTTTTCTGAGCATAATAAAAGGTGGTAGGGTGAAAATATGCCAAACTATGTTCAAATATGACGGAACTAATTTTATTCTAAGTTGTTTGGAGTAGTTTCTAGCAGTTATGTTGAATATATATATAATCACTTTGAAATTCACAAAGGCTCCACTCACAAAATCTTCCCCAAACTAGTGCCCTCCCAGATGTTTTAGACAACAAGTGGCTGGGACTGATGGGAGTTGGATTCCAACATCATCTGGAGGACATCAGGGTAAGGAAGGCTGTGCTATAGTTACCTAAATCAGTATTCTATGAACACTTGGGAAACACACATTTTTTTCCAAGATCAAGCACAAAGGAGAGTTCAAGTGAGCTCTGGACTAAGAACCAGAAGAACATTTAACTGCTTGTGCATGTCTCTAAGAGCCAGTGTGGCATTGTACCGTGTTTCTCATATTTTAAGACGTCCCTATAAAATAAGCCATGGCACGATTTTCATGCTTTGAAAAAATATAAGACATACCCCGAAAATAAGCCGTAGTGCTACCGTAAGTGCAGTTCTGGAGGGCCTCGCCAAAATACCCAGCAGCGCGCGCCGTGTGGGGCCCCGAGCCAGCGGGACCCAGCTGAAGCGCCGACAAAGCCTCAATCATCCTGTGCTAGGAAACGTTGTGGCTGTGGGGTGGTGGAGGTTACTCTGGCTACCCGGCGCTGCTCCTTTCACCCTCCGCTGTTCGTGGCGTGCAGCAGCAGCAAACTGGAAGGGCCAAGCAGCGCCTCGTGGTCTGCAGAAACGCTCACACAGTGCAGGATTGTTTTCCAATTATCTCGGGACAGTCGCTCCACCTGGAGCCATAACTTGCCTTTCTCTTTCGCCGTGTAGCGCCAGCGATTATTCCCCTCCTCCCTTTCTGCCCGCTCTCTCTCCCCTCCTCCCTTCCTTTCCCCTTGGCACGGGACCCGCTGAAGCGCCGACAAAGCTCCCGGCAGCGCTGCGCAGAGTGCCCCGAGCCGCAGCAGGAGTGGGTGAGGGTAACGGAAGTCGGAAGTGGTGTGTCTGCCGCACGCCTTTCCTCTATGGTCTCTACGGGTGCTGCGGAGGAACCTCCTGGTGGAATTGCGCTCGCCCCTGGCTTTGCATGGAGCACTGCCGAGCGGGTGAAGCCTGGGACGCCCTGGGAGGGAGCAGGAGGCGGCGACGCCTGCGGCAGAAACAGGAACGGGACGGCCGAGAGGCCGAGAGCCACGGTGCTCCTCCTGCGGCTCAGGGCGCTCTGCGCAGCGCTGCCAGGAGCTTTGTCGGCGCTTCAGCGGGTCCCGCTGGCTCGGGACTCCATGCGGCGCACGCTGCTGGGCGCTTTGTCGGTGCTTGAGCAGCAGCAGCAACTTACCGGTTAGTAAAAGAAATAAAATAAGACACCCCCCGAAAATAAGCCATAGGCTTATTTTCTTGAGTAAAAATAAATATAAGACATGTCTTAAAATGTGAGAAACACGGTAATGGTTAGAGAGTGTTGGACTATGACCTAGGAGACCAGGGTTCGAATTCTCACCCAGCCATGAAGCTCATTGGGTGACCCTGGACCAGAGAAACACAGAGAGCTTACAGCTTCTGCATAAGTCCTTGTTGTCAGATGCATGTGAAAGCTTGTTTTGGTACTGGATGCTAACACAACATTCCCCATTCTCTCAAATCATTCTCTATGCTTGATAGTGTTTAAGGCAGCTCTAAGGCAAAGTTCCACTAACATTTAATTACCTATTATTCAAATCAGGTTTTCAGTTACTTCCATATTATTGAGTGCATTCCTATTTCTTCATCCATTAAATCTAACACGCTATGTTTGGTTCCCTTCTGGGAACCCTGTTATGATCATTTCCATTCCAGCAGAACAGTACAGAGCACATTACAACAAACATTTGGCAGGGGGTTGGACTGGATGGCCCTTGTGGTCTCTTCCAACTCTATGATTCTATGATTCTATGATCTTAGGCTATAGCTTTCAGAAAGCATACTGAGCTATGATCTGCTCTTATAATATGGGTTCTCTTAAGAAGTTTGTAGATATAAAAACAGTTACCAGAATCCTTCAACACAGGAGATCCAGGAGGGGAAAAAGCCATGCTGGGCGATAGGTAGAGATAATTTCGATTAACTCCAGTATCAAAATCAAAAGGAGATTTGTAATCCTCATATAAATCCATATCCAGCCAGTCCATCACAGAGATCTCAGCATGCATGGGGGCCATTCATGTTGCTCTTGCATCCAGTCTTCTCCTCTCCTTTTCTTTGCACAAGTCATTTGACTTGTTAAAATCCGAGGCACCAATTTAAAGATGCTAGGCACTCACACGCTGTTTCCACTGGAAGCAATTGATATAATTGCGAGGTTTGGGATACCAACTTAAAAAGCAATGGCTTGGGTACTCCTTAACTTCAGTAGTTTATGCAGTTGATGGTTAAGGCTACAACTTTTCAGTATGCCAAAATCCACTCTACATAACAAGGCATTTTCAGTAAACTGAATTGCCATGGGCTCTGGGAAGTCTCAGTCCTGTGCAGGATTACACCAGAGTTTTCAGTCTTTCTTTTTTTTAAGCGTCAGCTGACTGCTGTTGCACCAGGATATTCTTAATCTTCTAGGGCACAAAAGGATTACCAGCCATAATCTATCCTATAAGCCATCTGTGTAGGATTTTATGCCTGATTAATGGAATAGATTTTTCTTCTCCAGTGTGTAGCTTGCCAGCCCTGTTTGTATTTGTATATATAGTAGACAGCTCTAGTCAAATTTCCTAGTGGGGAAAACAAATCTGTTGCTTGCACACAGCAGGTTTCTATGAGTGAAGTGCCTCCTTATCAGATTGGAACAATCCCTTTTCTTACTTCCAGCTTCATCACGTTGCTGCTGTGGATTCTACACTATCAATTGCAGAGATATGTCAGTCAACTGACTTCACCTCAGATGAAGGTCCTGGCATGTAATATAATCTTTGTCTAGCTCTGCTGAACTCGGAAGTGGTACGGGGTATGTGGCTCCCCATCGTTCAGGAAAGTGCAACAGCAAGCATAATAGGTTGCAAATGAAGAAACAAGATGCTAACTGTCATCCTTAGAAAGGATCCATTTAAGAAAATGGGGGAGAAAATGAGCAATGAATATAGGCACAGAATTGCAAGCAGACAGTGGATGCACTAACTAGATAACGAACTAAATTGACTGTGTAGGATACGGAAACAAGACACATTTTTCAGGGTTTGGTCCAAAACTTAAGTGATGGTGATTATTTTGGAGGGGAACATAGGAAGCTGCCTTATAACAAATCAAACCTTTGGTCCATCTAGGTCAATACTGTCGACACTGGCAGGTTGCAGCTCTCCCCAGTTTCAGGTAGAGTGTCTCTGTCAGTCCCACCTGAAGTTGCTGAGGATTAAATCTGGGACCTTCTGCATGCAAAGCTCTACAACTGCACTACAGGCCTCTTCCCCCACCCCCAAAATAAAGCCCTTGCACAAAAAGCTGGCTTATTTCTTTATATTTTATTTATTTGTTAGAGAGTTGTATATTGTCCTTCATCTGAAGGTCTTAGGACAGTTCACAGCGTAAGAATTATGCAAGAGCTCCTCTATACTTGAGCCACATTTCAACACAAACTCACCATTGAGTGGGCTGTGTTGTGTTGCTAGTGCTGTGTTGCAGACACATGGTTTTCAGAACTCAAATGCTTAAAGAAAATCACCATGCTTTATTTGTAAAATATTACTGTGCATGATTTAAAAAATTCTTTTATGGAACGTATTTCCATCTCACCCTTCATCGGCAATACTGGGGTGGTTCACAACAATACTACACATTTTCAAGTAAACCAACACATTAATATATAAGGTACATCACAATCCACAGAACCTACGGTACCTCCCAAGCTCAATATTAACCTGGAAATGCCTAGGTGGACAGATGCACCTTTAATAAGCACTGCAGGCCTATCAAAGTTTGTGCTCACCATGTATTTCAAACTGGAGACAATTCCATACACTGGGTGCCATAATGGAAAACTTCAAGCTTCTTTTTAGATGGATTACCACACTGATCCCCAATAGTTATGCAGGTCATTTAAAGCCCCCAGAAGCCTCTAAAACAGTGAGCATAAAGGAACTGGGAAGGATTGACAGTAGGTACAATTCCTCTGCAAATGCTGGTTCTCTTGTTCAACTACCACCCTCCCTTCAAGGCTGGCGTGGATATTTAAAGGCAATACAGAAGGCACTTCATGCTCAGCTCCACCTTCAGCATTCAACTGTGCTTTCCGTCTCCAAAGAGTTTGGAGCCAGTATACGTCTGTTGAGGAGGTGCAGAGAAGTTCTGGAGCACAACCCCGCATTGCACTTGTTCACAAGCCTGTACCTACTGTAGTTGAATCTTAACACAATTCCTTGTTAACTGTGGGCCAGAAGCTTTAATTTTATTACAGAGGTGTTGATGAGACAACCGAGTATATTGCTTGTGGCCAAGGCACTTGAGCCAATTATAATGGAATTAACCTGAATGCGCTGCAACGTAAATTGGCTTGTTCAGGCTCAGCCAAGCATTATCAAGTGTCTTCAACGCTGGTTGTAGTAATTGGATTGCAATTTTATCTGCTGAGGCACGGTTTCTTTTCCAATCATTCCCTCAGGAGCAGTCCTGGGGAAACCAGCAAGCAGCCACCTAAATACACACAGACGCAAAAACATATTGCACTGCAGAGGCAGTCTGTCACAGCTATGTGGGGAAAATTCATACACCCCTTCCGAGGACATGGCTACAGCAGAATGCTACTAAAATGGATTAATTTGGGGGATGCAGCATAACACTTCTTCTTGAGTGGCATTGAAGCACACTGCCATGCTCCTTCTTTCTGAAGAGCCTGGTCTTCCTTCCACTAAGTTGCTAAACCATCGCTTGAATTAGCAACAGTCAATGGTTAATTGGGCTGCTGAAGGAGAGCAGGTACTCAGCTTGTGCCAGTGCGTCCATGTGGCAAGGTTGATCGTGAATCCTCTCACATGAAACAGTGCAGAGAGCTGGAAAAGCCCGTCTTAGAGGTCTTGCAGATAATTACAAAGAAGTCTGTGTGAGAGAGGTCCTAAGAGAGAAAGAAAGAGCGAGCACGATGCAACTCCAGGAAACTGCTCTAATCCCGGGAGTGACAGGCTGACATTGTTACCATTCCATCAGAGGGTTGTTGTGCTCTTCTTCTTCTTCTTCTTCTTCTTCTTCTTCTTCTTCTTCTTGCTTTAGTACAGATTCACCTCCATATCAAAACAGGATAGGTTAGAACACTCCTTAATATAGCAAGTTACAACTTCCTGGTCCAACTTACCATGTTGGCTTTGGTGGTGGTGGTTGTGGTGGTGTTTAGTCATTTAGTTGTGTCCAACTCTTTGTGACCCCATGGACCAGAGCACGCCAGGCACTCCTGTCTTCCACTGCCTCCCGCAGTTTGGTCAAACTGCAAGAACACTGTCCAACCATCTCGTCCTCTGCTTCTCCTTGTGCCCTCAATCTTTCCCAACATCAGGGGGTAATACCCCCAATTTCCCACCATGTGTGTAGCTAAATGATGAATGAGAGCAACCCACAAGCATGGAAACATCTCAATGTAACCTACTACAGTGTAGCTTTCAGTATAATCCCTCAATGTTATTGTCATAACCTGGGAAGACCTGCAGAAAAATTAATGCAAAGGATGTCTGCAATCGCAAGTAGCAACATTTTCAGAGTTATATTCCAAACTAAAGAAAGCCTTCACTCCTGCTTTGGGGCATACTAGCAACAACCAAGTACCAAATACTATACAAGTTTCAGTATGGATCCCATTTTGGCGCTTGAGAAAGTCACATCATACACAACCCACTTCATCTTCAAAACCAAAGTCCATCTCAGTAAATCCAAGGCTTTGTCTGGATTAGTCTTTGGGCAATTTATATGCAGATAGAAACATCAAGGGTCCCGGGTAAGTCATCTGCAAAATTCCACCAGAGAGTTTTAAAAACAGATTGAAGTTTTTATTTTACGCTCAGTTGACACCTACATCCCTTCCAAAAGAATTGGGACTAGTAGTAAAAAGCAGAGCCCTGGTAAAGGTATTTCCTGGCAGAAAGTTAGACCCATTGGTCACAAAACTACTACCCCCCATGCCTAGATGCTAAATTTGAGAAATGCAGCAATTTTAAACAATGGCAGTTTACAGCTTCGGGAACAACAGCGACTTACTCATGACAACTCAGATGACAACTGCTTCCCATCAAAAGAGCCCTGAATCTTTCTGAAGCAACCCAATTCAGCTTAGGATTCAACTGTTTCTCAAGAGCAAGAAGGGGAGGGTGCTCATTTTACAACACTAGAAATGCAGGTTTGCATCGTCTTCCTCTAAGTGCTCAAAAGGCTAGCTTTTCCTGATATTCTGCTGTTGCCAGACAATACCTAGGGGCTTGCCCACTAGAACATACAGTACAAACATCTGAGAGAGCAGCGGAGGCACAGTGACTCCACACTCAGTGGAATGTGAGATCTTCCTTCTTCCAAAAGTCCTCTATGTCTTGCGGGGGGGGGGGGGGGGGGAGACAGGACGGACAAAAGGATAACTAGAATAAGTCAACATCCTGGATCAAGTCAAGGTGCATATGAATAGGAACAGCCAGTGATTGTGGAGGTTGTGCTACAGGAACTGTTAATGTGTTTAAAAGCAGGTTCTTGCCTTTGAAGTGACTGCTATTTTTAAAAGCAGGTAGCATTATAAACTTGTTTTAGCTTATACATCACAAAGCTGGCCTCTGTGTCCATCTGGCAGCCACCCACAAAACTAGAAGCATCATTCTTACATAAACTGCATCTTATAGCTCTGACGTCTCTGTTCCAATTTGCTTTAGAGGCTGAAATGGAATAGAAAACAGGGAAGCTGGGACACACCATACTAATGGGGGGGAGTGTGTTCAGATAAATATATATATATTTAAGAGGATTTTATCTAGTAGAGGATTATCTTCTACAAAGGGCTATAAAGTTTGGTTCTGAAATGTCATTTTGGAGACTGTATTATTTGAGAAAAGGAATTGATGTTTTAACATTTTAAGTGTTTCAAGTCAATAAATAAAACTAGATTACGAATGACATGATCTTGGCATCCCATGCTTTCATTAAAGATTTGAAGGAACATTTCCTATTTTGTGCACTTAACTACAGCTCTAGGAATGGCACCAAAACCCATTTATTTCATTCTGAGGAACCTGCAAAAACCAGGAAGAGTCTGGTAACATCAGGCCCAGCCCAAAATAAAACATTATTACGGTATGGAACTGGACTAGGCCTTTAGAGTGAAGAAACAGCACAGAAGTTTTGAATATAGCAACTGAGGAATATATAAAGCTCCAGCTCTGTGACGGTCATCATCATTTGCAAGGACTCCTTTTTAGGAAACAGGGTATATTTTGACAACCAAGCCAAAAATATCAGTCACCCAAACCCCTTTCCACATTCCCAGTCTTATGCTGTACCTCTGTGCATAGAATCGTAGCCTTGAACACTAGGTCATGGCACAGCTGAAGCACTCCCAAACAATACAGCAAATAAACAATCACCTATACTTCCCTCTAAATTGCGGAATTGTACAACTGCCAGTGCTGCAAGCCAAAAAATGACTTATCTTTACATTATCGCCTTAATTGGGGCCCTTTGGGGCCCTGCTACAATCAGGGCAGTTCCAAGGATGTACAGAAGGCTGCAGCATATCCCACTATGGAGAATCCACCAAGACAAAGTGGGAAAACCTGCTTAGGGTACAACTACAACCAGCCTTTCAAGACCAGGAAAAAAGTCAACAGATCTAATATCAAAATAAATTTAATGTGTTTTCCAACACTGTTTTCAAATAGTGATAGAAGGTTGTGAGAAATGTTTCAGAGTTTTGAAGATTTTTCCTGTGCAACTTATGAATGCCTGCAGCAGTTTCAGTGATTTACTCTCAGCTGTCTATGTTTTATTTTTAATGTATCGATCCATTTGCAAATTTATAAACTTCAATGGATGTTTTTTGAAGTGGTGCGTAACAGAAATTTCAGAAAAGAGAATATGTACTTGGCAATTTAAAAGCACATTTTAAGAATGTCAAGTTACACAAATTCAGTATATATGGCTAAATATTTATTTATACAGTACTTAAGACAGCACAGTAATGTTTTTATAAGCCAGACAGAGAACCCTGGTTATGGAACGGTAAAGAAATATTGTAAAATACTGTAAATTTGGGGGCGATTATAAACCGGACCTCAATGCCCCGTTTCCTACTTTTCCACTTTTAGTCAGCTCAGTCTAAGCAAGCCAAATACAGAGTTAGCTACAAGCATACATCCAATTTGTATTTCTTAGTTTTGGAAAGAAGCGATCCTGGTTTGGGGTGGGGGTGGGGAGTATGCTGCCATTTTGTTGTCTATAAGCTTCTGCAAGACTCCAGTGTCCTAAATCTTTTGTGCCCATTGCATAACTGTTAAGATATTTCTTGAATACTGGAAGATGCCACTAAATACCAGTTACCCTTGGACTATATAATGTGATGCAGCAGTTCTAGCATGGGAAAGCACTAATAGATTCTGAACAATTGTGAGCAAGTTAACGCTCCTTTCACTTTGCTCCCCCTCCCAAATAAGACTAGAGTGACTGGATCCTGTTTTCACCCAGGGCATATGGTTTCGGTTTCCAAAAACGGAGTCTCTATACAACGAAATAGTGCTGTATAATGGTAGTTCTTCATATTGCCCTGTTATCTGAGGGGTGGAAGGTCAACATAAGGATGACTTAATATGTACAATCTCATTGGTAGCCAAAATCAGGGAGGAAATGCCCTATCAGGGTGCAGTTAAATGTGTGCATGCAGAACATGTAATTAGCCCATATGTCAATAATCAAAGAGAAATCTTCTACCATCTCCTAAACATGGCACGCTATGCAGATGCCACTTCCACCCACACTCTTGCACAGGTAAGTTAGGCGCAAATGTGCAAATATTTGTCCAACCGAACGTGAAAGCCAGTTCCACGGGGTGGGGCTATCAGACATTTTTTTAAAAAATTGCAAACAAGGGTTGCACAACCACACCTCGTAGCTTTCTTGGCTGATCTTTCATTTCAGAAGCTGAAAAGTATCCGCAAGTTGCCCAGACAGCTAGTTTTTCAGGAAGAAAGAATTGCAAGGTGGCTTATCTGCAGATATCACAAAAGTTCACCGTTTCCCCCTCAATAAAGCACACAGCTGCCAAGTTTCCATCTCACCTCTACCAGAGGAACTCAAGAACTACTCTTAAGAATCTAGTGCCTTTCTAAAATATGCAAGCTTTTAAAGCAATTTTACCCAGCAAATGACTCCCCATATTGACTTTTCTATTGTTTATTCAAGACCACATAAACCATCACCAATATATATTAAGATGCCTTTAGCAAACATCCATTTAGACAGAAATTGCACAAACGTAATTTTCTACAAACTGAACACACTTGAGTGTCTGCATTCTACACATTCTGCATTTTTATACAGAATACCATACAGCCATATAATTAAAGTAAGAGAGCTCCCCCTACTGACATTCTGTTGTGTCTGTATGTTTTTTTGGGGGGGAGGGGGTGTTTGGATGGATATTTACATGGAAAATTGCATACAATAAATTGTGCACCAAAACAAACATATATACAAAGCTACTCAGATTTATAAGACTTGTGTCTATTCAACCCTTGTTTTCCACACTAGTTTTGTTTGCTAGTTTACAAGGACATAGATATGGCAAAACAAAATTTAACTCAATGCAACGTTATCTATACAATATAAGCTTTTGGGGGGGGATCCTACTTCCCACAGTAGCCAACAGCTGCCTCCAGTCTGCAAATAATACAGTACTTGTGTTTTCTCTGCACAGAAATGAGAAATATGGAATAACATACATAGACAATAATTTTGCCGCAACAGGCAGTGAGACAACTTGAGTTTCTGGTGGGAGACAAACTGCAGCAGAATGGAAACACTTCTGCATGCAATGAATGCAATGCAGAATGGGAAGCAAGGCCTTCTGACAGCCCTAGTGACAGATGAGAAACATAAAGGAGTGGCTCTTGCCCTGCTCCCAAAGCAAACAAATGGATCGCTTTGAGAAAATGTAGCCCTGGATTTCTTCGGAAGGCGGGGAGGCTACCTTCTGCGTTAGGTGAAATAATGCTCTTTAATGTTATTTTTCATTCTCTAGACTCGGTATGGCTTTTAACACCCCAAGTTCAATAAGACTGTCAATTACTACAATGTCAGAGTCCATTCAACTGTTGGTATTTTATTTATTTATTACATACACAGAGTGCCTTTTCCTCCAAGTAGCTCAAGGTTCTCCCCCTGCCCATTTTATACTTACAACCACCATGGGAGGGAGGTTAAGGCTGAGAGATAGTAACTGACCCAAGGTTAACCAGTGAGATCCATGGCCAAGTGTGGATTCTAACCCTGTCCATCTGAAAGTCATAATTCACTCTATGGTTGAACCACACTGGCTCTCCACTGCACCATGGAAATACAAATGTGTCACAACGCACTCATGCCACACGCACTCATGTTTCAGATAAAGCACTTCCACATGAACTATGTCATTTCTCGATCCAAGAGATACACTGTGACCCAGACCACTAGAATTAAATCCTTCTGACAGGAAAGCCTATGTCTTATAGATTACCCCATTTATATTTTGAAACGGAATGGATTTTAACATACAGAAAGGCTGTTGCATGAAATCGAGCAAGACAGTCATAAGATACTAATCACAACTACTAAAAGCTAGTTTTGTTTCGCCAGCTGTCATGAGTCTGAAGTTAGTAACTTCCTCTGAACTGTACTTTTACGAAGTGATTCATTTCAGAATACCGTATAAACAGTGTTAGAAACGCATAGCTATATAAGCTAGGCATGAAATGGCACCTGAAACCTAGGTTACAGTTGCCGTAATGGAATGTCTATTCACCAGGGGATTGGACTAAAAATGACCCTCAAGATCCCGTCCGACGCTACAATTCTGTGATTCTATGATCTCAACTACCTTGCTTGCTCTTACAACAATTCACTTGTTTCAGTAGGCAAGGAGGAAAAATGGAAAAGGTATTAACTATGGACCAAGGCACAGGTTTTTAAATTGTGGCCTGTGAATTCCATCGAGGTAGCCCGTGGAAAGGCGGCAACACAGTAAAATGTACCTATACTCAGCCCAGCACTTACTTTCCTTGATGTGATGGAGGACTAAGATGCCCAGTCCATGATCCGTGGGGCAGCGCAGAAGCACAAGATGTGCATCTTTTGCTGAAAGGAGTCACCTGGCTCGATGGAGATGTCCACTGCCAACCTAGCACCCAGGAATCTCCACATAGTTGCAATTCAACCCATTTAGTTGAAACCTGGTTTTCACCTGCACTGAAGGGCAGGCATTAAGCAACAGGTGCCACAAGAGGAAGTTTACACATAGCATTATTGGTATTGGCTGGCTTTTGTCAAGAGTAGTGAAAGAGGCCACAAAGTCCTCAGGTTTTTGCAAAGACATTAGAGCTAGACATAAGAGGTTGATTTCTACGTCATTAAACACTGCTTTTAAAAAGTGTGCTTAAAGAAAGCTGTCACGAGAACAGTCTTGACAAACCCAAGATTGCATTAACTGTACCAGGTCAAAAGGCTTGTACCGTGAAATTGGGAGCTGCAAATAGCATTGCATCACAGATATTAAGAGTTTATTCCCAACTGATCCATGAACTTGACCCCCTGATGCTAAATTAGCTTCCCTATGTACTTTAGATCACAAGGCACATTAGAATTACTTACTGTGCTTTTAAGGTGCTGTTCTAATAAAGTAAGCACTTTGTTTTATTATCTGACCAAATTGCAGGAGGCAGTGAAAGACAGGAGTGCCTGGTGTGCTCTGGTCCATGGAGTCACGAAGAGTCGGACACGACTAAACGACTAAACAACAACTCCACCTTTTCCTCCAAGGAGTTGAAGGCAGTGTACATGGTTGTCTTCCTCCCTACTTTATATTCACAACAACCCTGTGAGAGTTGGGCTGAGAGACAGTGACTGGCCCAAGGTCACCCGGTGAGCTTCTTTACTGAGTGGAGATTGGGGCCCTGGTCTCCCAAGTCATAATCCAACAGTGACTATGACTCCACACTGGTGCTTGTGCATCCAGAACAGTATGGCAGCTTTGTATTTTAGCTCGTGGTTAACAACTCACCTGGCCACCATAGCGCACAGAATTCTATGCTGACCAGTGTGTGGACTGGTAGTGTCAATCTGCTTAATAGAAGGCTCTCTTTTGGGATACTTGCCTGCAAATAGGTCAGCAGTCTGTGTTTCTATGCTGGCTGTGGAGAAGGGAGCTTCCCCTCCTCTGCGGTCAGTTAAATTAAAATCACAAAACTGCGTATCAATAGCTCTTGTGGGCTTGTTTTAAAAGGCTGCAATACAGTACAGCACTCTTTCCTCACTAGGATGCAGGGAAATGCCAAAAGTTCTTACTATAATAAAGTATCAATCTTGGAAGCCCTACTTGGAAGTAAAGCTTGCTCTGGCACCTATATCCAGATCAAACTATGCCTTCAATGCAATAGGATTACCAGGGCCCATACAAGGAAATGTGCAGTTCAAATTAATAGTAGGTGGATGTGCACTCACACCTTGGGCCATGTAAGACAAACTAAGCCCAGGGCCAGCCCATTTCGTATTTTAGAGCTGCTCAGGCACCGCAAGTCTTGTTTGCTATCTCTACAAGTGCTTTCAGACATCCTCCCCTCTTCAGAGGGATTCTGCTCAATTTTGCTAAATCATTTGTCAAAACAGTTGAGAATGTAAAGATACATGAGCCCTAGAAAGCAGCTACTGTCTAGTCAGATTGTATTCTGAAATGAACACTGTCTCAACAGTAGAGGAAAACAACGAGTTTCAATAGTTTGGTTTCTCCCTTGAAAACGTGGGTAGTTGCTCAAACTTTATAGTTCGATGAAACTCCAGTGGCCTCAAACAGAAACAAAAATCTCCATTCCTAGGAATGGGAGAATAATTTGTTCATTCCCTGTTGGTAGGTTGCCTTTTCCTATCAGTGTGCAGATTCAGGCAATTCATAATGAAGGTCTATTGACAGTGCCCCCTCAAAAAAACCTTTCGTACAACCATTACAAAAAATTAGCACATGGCCCTTTGAACAGGCTTGGAATCCTGAACTAGGAATTCTGGGTCAAAACTCTAGGAAGCTCATAGCTTGCACTGAGAATTTGTAGGGAGACTTTGGTCCAACAATCCGATGCACTGATCTGCATCTACACATTTTCCTTACTCTTCTTTGTTCCTTGTTGCTGCTGATTTTCATGGACTGCTGTCTCTTGTGCAGGGTATTGTAGACCTCAAATGATGGTGCATAATTAAGGGGAAATGCAATACCAGTGCAAGTGGGTGTTGATGTGCAAGAGGATAGCAAGTCCTAATGATGCAGAGAAAATGGCAAGTTTTAGACCAGGCTGTTGCACAAGCCAACATAAGATGACTTGCTCAATGCATATTGGCAAAGTTAGGGAACGTATTTCCAAACCATTAAAAGTGTCAAACGGAGTCTAAACACTCATTTGTCCTGCATAAAGTTTATCTTATCTTCCACTATGCCAAAAAATACTGAAGAGGCTTTGCTAACAGGCAAGCCTCCCCTAGTACTGGTCTTCCCACTTCAAACATATTTTTGGAACGTTGTCTGAAGGTACTACGGTATAATAAACCTTAGGAAAGAGAACTGGCAATGTTATGAAACGTTTAACACTTCATTCTAACTGAAGCTGAGTCAGCACATTCGCCAAGAGTACAATAAAATTGTCACTTTTGCATAATTTTCATCAGCAGAGGGGATACACCAGGAATGACCATGTCCACCCACAGAGTCATTACTTATGCATGCTGAATAGGTCCGGAATGTCTCTAAAGCATGGCAGAAATTACGCTGAATATTGGCCATACCAGCTAAAGTTGATGGGAGTTGAAGCCCAACACATATTGGAAGGTCACAGATTAGTCATCCCTGAATTGTAGAGTTAAAAGGGACCCCAAGGGTCATCTAGTCCAACCCCCTGCAATGCAGGAGTCTCAGCTTAAGCAGCCTTGACAGGTGGCCATCCAAATGGCAATAATATTGTACATTATACTCTTAATTCTAGACATGACAATATGAATAGAATCAAGCATGTTCTAGAGCTTAACTACACATTGATCCAGATTGGACCCACAGCATATGGAGAGAGATGTTCAAACATTCCACTCCTACTGTGGCCCTGAATAAGTCTCTCCCCAGTGTCACAAATAGCAGTAGCTTTAAAAAAACACACCCACACATCCCTCCCACTGGTATTTCTGGGAGCTTTTTATGCATCACCAACTACAAAAAAGTAAAATGTTTGCTAAAAGAGGGAAAGGAGTTTGCAGAAGATTCATGAGTAAGCTTAGTAGTGATGGGATAAGACAGGCATCCCCAAACTTTGGCCCTCCAGATGTTTTGGACTACAATTCCCATCTTCCCCGACCACTGGTCCTGTTAGCTAGGGATCATGGGAGTTGTAGGCCAAAACATCTGGAGGGCCGCAGTTTGGGGATGCCTGGGATAAGAGGACAGGTCCTCGTATGGATGTGTAAAGAGCAGAAAACGGAGAATCAAAACAAAAGGACAATTCTCACAACAATTTATTATTTATATGCCACCCATCTGACTGTGTAGGGATGTAAGAGGTGAGGTGCTCAATGGTTCAGTGAATCTGAGCTTTTAAAACTTGTCCATAAGTTATCTAGAGCTAGAGGTGATCAGTGAAGTGGACAAGTTTCCTAATGCCAAATTGTTCAGGGTGGTTAAAACAAAGGATTGCACGAAGCTCCAAAAGACTCTCTCCAAACGGGGCTCTGACATTAAAATGGCAAACATGACCCAATGTCAGCAAGTGTCAACACAATGGGATGAAAACTCCTAACTTTATATTTATGAGGTTTGAACTGCTAGTATCCGAAACAGTTCTTGGGAGTCATGGCAAACTAGCCTGCAGCAGCTGTGAAAAAGGTAAATTCCAGGTCAGGGATCACCAGAAAAGGGATTGAAAATAAAACTGCCAATATCATAATGAATGTCATTTTAGAAATACATGGTACCTCAGAAAGGTTATTGCAGAGCTGGAAAAAGTTCCAAAAATGCAAGCCAAGTATTTATGGAGCTAGAACCTCCCTATGATGAAAGACTACAACATTTCAGGCATTTTAGTGTAGAGAGAAAAGGAAGTAAGAGGGAACTGACATGCTATTGGAGGGGGAGGGGTTGTAAATAAAGCACACTTAGTATGGTATAGTTATTATATTCAAAGAAATTAAAATAATATTTAGTTAAGACATTTTAATTGGAAATACTTGTAGATATTTTAAGATACAATTCAACAACTTGTTGTTTCCCTTGCATTGTTTATACTGTATTTTAAGAGGAGTTGAGAGCTGTTTACATACTAATTTTAGCATTCCTCAAGAACCAGGGCACATAAATATATGTGCTTCCTAGTGCTAGTTATCTGAAGTAAAATTACTTATAACTTTGACTTCATTTGTTTATTTCACTTCTAAACCACCTTTAATTTGAAAGAATCCCGCGGCATTTAAACAATTTTAGATTCAACAAAATACCAGCCACACATTGTACTAACTAGCTTATCACAAAATGCATTTCTTAAAAATGAAATATTTTTCACAAAAATATATGGTAGTGGAAAATTCCTAGAAGTGTAAACTTTCCCACTGCTATATTCTTCCATGGAAACTTTTCTGCCATACATGACGGGTCAACACTTGTGCCTTCTAAATGCAATCTTCCCAATAACTTGAACATGGCCATTTTGCAAGTTATTTTCCTTGCTGTCAGTTCTGTCTGAATCCCAGTCACAGACAGAAGACTGTATATACTTGATTCAGCTGCTCTGCAGAAGTCAGCAGAAATAGCTCAGCTGGCATGAACTCTTCAGAAACGCTGAAACGGCATCAAAAGGATGAGGGAGCATTGCTGATATCCACGGATTGGATCGACACTTGATCACCTACCCTTGATAGCAGAACTGGCAGAAACAGCAATACAAATTGAAGATAAGCAGCTGAAGCACTTTAGACCTGACCATTAGAACTGTTAGTAGCCACATTTCCATGTTATGAAAAATAAAGAGTTCCTAGTAAAAATGAAGCATAATATTGGCAACTCAGATGTGACTGAACGCATGAGGGCCAAACAAGATATGATGTAAGAGATACACAAATAGGATTTTCTCTCTCTGTGTGCGTGCGTTTTAAAGCACTAACAGTAGCCCAGAAGAATTCTTGGCACTGGGGAAGGGAGTTAAACTCTTTCTTCCTACATACCATTTCCCCCAATTAAATGTGGTCCCTTAGAGCTATTTGCCCATAGGGTGAAAGGTCATCTGTAGGAGAACAGTCTACTTTGCTTACTGAGCACATAGCTTGTGGGGGAAAGGAGCTCAATTTTCACCTGGAAAATGGTAAATATCATCTGGCAGTCATTCCCCAGTGCCATGGCCACTATCTAAATTCTCCCCTGCGCCTCCCCACTGTTACTGACCTTTTAGTAAAAGAACGGGAAACTCTAAATGTGGAACTGTTTTTTGACAACAGTTTACTTCCATGTATTGTTAGATCAGCCACTTTTGAAATTATGCGAATACAGTAGTGGTCATTTCATATGACAAAAGAAATACAGAGCAATCCTAAGCATGTTTACTTTAAGTACACAGGACTATAGTACACTGGCAAGATTTTACGTTTCCTACACTAAAATTGCTCAACCTTATAGCGCAAGGTATTTTTTCCAGGACAAGCAAATGGCACTGTGCTTGGACAACCAAATAATCTAGTGACACAGGGCCACGTCATACATAGCTGTTATCTCTATACAACGTGTGAAAAAGACAACCTTCCTAGGGTTGTCTATGTGCACTGTGCCTAGTCATGCGCCACAGCTAAAAGAGGCAATGTAGAAAGCTTATGAGCTACATCTGACACTTTAGGCTAGGGCAGGGAATCAGATCCGGCCAGCAGGCCAGATAATTATTTTCCCCAGCCCTCACAAGCCAAGCTTTATAAGAAAACAGAGGTAACCCACCTGTCAATTGCCTGATAGCACAAGGAGCCTTGGCAAAAGGATTTGCAAGGGGCCTAGTAAAACCCAAGAATCAGCTGATCAGTGGTGACTGCAAACTCTATTTCAGCAAGGCCAGATTTTTATTTCCTTTACATCTGACATCATAAATTCGAGGTCCATTGTATTGGCAGGTGGCTTGCCCAAAATGGTCTGGCAGGACAAATGGGGAGGCCTGCTTCATGCAGACTGTAATGTAGGAGTAGGCAACCTAAGGCCATAAGCGGCCCATGGGGGTTGTTTAACTGGCCCACGAGCCGCCCCCAACCACCCACTCAGCGAGTCCCCACGCACTGCGCTAAACTGGCGCAGTGCAACACAGGGATTCATTTTCGCAGCGCTGGAAATCGCGTCTGCACAGACGCCGGAAATCGTGGGTGTGCGCACTCACACACAGGCGCAATCCGGCACGTGGAGGGCTCTCCACTGGAGTGAACTGGTCCAGGCGAGGTAAACTTTGCCAACCCCTGTTATAATGTATTGACTTATTTTATTTTTTAAGGTTAGGGACCAGTTTTCAGGAGTTCATTGTAATGGCTGAGAAAACAATGGAAGAGACAGGTAGGCAATTTCTCATCTCACTGGTTTTGCAAGTTTAGCTTTCCAGCTCTAAGGCCTACTAAATTTTAAACACGTAGCAACATTAGTGATTATCACGAGGGACTGTAAATGAACAAAATTTATAGTTCCATTTGAAAAAAAACATCATTCTGGGAATTTTCTATACCACCCAAAATAACTTTCAACAGCTGTCATTTTGGACCTATAATAACCTCATAATCTTCATCTGGGGTGTTGTAACTGCTCTAGCAGCTACACAGGCCATGCACCCTCCTAGTTCATGCTAATGTGGATTGAGCATAAACAACCCACTCAGCTGCACCAGTCCATCTTATTAGATGCTTTTAATGTGACCCTTGGTGTTCAACTGCTCAACTTTGCTGACTAAATATCTTTCACATATAGGCTACAAAACTAAAATCTCAGCAAGCCCCATTAAAATACCAAGTATCACAATCCTGCTCCTTAGAAATGGGCACTTTGCCACCAACTTCATTAGGAGGTCTGCACCCTGATCCATTTTAATGCATTATTCATTTCTACCCATCTTCCTATAAAAATAAAGCAGCTTACATTTGAAAAAAAATGAAATAAAAAGAAAAGAAACACAAATGTAACAGGCAATCTAAAAGGAAATTGCAAGTGTTATATATAAAGTTATATAAAGCATGAAAGAGGCCTGTAAGACCTAGAACAGGCATCCCCAAACTTTGGCCCTCCAGATGTTTTGGACTACAATTCCCATCTTCCCCAACCACTGGTCCTGTTAGCTAAGGATCATGGGAGTTGTAGGCCAAAACATCTGGAGGGCCGCAGTTTGGGGATGCCTGACCTAGAACTAGAGTTGTTATGCAGTCTCACTGCAGGATACTATTTGAGTGATCTTGGTGGTTAGCCATTATTTGGTTTCCTGTGCCAAGGACCTGAGTAGGACACACGGCCCATGCTGAGCTTTGAAGACACTCTGAAGTACAGTGGTGCCTCGCTTAACGAATGCCCTGCTTAACGAAATTTTCACTTAACGAAAGGTTTTTTCTAGCGGAGGTTGTCTCGCTAGACGAATTCGTTTTCGTCTAGCGAATCGCGGTTTCCCATAGGAATGCATTGAAATTCAATTAATGCGTTCCTATGGGCAAAAAAAATTCCCAAAAAAATTCAATGCATTCCTATGGGATTCGCTAGACGAATTTTTTCGTTATAAGAAAAGACCTGTGGAACGAATTAAACTCGTCTAGCGAGGCACTACTGTAGTGGTAATTTCTTGCTCTCTGGGGCTCTCTAATGCCTGCCATAAAGTGACGGACTACTACTTTCTTCCAGAAGAAAGTACCTGAAACAAACCAGGAAACTTTGTCTCTCCTGCACAAACACAAAATGAGGCCCTACCCGCCTCTCTGCAATACAGGAAGAAATCAGCGATCCCTTGCTTTATCCTAGGCAAGCCAAGTCACCAGAAGATATGTGGCTGCTGTTGGCCACACATAGGCATTTGACACCTGCTGTGCTCGGAGTATTTTGTGTGCTTCAGCATAGCCCACAGACACCTGCTCAAGTCAGCTGAAGCAAGTGGAAAACTTCAAAAAGGCTTTTGCAGGCATTTGTCTCTTCCTCAGTCACACACCCTAGGCTACCAATGTTACAGCAGATCCAAGGAGCTCAGCCTTGGGTGTCTGAAAAGCAGGCAGACCACAAGCGAACCAAAAGACAAATGGAAACTCAGGGTGGGTGTTGCATTGCTTTCTGTTCTCAAACAGCAATAAATGTAAAAGTGCAATAAATGTAACGCCCGAACATGAATAAAGGGACACACTCTAAAATATCTCTCTGCTTTTCTTCTTTACCACATACACACAAGACAAATTTAAAGGCTTCAGTACCCTAATCTGGGTGCAGAACAGAAAGGGTGTGTTGGGGGCTTGCAAATGACTAAGCAGACAAATGGCAGGTGGGAGAGGCAAGGAATCTAGTGTCTCCTCTTAAACATTTTGCTTTGTCGCCACACCATTTGCCTCAGACCCTTTCAAACCACCCAACTCAAGCCTAGAAAGGAGACCCCCTTTCAGCCCACACAGGGTTAGGTACAAGTCTTCCAAGTTGCCATTTCAGTATCTAGCAGCCTCCTGGAAGGAACGTACCTCTGTTCCTAGATCAGTGGCAGTGGGCTTGTGGCCCTCCAGTTGAGGCTACACTATGCCCGACCAATTGGACATGCTGGTTGGGGCTGATGGGATCTCATAGAAGCATAAGAATTAGAAGTGACCCTAAGGACCATCTACTCCAACCCCTTGCAATGCAATAATATGCAGCTGTCGCTTATGGGGATCGAACCTGCAACCTTGGGTGTTATCAGCTCCACGCTCTAACCAAGCTGTCCAGATAGGCAGGCCAACAACATCTGGCGTGCCCCACAACTCCCATCAGCCCCAGCCAACAAGACCAACATCAAGGGGTGCTAGAGTGGTGGTGACCCAACAACATATGGAAAGCCACAGGTCGTCGTCGTCGTCCCCACTTCTGGCCTCTCTCTTCCTGCGCCCTTCAGACGCGCTTCTATAGCCAAGAGCCACACTGACGACGACGACGCCTCCAGCCACTCCAGAGATCCTAGCCCATCTTGCACCAACAGGAAGACTCTGCTAGACAGCTGCATTCACGGGGCCATAGAAATCTCCAAGCCAGTTCCCGCCTCCGGATGCAACAAGCAGGAGGAGGGGGAAGAAGCAGCAGCCTCCGAAGGAAGCGTGCCAGATAAGCACGGGGTGGCCGCACAACAGAAGCAGAGTCCTTCGGACCCCCCCGCCCCCCCCGGCGGAAAGGTCCAGAGGGGCTGCATGGCGCGAAGAGAGATGCCGCCTTCTTCGCTCCTCTTTTCCACGAGAGACCCTCTTCGGGCTCGTGCTGCAAGGCAGGAGAGCGAAGGGCGGAGCCGACCCGCGGGGAGAGAGGCCTCCAGCGGAGCTAAGAGGGGGGCGGGTTGGCGGGGGAACCCCAACCCGACCGACACACCCACCCCGCAAACAACGGGCACTTTTACACCCCCTTTCTTTTTTGCACCCACAGCGAGGGCCAAGAGCAGTTGCTCGTCTCTCTCCCACGCCCACCCGGAGTTAGGCGCCGCGCCTCCCGAACGGAGAAGGGGAGCCCGCGCGCGAAAAGCGCAAAAACTGCTAGCAAGGCGGGGGGGGGGGCAGCTGAACAGGAAGGGGGCGGGCGGAAAGAAAGCCGGCCGGAGCGAGGCCCGAACAATGCCCGCCCCCGCCCCCCGCGAGGGAGGAAGCGCCCCCTTGCTTTCCCGCTTCCCTTACCTTGCTCGCTGTTGGGGTCCATTTCGGCAGCCATCGCCCTCAGGACGCTCTCTCGCGCGGGCGCTTTTTCCTCTTCGGGGCGTGCCAAGAGGGAGCAAGCGGGGAGGAGGAGGAGGGGAAACGCCGAGGGGACGCGCAGCAGCAGCAGCAGAGCAGCCGGCTCCTCGTCGCCGCCCGCCCCGTCCGACCTCCTCCACCCTTGCAGGCGCCTAGCTCCTCGCTCCGCCGCACTCGGCGCACCCGCCCGCGCCTCATATAGGGCGTGTTCCTGTTGGCGTCCACGTCAGCCAGGCAGGCAGTCGGAGCCACCTGACCAGCGGCTCTCGCCCCGCCTGGCCCGCGCGGCGGAAAGGTGCGCGGCAGGTGTGTGGGAGGTGCGGGCGGGGGCTGGCTGCGTTTCCTTTCAGGGGGTGTCTCCTCCTTAAGGGGTGTGCAAGAGTGACGGTGCGGGGCTGTGTGTGTGTGTGTGTGTGTGAAAGAACACACACGTGTGTATGTGTATGGAAAGACATACTCCTGTGCCAAGTGGAGTTTGTCCCTATTAACGGGGTTCAGCCCAGAAAACCCATTTGCTGAGATACGGCAATGGAGGAGACAGCACCCCTGGGCATGCACAGAGTGCCTTCAGTACTGACTGATAAGCAGAATCTGCTACCAACTGGGATTGGGCGCAGGGCGGCCTTTGATAGTTTCTGCTAGGATTGAATCCAGCATTGCTTTGCTTAGAAATAAACTGCTGAACTTTAGTTTAGCAATCCCACTACCATGCTATGTATGTATTGTTGCGTGAATAAATAAATAAGATGCTGTTATCTGGAAAACACTGTTGGGGAGAACTGCTAGGAAAACCGTTACATCTGCTGCATGCGTGTTATTGCACAATAGTTTTGTTTATTGCACTTTTTTATTTTTTACATAATGCAGCCACACTATTTGGCATGCATTTAACCCTTCCTAGTTTTGCAACCTTTCTGCTTTTCATCTTCCCAGCTATCTTGTGAGATTCTTGTCACTCACTGCAATTCCCATCGCACTCACTTTATGGCCTCCAGCCATTTGCTTGGGAGAGCTTCAAGCTGCGTTTTTCATGTTAGAGCAAAATATTACAGGCACATTTTATCATAATTTTACCTGCTGCCCATACAAATGCTTTTCGTGTGTGTGTCCCTCTCTTCTGCTAACACAAAGATAAAACTAAGCGGTTTAGCACACAATGAAAAAAGCACAATTTGAATATGCATTTGATTGCATAGTGAGGAATACCACGCATACCAAAAAACCCCACTATAGACTGACCTTGCAAACATATATCCATAGTTATGTGACTAAGGGTGCATTCAAAGGGTATATAGCACTGCCCATTTATTGTAGGCTACATTTCACTCTTCAGCAGGTACATTCCCCTGTTTTTCATCATGTGAATTCCTATTCACCTTTCACATAGAAGACAGTAGAAATTCCACATTAGAACCCTTAGTGTAGGTGTACCCCTAAGCCCCCCAGATTTTGGAATCCAATTCGCATCAGCCCCACTCAGCATGTCCAATAGTCAGGGATGATCCCTTTAGGCAGGGATTCATCCTGCCTAAAGATGAATATTGAAGGCGCTGCCTGAACCTCCCTTCCACAAACAGGGTGGCACTGCAGAAAGGACCGTTCTCATGTTGCCACCTTCCAACCCCCTCGTGGGCGAGGCATGTTGGCTCCAGCAAATCTTACACTACCGGTATGTTCTCGCATATAGATACAAGGGGAAAAGTTTGCATAAACATCCTCAGAGATCTACTGGGTACAGGGTGGTATACAAATTTAATAAATAATAATAAATAATCCTCAAGCATGACCTGCCATTTAGCTTCAACTTTGCCTATGTTGGGGGCTCCTGGAAACAGACCTCCAAGCCATTTGTCTTCTCCCATGCTTAGGCCTGGAACCTCAGCAATTCCACCAGGCACAGCAGTATAAAACTGAGCATATCACTAATTCTTAATCACATTTTCCAAACCTACTTTTTTTCCTTGGGGCATTTTCACCGTGTCATATTTAACTTTGAAGAGAAATCCTTGTCCTACTCCTCAACATGACAAAATAATGGATTTCTTCAACCTGTCACATGTATTTCCCCCTTTGGCCAAGAATTAGCAACGTGAGAAATGTTTCTGTCCACATTTCAGCTTCATTTGAGATTCTGCCATGTACCTTGCCCGCTGCTCTAGGCTTGAAAAGCATCAGTTTTACGCAAATAAAACAGCTACCTCAAATTACTTTTGTGTCTTCGGGCTTCTGAAATGCAATACCACAGATCAATATATATGACTCAGGGTTGAAGACCTGCAGAACAGAAATAAAACGGAATCTGCACCTCTTGCATTAGACACAATTACTAGTGAGCATAGAATTATATAGGTACCAATGCCCTGTGTTGGTTTAGCACAAGATGCTCAGGTACATAATACTTTTTGTTTCTCAAGTCAGAAAAATTATCTGAATTTAGAGGAAGAAGGGGTTAAGGCGTTCTGTTTAATAGAACAGCAGCTCATTGTTTCAGGCATGGATATGAACAGTGCACTTCTGAAACTGCTGTGCAATCATGTTTATATCAGTAATTATTGTTATGCTACATTTATTTAAACCAGCCTCTGAATGATCTACAGTTTAGGAGACATTTTCATATTCCCTGCAGCTCAGCTTTGGCAAAGTAGAGATTGTACTGGATGTGCCCCTGAGGCCGGAAGCTAACTGTAAGAGATAAATAATAAATAAGGGCAGGGAGTGGTGGTCTTTTTTTCTCTAGATCCATCCCTGTAACTAGGGGTGTGCATGTGTGTTTTATCAGAAGCGTTTTGATATGAAACAGGAACATCAGGTTTCAGTGCTTCCTATGCTCAATTACACACTTGAACTACTCATTAGAAATTAAATTCTTTAAAAGGGTGTGCATAAAAAAATTATACGCATGGCCCATATTCATATTCCGGTATGCCTAATCTGATTGGCTGTTCCAGAGAGTTGTTGCCATAGCTACTGCCAAATCATACTGTGAGGGCTGCGTCTTAAGTGAAAGGGCACTTTGTAAAGAAACATACGGAGACGTACAGTGCAGTCGTGCACCTGTCTATTTTGTAGTAAGCCCCATTGAGCTCAATGGGACTTACTCCCAAGTAACAGTGTCCAATACTGCAACCATAGTCCTGTTGACTTTCGTGCAATTGTGTGATACGGGTCAGGGCAGGAGATATCCTATGCTGCAGCTCTTTGTGGCAGTGGAAATAATCTGACAGAATTTATATGAAATCTATTTGATAAGAATTGTGGGTGTAAGCCACAAAAGTTTAGGGAAAATCATATTTTCTGGAGACCAATGCAACCACAATTTTTATCCTAAAGGCACCTGTAGTGCTTCTCTCACCTTAAGGATCTACAAGTGTATAAGGTCCCCAAGGCTTACCTGGCACTGGGGGCAGATGGCATTCCCCCCAAGAATCTTGAAGAGGAATTATTGCTCATCACATAAAGATTCACCCCAGTGTTTACTTCAAGTAAGCAGGTTGTATAAGAGTTCATCTTTTTTTAGAAACCTACCAAAATTCGCAGAAATTTCAGAAACTTCTGAAAGCCTATACAATTCAAAGACACTTTTCATTTTGAAAATTCCAATATTTCTTAAAACTTGAATAAACTAGAATTTGTTTCAACTGTGGCTAAGAGAAAGAAAGAAAATCAGCTAGATGTTGATGGGTAATGTAATCTTTGGAAAGTGAAGTGCCATGCAGTAGGGATTGGTACCTCCATGATATAACACAGCAGAATCAAACCTCTTTTGATAGTAATATAACTTCCCTCATTTCAATTTATCTGCTCTCAATACTATTCTTATGTACTGTGTTAATTGTTCTTGGAGTGATGTGATATATTCATTTGGATAGATTTTAATATGAGCAGTGACAACGTATTACATTTAAATAGGATGCTTCCACCAGTGTGTTCATGGCAGCATAAATACATTCCTCCCATCCTTATTCACAACACAACTGTGAGATAATAGTGCCTGGCGTGCTCTGGTCCATGGGGTCACGAAGAGTCGGACACGACTAAACAACAACAACTAATAATAATTTATTATTTATACCCCGCCCATATGGCTGGTTTTCCCCAGCCACTCTGGGCGGCTTCCAACAAAATATTAAAATACAATAGTCCGTCAAATATTAAAAGCTTCCCTAAACAGGGCTGCCTTCAGATGTTTTCTAAAAGTTTGGTAGTTTTTTTTTTTCTTTGACATCTAGTGGGAGGGCGTTCCACAGGGCGGGTGCCACTACCGAGAAAGCCCTCTGCCTGGTTCCCTGTAATTTGGCTTCTCACAGCAAGGGAACTGCCAGAAGGCCCTCAGAGCTGCACCTCAGTGTCCGGGCAGAAAAATGGGGATGAAGACGCTCCTTCAGGTATACTGGGCCAAGGCCGTTTAGGGCTTTAAAGGTCAGCACCAACACTTTGAATTGTGTCCAGAAACGTACTGGGAGTCAATGTAGGTCTTTCAAGACCGGTGTTATTTTGTCTCGGCGGCCACTCCCAGTCACCTGTCTAGCTGCTGCATTCTAGATTACAGTCATACCTCAGGATGCGAACGTGATCCATGCGGGAGGCACGTTTGCAACCCACAGCACCATGTCTGCGCACATGCATGACGCGATTCGGCACTTCTGCGCATGCGGTGACGTCATTTTGTGTTTCTGCACATGCGCAAGCGCCGAAACTCGGAAGTAACCCGTTCCGGATTGTTATATCATGGAGGTACCAATCCGTGTCTGCAACTCAAAAACGCGTAACCCGCAGCGTTCGCAACCTGAGGTATGACTGTAATTGTAGTTTCCGGGTCACCTTTAAAGGTAGTCCCACATAGAGCACATTGAGGTAGTCCAAGCGAGAGATAACTAGAGCATACACCACTCTGGTGAGACAGTCTGCGGGCAGATAGAGTCTCAGTCTGCGTACCAGATGGAGCTGGTAAACAGCTGCCCTGGGCACATAATTGACTTGTGCTTCCATGGAAAGCTGCGAGTCCAAAATGACTCCCAGGCTGCGCACCTGGTCCTTCAGGGGCACAGTTACCCCATTCAGGATCAGTGAGTCCTCCACACCTGCCCGCCTCCTGTCCCCCCAAAACAGTACTTCTGTCTTGTCAGGATTCAACCTCAATCCCTGGGTTAGGATGAGAGTGGGACTGATTCAAGATCATTCAGTTTGGTTCCCAGTGGGAATTTGAACTCAGAGTCTCCCCAGTTCAGGTCTGAACACTACAAAACCATTATACCATGCCAGCTTGATACATTAGCTACCTATTAAACTGACCCCAGTTTAACCCAAGAACAGGTGAACATCATCACATTCTAAAAATCAGCAAAATTTATGTAGAAGTGAGCCTCGTACTATTTTTCTTATTTCAACTTCCTCTCCAGGCAATATGCAACTTAGATGTTCAGAATGTGGCAATAATTAGGCATCATCACACCACCTCAAGAAAACGCCTTTCCTGATTTTATCTGTCTACACAGTAATTAACACATATGTAAGAGGACACTAATTTTAAAGCTCACATTTTTGTTCGTTAGGCACACATCTGTGTTATCATGCTTGTTTAGGACATGTCTCTGTATGACGATTATTTATTAGATTTGTTAGCTGCTTGTTACCAGAAGGAGTCCAAGTGACACAACGCTGTTATTATTAATAATATTATTAAATTTATATACTGCCCTTCATCCAAAAATTTCAGGGCGAATCACAAGATAAAAATACAAGATAAAAGCACAAATACCATAACAATAACAAAACAATAACCACTGCAGCATTTTCCAAATATAGAGAAGCACAGCATGAGTAACTTTAGACAAGGTAGTGGAGTTTCCATGTAAGGTTATTGGGGAGCAACAGGGAGAAGATGGGAGTTTATCCAGAAATGGGGTTTTACTGGAAAAGCATTAAAATCTTGGAACGTTTTCCCAGAGAGGGGAGAAGGGGATGAGAAGTGAAGCAGTGCTGTTTCAGCTTCAGCATCCAGGGACATGGAAAAGGAGGAGTTACATGTCTCTTCCTTAATCACCCAGGGTGATTCTTGGCTGAGTAGGAATTTGAAGCTCATTTTCCCTAATCCTATTCCACTACCCTAAATACCACACCGTACTGCCTGAAGATGAACTTCAAGAGAAAACTGGCTAGGATTAAAACCCAGTCATGACTAAGCTGTAGGCCTGCAGAAATGGTTGACTCCTGAGCATCCTTCAGCTGCTGCCCGATACTCTGGGATTATGGTACTAGTAGTTCTACAACATCTGGAGGGCCAAAGGTTATCCCCCACAATAAAGCAAATAAGTAGGTTTAATTACTTGGAATGGGCTCAGAATGTGTGTGGGCGGTGAGTTGTATTAATGTACATCCACCATCCTTTCCTCTGTGAAGATTCTGCTGGCTTTGTATTTGCTCACTTGTTTTATTTACTACAGCATACATCATTCCACACGTTTACTGTAAACAATTCGGATTATTCTGTATGTGATCAGCTGAGTTTTGCCTAGCTTTTGTTGTTGTTCTTCTTCTTCCTCTTCCTCTTCCACTCTTCATCACAAGATTTCAGGCCGATTCACAGAATGAAAAATGTATCTTTTAATTCATGTTTAATTTAAAATATACAGTATGTGGGTTTGAAATAAGAGTTTATTCACAGGCAGTTATCAAGAAGAAGGAAATGATGTGTTTATTCAATATCACACTTGCTGCAGAGATTGTCACTGCTGGAAGTTAAGATCATGGGTGTTTGAAAATGTGGCATTTTTGCCTGCAGGCAATCTGTTATTTAGTGAAGTGATTAGAAAATTTTCTTGAAAAATGTTCCTTCTTCACTACATAAAAGTAAATCAGTTAAAGCCACCAAGATAGCAATAGTAAGTAGAATTTGTATTCTTGCTGTAACAGAGACCATTTTGCAGCTTTTCAGCAACAGTTTAAAGGAAGGAGTTGATCAATAATTCTACATCTTTGCCAGACTCATTTACAAAGATCTGATAGCATAGGGACATAGGAAGCTGCCCTACACCGAGTCAGACCATTGGTCCATCTAGCTCAGTATCAGCAGGGATTTTACAATCTCCTCTCCTGCGTCTGAGTCTGATCCGCTCTCTGCCACAGCCTCTTCCTGCTCACTAAACCCTGTTGCCTCTTCAGCTTCCGACTGCACCTTCCTCCCTCCTCCCTCCTCCCAGTCTGCTCCCTCTCCTCCCCCCCCCCCGACCACTCATTGTCGTCCCACCACCAACCCCCTGGCTCTGAGCCTTTTTCCACTGGGGGTTTCCTTGGGGGATTCCCCAGCTGGTGCCTCCCACCACTCCTTTGCATCTAGCCAGGACATGACATCATATTATAATACTAGCTGGCCCTGCCATGCATTGCCTTCCGTGGGTGAGTCAGTGAAACTGAGAAGAAGGGAAAGTGAAACTAAGTCGTCGTCGTCGTCCCCCGACCGAAGGCATGTTTCCCTGCCCTTCCCCCTTCTCCTACTGTGCCATTTTCAAGGTAGGTCCCATCTGCTCGGTTCTGTGTGGTCGTTGTGGGGGGGGGGTGGCTCTCCTGTCGGTGTGGGGTCCCGGCGCGGCCTGCTCTCAGGTCGGTCTGTTCCCTGGCGGTGGAGCAATTTCTGGGGCGGGCGAACGGCCTGCTCCCTGGAAGGTCCGGGATGGGGAACGGCGTGTTCTTGAGGTGGGCATGGTCTCCGGGGCGGGCTGGCTCCCGGGGTGGTGGGGGTCGATGGGGAGTGGGCGGGATTGTGGGAGTATTTTTGTCCCATGTTTGTTTCATGTCCACTGGAGGGCGCAATTTTTTTAAACAGAAATCCAGGTTTTTACCTGCCCTAGGTGTGTCATCTGTCCAGTGTAAGTGCATGGAAACACTCCCACAGCCGCATGTGACATTGTGGCCAAATTTGAGGCCGATCGGGCAAGCGGGTTCAGAGAAAGGTGTGCTTTAACAAACATGGACCTTCTACATTTCATGGTACATTTATTGTATATATCTTTTTAATTAGATATGTTCTTCGCTGCTTGGGGGGGGCTTTAAGGTATATAAATAAACCATAACATGTTAACACAATATCATGAATCTGTCATAAGCTACAAAGAGAGATGAAGGAGCATGCTAACCTCATCTTATTGGACTTCCATGACCAATTTTATGATGGTGTTAAGAAGCAGGGCTTGATTAATCAGCAAGTTTAGTATGCTACAGAGCAGGTCATGTGCCTTGCGTGGCTTTAATTATTATCTAAAAGCCTCTCTGTGTGGTTAGCATGCCTTTCTGATTTCTTCTGCAGGATTTTTAAAATCATTCCTTGAAAATTTAGTAGGTAAAGTTGAGCTGAATCAGAGGGTTAAAGTGAAGGTTCAAGAGACCTTTCTTTCACTTGGTCTTCAAAAGTGTCTCCCAGCCACCTTGTGTCCTCTTTCCCCCTAAAAAGCATCACACCTGAGGTGAAAGAGCAGCATCTTCTTAGCATGCTTAGGATTAAGAGCTTTAAACTTCGTTTAACTACTTCTTAAGCAATTCAGGCATTAGCCTTTACAATTCAATTAAGGACACTAACAAAATCTCACTTTCATTACAATAACAATAAAGATAATATTTTAAACAGTTTATCAGGGAGGGGGTAGAATTAGCATTCCTATTTCAATGCATACTACCGTACTGAAAAGACAAACAGGTTTCTAAAGATAGATAACATGCATACGCCTAAAGTCTTGTGTGTGCTGTGCCTATAGACAAATAAAAAGTCCTTTTTTAAAAAAGAACTCTTCAGCTCAAAAACAGCATCTCAGGAGGGCAAAAGCTTTAAGGAGACCAACGCCCTCACCAGATTACCTTTTTAAACCATTGCATCCTGTTTTGTGGCTCTGTTAGTGAAAGCAAGTTACAAGATACCTCCGACCCCCCCCCCCAAAAAAAACTTTTTTCTCAACATAAGGCTCCTGGGCAAGGGAGGTCAGGAAGGAATGTTTTCACTCTGATTTGGTTTCAGACAACATACAAAAATAGGTATTTCAAAACACCATTCTCTCCATGTGCCACTACAGAGTCCTTCTTGAGGTCTGCATGTGGGAAAGGTAAAATATTGTTTAGTGTGACACATATACAAGATAGTAGGCTAACACTAGCTAAAGCTTCGTTGTCCTGAGGCTCAATATAGCTAATGCTATCAAATAATCAGCTCACAATGTCCTTTTCAAGGCTGTTACCAGCTCATGTTTGAAGTACTTTCACTGTCACATTTTCTTTACCTTTGACACACCACTTTAAAACCTCAGGTCCTTACCTGATTGATTTATTCAACTGGTACTTGCAGCATTCATTCAGAGTGATGTATGAAATCTCCAAAATAATGGTGCACATCCAAGCAGACACCCTTTGCCACAATTTTGATTCCAAATACTACTGATAACATTTCTCCAAGGATAAAGACAAAGGCAGGAGGAAGGAATGCATGGAATGGAAGGGATGCTGGTATTTTCATTCTTTTATTTAAGGCTTTGCTCATGAACCATTGCCAGTATATTAACATTGACCTGGATCATTGACCCGGATCATTCTTGACCTTGCATTATTGGTTTGTCCAAAATGTCATAGCCGCCATGTGTTTGGAATGTCACACTGGCAGAAAACCTGACTAACCAAAGGAAAGACAAATCCATTCCACTTTTAGTCTCCTGGATAACCATTCATCTCCTGTAAACACAGGGACGATCAAACAAGGCGACCAACCCAGGCCCACAGGGGACTATGGAGAGACTTGTGTCTCCTAGTATTAATTGCTAAAGGGTCTTGGCTTTCTTCTCCATTAATTCACCAAGCTACATTTTGTTGCATTTGTATGTTAAGCATTTGTTTGGTTTACAACTGAGAAGCGATTTAAAAAACACAGTCATGTAGCATGGTCGCAACCATGCCAGTTCCTCAAACAGGGAAACGTAGGATTAGACCCTTAAAAAAAAGCTGGGAGAAATTGCACAGTTGTACAGCAGTAGGAGCGAATGCACCAGCACAAAACAGTGGCAAGCGACTTCCAGCAAAAGGGCACTATAGCTGTGCTCTCTTGCCTTGGCTAGAATCCTCCTGCCTCATTCATGTTCTTGTCTGCAAGATAAGTGTGTGAAGGATTATTTTACAAGGGATAGAACAGCGATCCATGGTTTTGCCCCTCTCGTAAAGAGCTGATTTCATTTTCATTCTTTTTTCATTTTTGGTTGAGCAGCCGCTAACGTCATCTCACTTAACACAATAAGGCTGCCAGTTTCAATCCAATCATCTCTTGCTCCCGTAAACACTGATCCTCAGAGAGATGTAGGAAAGGATGCCCTGCGACTAATTATTAATTGCTCTCCTGCTCACAGCTGGGCTTCCTTCCTGCCATCCCTACGTAGGCAAAAGTCCAAATAGGGTGCCATCTGGCTAGTTTTAACGTGGCCTCAACCAGGTAAAGGTTTTAAGACAGACTCACAGTTAGGAGGTTGGTTAGCTGGTTTAAGAAGCTGGTTTAGGTAGGATGTGCATGTATGCAGCCCTTAAACAGCAGCACCCAGATTTTCAGCATTTACCGGGGACTACAACTCCCAGGATTCCTTGACGAGAAAGACGTGACCGTGAAAGTAGTTTACACTCATTGCCTAGATATGCCCTGCGGTGGCACCAGCTTGATGACATCTGCTGCAAAAACACGTCATACTGATTAAATCAAAATGACTACATCAAGTAAAAAATGTCCAGCAAATGTATTATGACTAAGTGCTTTGTTTTAATCATTTGATGGCAGCTTTTATATTATATTTTAAGATTTGTTTCCTTGCTTTGCGAGCTTTCCAGTGAGCTCTTGTTATGAGATTTTTATGAAACAAACAAACAAACAAATGCTTAAGCATGTTAAATTTGAAACTAAACTTTAAAACAGAGAATAACACATTCCTATTTTAATACAGGGAACTCAAAATATTTCATCCCACTCCTTGTGATATTCTTTGGGGCAGGAATCACCTCAGCAGTTGAAAGTAAACATTTGGAATAACTTCTTACAATATATTTAATTGTTCGGTTCCAAAGTGATTTGTGGATGACTCCTTACAAGGAACCGAAATTTGATTAGGAAATGGATTGTGGCAAGCAATTCATAGCTGTAGTCTTGGTAAATTCATCTCCCACATGATGAAAGTTTGTGCAAGCTTATGGGGGGGGATATTTTTTAAAAATATGGCTGCATTGCCATCTCTTCCTCTCTTCTCCACCAGAGGCAGATTTAGGGGAGCGCAACCGTTTGGTCACACTGGGCGCAGAGCCTTGGAGGTGCCACAGTTACTATGTTTTTGAATAGAAGAAGAGAGGCAGGGGCACCAAATTTCAGTGGTGCTGCTGAAATTTGAGACCCCAAGTTCTGCCAATGGGGCTCACTAGGCAGGCAGTCACTGACATCCTAAGCTCCAGTATCCTTTTATGTGTGCACACAGGAATGGACACACATTGGCCCCACCAATCAGGCCACCATCTAATTGATTTGAATTTTCTGTTTCAGTTCAAATGCTACAGACAACATTCCAGTTAATTCCTGCACCACTTATTACATTTTGCCTTTGTCTGCTCTGAGATTACTCAAGCACTTACTATCTCAGCAACCAGATCCAATATGGTGTTCTGACTATCTGATGTGTCGATGAGGAAAACCTGCTCTATAAGTTCCTGTGGTTACGCCATCTGCTGCTGCTTCAGATTCCAGCCAAAACCTACAAATGCTCCGTGTCAAATACTCCTGCCACACAGACCAAGTTTATTCCATGCAACTTAAAAGTGATTGCTGCAAACATTACTGTGGGTTTTGTGCTGCAATCTTACTCTGTTACGAATGTGCCTCGGAAGGGAACTGACCTGACCTGTTGCAAAGTCCGGTTCTGGATTCCTCTCGGCATCCTCATTTCCAAGGAAAATGCACAGTTGAGTGTGAAGAGCCAGTTGTGGCATGGTAGTCAGAATAATGGGCTAGGACCAAGGAAACCCAGGTTCAAATTCCCACTGATGAAGCTGTATCGACAACTTCAGGCCAGGCACTGTCTCTCAGCCTAATTTACTTCACAGTAAATGTTGTGAAGATAAAATGGTGAGGGGAAGAACAATGTGTGCCACCTTTATCTCCTTGGAGAAAAAGGTGTGATATAAATCTATATATATAAAAATGTAAACTGGGTATGTTCCTTCATCTCCAATGTTCAACAAAACCGCTTGACCGATTGAGGTGAAATTTTGACACAACATCACATGTGAATGTCTGAAGGTTATACGAAAGTTTGCTGAGACAGATGGCACACCTGTGCCAGGTAAAACCCCAAGAAACCCATGTTTCAAAACACCACTCAGACGAAAATGCATGCTGGGAAAAGAACCAGGTTGCAAACCAGCACCCTCTAGCGGCGGCTACACTGGTACTACACCTATAAAACCTTCCCTCTCAACAGCACCTCAGCTTCCATTTACTGTACATACTAGGCCGAAGCCTTTATAGACTAGCACAGCTGTCATGTTTTCCTTTTTCTCACAAGGTAGCTTATTCAGCATAAGGGAATTTCCCTTTAAAAAGGGAGAACTTGACAGCTATGAGCTAGGCTGAATGGGAGGTACTGACTCGCCTGGGTGGGGGTTGGGAGGAGGAGGGGACAGGATAGGTCAGGACACGGTGGGACCAGTCACAGGGATGACCCAGGGATGGGGGTAAGAGGGGATGTGATATGTCATGGGTCGGGACAGGGTGGGGGGGAATCACAGGAATAAGCTGGGGGGAGGGGCGGGATACATCATGGATTGGCACAGGGTGGGGGGAATCACACGGATGAGCCACAGCAACGCATGGCAGGGTCAGCTAGTGTAATAATAAATATATAAGCTGGACTGTCTAAACACCAATTGATTTCAGTGGAGTTGAAGCAGCTTAAATCTAGACAGGAGTGCTGGATCTCTAGGTAGGGTTTTGGAAATTCCAAAAGCCTGGAAAACTGCTGCCAGTCCATGTAGAACAGGGTTAGTCAATGTGGCACACAAACACCACAGATGCTGCCAAGCCACAACTTCCATCATCCCTGGCCATTGGACACTGGCCATGCTGGGTGGTACTGACGGGAGTTTTAGGGTCTGGAGCACCACAAGTTAGTCAAAACTGAGCCATAGGAACCAATGCTGTGTGCAAGGACAAGGCAACTTTCTGTGACCTCAGTGCTAGCAATAAAGTACCATATTTATACTCCACCCTTCATCTCAGAGTGACATATGTGGTCCTTCACTCCCCACCCCCCATTTCATACTGACAACAACCCTGTGAGAAAGTGAAAGGTCCAAAGCTTACTCAGTAAGCCTCCCGACTGAGTTGAGTTTTGAATCCCATGTCATGTCTGCTGGGGGCAAGAACGATCCCCAGGCATAATGCAGGAACAAATCCAGCCCGTCTCTCCCATCAGCGTTCAGCATTCAGCTCTAGGGAATTCCGACAGCTCTTTCCCGACGATTTATTACGACTCATGTCTTGGAGACACTGAGCACATATTCAGAGTCCAGCAGAGATAAAACACAGGCGGAGCCAGGCTGAGGTTGTGTACTAAAAGCTACTTTATTAAGCGTAAGGCAGAACAAAAGGAAAACATGTCTCCTCTCACTGAGAGAAGTCTGAAGAAGAAAAGCAAACGGAAACAGAATACAGCAAACATCTGCTCCCGTTAATCCAACAATTTTTGCTGGAATGCATAACACAGGCATGTGACCTGCACAATGAGAGGAATAGAAAGCTAACCTCGCCTGCCCTAGTCCAGCACTATAGGCATTACACCACACTGGCTCTCTTGGCAGTTATGATCCTGCCACAAAACATCTGCTTTAAGCCAGTCTTGGCCAACCTGGTGCTCTCCAGACTACAACTCCCATCAGCCCAGCCACTCTCCATCTATGTGTTGCTCCCAACCGTCCCCTCTCCTCCCCTGTGTGCTGTTCCCAACCCTCTGGAGTGGATTTGGGTGGCGAGAGAGGGAGGAAAAGTGGGAAGCCCCATTGTCATAGTGGGAGCCCTTGCACTGGCTTCCACTAGTGTGCTGGGTAAATTGAGTTCAGCTCTAAACGTCCCATTTAAAACTATTTGGCCCCTGCTTAATTCGACACTCGTCAGGTCAGTGGCAGACCTTGGGGTCTCAAATTTCAGCGGTGCCCTGTGTGACGCCAAAATTTGGCATGCCCTCTCGTGCTCTGTTCTAAATCATAGTTTTGATGTCCCCTGTGGCACCCCCAAGTCTCTGCACCCAGTACCAGTCACACTCCCCTAAATCCGCCTCTGGTCAGGTCTATTGTGTGCCTAGCTCACTTGCAAATACAGTGACATATGTCAAGCATATTGTTGCGATGTAAGCAACCTCTCCTTAGCCCAAGCTAAAATGGATGGAGGGTTGCACACACTAGAAAGTAAATGCTGCAGCGAACAATGTGGTAGCCTATGAAAGAATAAATAAGCACACATCAATGGTTCTGCATGTCCTGCACAAACTGTGTAGGTTAGACTTGCACATTTTAAAATACAATCACTTATGAAGGAGAAACTTTTGAAGCGGCTCCAAAGTGCATAGCTGGAGCCAAGAAAATCCTCTCTGAGTTTTGATTTGTCTACGGATAGGTAGCACTAAAAGAAACAACAGGAAGTGCAAGCTGGCTGGGAATTAGTGGACTCCTGGCAGTTTGTTTCAATCTCCAGTTCCTGGAAGAAAGTCCTCTTTAGCTCCCTCTGCTGGAGTCCTGTTACAATCTGTGTTTGTAGAAGCAACAGATCAACCAGAGAAGACGTGGAGATGTACAATTTTGATCTCCCGCCCACTTCCTAGGAAATAACTCACATAAACCCTGCTTAAAACAGCTGCATTGGCTACCAATTAGTTTCTGGGCCCAATTAAAGGGACTCACATTGGTAGGGGCTCCATCTTCTCAAGATAACTCGCGTTTGTGACATCACAGGGAGCCAGGGAGCAAAGTCAAATGTCCTCTGAATACTGAGGGGGCCGAGCCCCCTCAAAAAAACATGGAGGGGTCCCACTGGTGCCTGTGCATGCTAGTGTCTAAAGCCTTAACTCACTTAGGCCCCAAATATCTGGAAGATCGCTTTCTTCCCTTCAGACACCCTCAGGTGTCAGCTGAGAGGGCTCTCTTGGTTGTTCCACTGCCCTCATATATATTTTGGGGGTGGTGGTGGTCTAGGAGTAGGGGATTCTCTGTTGCAGCCCCTAAACTGTGGCACTCCTTCTGGCAACTTCACTATAGTTTTGGAAATATGTTGAACTTGAACTTCTTTGGCACCTGAGATGTGTATTTTTAGGACCCATCCTACTGTTGTAACTATAAGTTGTTTTAACCCATTTTTTAAGTAGCATTTTAAATTGTTATGACCCACCCTGGGACTCTAGGGCAGGCATGTACAACAGGTAGATCGTGATCTACTGGTAGATCACTGGACATTTGCAGTAGATCACTGGTGGATCATTGGCTTCCCCCAAAGAAGCTGAACAACTGTGGCTCCCCTTAAAAAAGCTCAACAACTTTGACCTGAACCCCCAAAAGGGGTAGATCACTGCCAGTTTTTAACTCAAGAGAGTAGATCGCAGTCTCTTGGGGAGTTGGCCACCCTGGCTCTAGGGTAAAGGACAGGCAGCAGTAATAATGAAAATGATAATTAAAGAAATGTTGTTTTTTAAATAGTCATCATCTACAGCTCCTGTTGGTTTCTATTCCTCTCACTGTGCAGTCACAAGACTGTGTTTATGCATTTCACAGATTGTTGGAATCACGGGAGCGGATGTTTGCTGTATTCTGCCTCCGTTTGTTTTCCTCCTCCTCCTCCTCCTCCTCCTCCTCCTCCTCCTCCTCCTCCTCCTCCTCCTCCTCTTCTTCTTCTTCTTCTTCGGACTTCTCTCAGCGAGAGGAGACATGCTTTCTTTTGTTCTGCCTTATACTTAGTAATAAAGTAGCTTTTAGCACACACCTCTGCCTCAGTCCTTCTGCATTTTACTCTGCAAGATATCTGAATATGTACTCAGTGTCTCCAAACCACGGGTCATGAAGACGTCAGAGAGCCAGGCTGGAAACATCCCTGAGTTATGCCTGGGGGATAGTTCCTTCCCCCCGCTGGCTTCCATCAGCTCCTAGCTAAAAGCATCTCCACCTATTCGATAGCATATGGAGGAAAATACTCACTATTTCTCACAGGCCTTGCAGGGAAATGCCAATGGATATACAAATCCAGGAAGTAGCCATATAGCTAGACTTGGTGCTAACTCTGTCCCCATATCTGTTCAGGTAACACTACTACAGGACCTCACATCTTCAGCCATACCATCAAGGGTGTATTCACCAGCAAATGCCCTAACATATGGTGCATATATATATACAGGCCATAATGCTCCAGCAGTGCCATTCAATTATTTACATCAGCCAAACTACACAGTTTCTGTGCAAAAATAATAAATGGACACAAGTCAGGTGTTGAAGATGGTAACACTTAGATACTGGCAAGAGAACATTTCAGCCTGTCAAGGCATTCAGTAACAGATTTTGAAAGATGTTATACTACCTTTTCATGAGAGTGCAGTTACCAAATAACATAAATATTTAAATAAAGAAATAGTACTCAGGTTTTAATGGCATGGCAAAGGAGGAGGGATCCTATTAGCTGTTCCCGTGCTTCCACCCACCTAGAAACAACAGTTTGAACCCTAGATTTCATTTTTAAAAATGCTGCTGAACTGCTATCAGTATGCAGGTTTGAAACAATCACAGCTCAATCAAGATTATGACTGGCAGCCCACTAAATAGAGTAATTCTCCCTCTGAATCACTGACCCTTTTTTGCTTGTTTGCAGTTGGCTCTGCATCATAATGAGATGCTCTTATCTCTTGCATTGTTTGGTCTCCACCCTTCACTTTGTAATAACATCCCCCACCTCTTCCTCCTGCCAGCTAATTTAGCTTCACTAACTAGAAACCCTGAAATTTTGGATCCCCTCCAAACTGGTGCCACAATCTTGCCAGTCTTTAGGGTGGCACAGGACGCTATGTTATTTTTTTCCCTGCAAGCAGGTTAGCACACTTTCCCCTCTAGAATTTATCAGCTATTCATCTGGTGCTCTGCTTCCAGGAGCCTCCCTCAAAGGTTTATTTTGCAGAAGGCTGTGCTATTCTCCCGGGAATGGCTGGCTTCTGCTAATTAGGAGGGAAGTTATAAAGGGTGTGTTAATTTTTAAAGCAAAAGAATGATAAGCCCGTGGTGACTCTTGCTTCTGTACCTATACCCCCTAATACAAATAAGGCTGCCCCATCCCTTCTTCTCTAGCTTCACACTGCTAACCGAAAGTCCCCTTCATCCTGCTTTCCTCAAATTTCAGCCCCTTTTGGTTTTGCTTTCCTGTTAAAAAAGAAAGAAAAAGACCCAAGTGAAACATCAAATCTTAAAAGCGCCTTAGCCAGGCATCCCCAAACTTCGGCCCTCCAGATGTTTTGGACTACAATTCCCATCTTCCCTGACTACTGGTCCTGTTAGCTAGGGATCATGGGAGTTGTAGGCCAAAACATCTGGAGGGCCACAGTTTGGGGATCCCTGGCCTTAGCAGTTCATCAAAGAGAGCCTATGTGAACTTGCTTTACTGAATTCATTGCTGGTTACTCTTAAGTTATTTGCTGCCACTTACTGGATAACTACCGTATATATCACTAAACAGCCTGGAACCTGGTTGCAATGAAGCTCACAGGTTTCTGAGAATATCAGAGCAATGTAAGTATGTTTTGTATGTTATTTTCAGAAATATTTTTCTTTTTTTATGCATTTCCCACGATATAGGCATTTTTGCAAGCACTAGTTGGAGAGCAGCATCACAAAATCCAAGTAAATATGAATTTTGGAGAGTGGCTGTGTTTTGGTTCTAGTATTGTTTTGGAAAGTGCAGATTTCATAAATTTGGATTTAGATGAGAACTGAATCAAAAATCCCCCCCCCAAATGCTTGCTCTGAACTAAATCCTACAGTTAGCAAAATGGAGCCTAGAGTCACCCAGTAAGTTTCATAGCTGAGTGGGGATCTGAATCTGGATCTATCTGGTCTGCATGCAGACAATCTGCATGCAGACAATATATTAAAAGCATATCTCCCAGAAGAGAGTCATGGGAACTTTGATTTGCCACTCACTGAGTTACACATCTGAGCACCTCTAACAAACTACAGTTCCCAGGATTGTTTGGGGGAAGCCATATGCTTCTAATGTAGGGTGCGAATGCTGCCAATGCTCTAAACCAGTGGTCCTCAACCTTGGGCCTCCAGATGTTTTTGGCCTACAACTCCCATGATCCCTAGCTAGCAGGACCAGTGGTCAGGGATGATGGGAATTGTAGTCTCAAAACATCTGGAGGCCCAAGGTTGAGGACCACTGCTCTAAACCACTACACCACACTGGCTCTCAGTAGTTCTTGACTTGCATTAGATTTTACCAGTTGCTTCCCAAAGGGGCAAGTCAGAGTCTATGTGGTGCTTTTAAATTCTTTGTTTAGAAACGTACATACACTTTCCCAAAGAATCACAGAATATTGTAGAGTTGGAGGGGACCCCGAGAGTCATCTACTCCAATCTCCTACAATGTAGGCAGGGGCGTAGGAAGGGGTGTGGTGGGTGTTGGCCGCCCCGGGTGTCATCACTGAGGGGGGTGACAAAATGGCAAAAAATATGTGTTTTAAAAATAAGAAATTCCCATTGTGGAAAAAAGGTTTTAAGTGTGTATGCTCACAATGTTAAGCAAATAAACCAGAAAATACCACTTGCAACTGTAAGTATCTTATTTTTCCTTCTTTTAATAATTTAAATGTGGAGGGGTGGGGTGACAAGAAATTTTCAGCACTGGGTACCACCTGTCCTTGCTATGCCACTGAATGTAGGCACCTTTTGCCCAATGTGGGCTCGAACTCACGACCCTAAGATTAAGAACCCCATGCTCTGCTGACTGAGCCATGAGCCAACGGTCTTCCTTTCTAAATTTTCTCCTGCCAGGGCTCGGGAAGAGATGAAATCCCAGGGAGCCCTGAGGAGAGAAGCGACCACATGCACACAGCCAATAATGTTTTAGAGGCACTTAGACCACTAAACTAATCTCACTTTTGTTCGGAATCATTTGACAAGACTTGAGGAGAGAGAACACATGAAAAAAATCCTTCATGTAAGGAAACTTGCAGAAAACCAGCAAGATGAAAGGAAGACATGCTGGGACTTTCTTGTTTTATCTCCTCTTTGTATCACCATTATCACGTTACCTTTTTTTTAACAAAGTATATCCATTTTGTTATCTGATGAAGGCATATTAAGATGGTAAAATAGCTGATTTCCTTCTGAACTCAATTCTCGCTAGGAAATAAGCCTTTGAAAATCATGCCTTAGCAAGACAGGTGTTTAATCTAAAATGTGTTCCTTTGCTCTTGATTCTGTTCCTAATTGTATCATGAGATGCTGCTTAAATTTAAATTATGCCACCTGCTTGTTTTTGTTTTTTGAGCGTGGGGGTTTTCTTTTTCATAATGAAAGGGAAAGGAGAGCTACCATGGTGTAACTGAGGGGTAGGGAAATTTATTTTAGCCTTCTCTTCTGGGTAACCTTCTGAGGACCACATCAGTAATGGATGTTAAACTTACCTTTGTACAGTAGGCTGGCTCACAGTCTCACACACAGCCTCTCCATCTTCCAGGAGAGCAAGAGTCATTATCAGAAGTCAAGGACACATTGCAGCTCAGAGGAAATTTCAAGGCCGGTGAGCTGGGTGAGAGAGGTACTGGTTGGCAGGGGGTTGGACCGGATGGCCCTTGTGGTCTCTTCCAACTCTATAATTCTAGGAGAAGGATTGCATGGGGAATTTCCCAAGAACCTGACACAGAGGCCTGTAAAGATTCACACACACAGAGAGATTCTACAATTTTTAAAATGTAGAATGATACAAAGGGCCTGTTTCTACCTGCGACACTGCTTTAAGAAGTGTTGAGACACTTGTTTGGTTGGATGCTGCTGTTTTCTTAAATATTTAACTCAAGCTGAAATCCAGTCATAGGTGCTCATAGGAAATTTGTTTTCCATTTTGTTTTTACGTACACTGATTTGAACAACCAAAGTTATCAATTATCAGAAATTACTGCTGCCACATGTCTGGATCTTCCCAGACATTACCGGGATTTCAAAGGCAGAATTGATGTCCGGGGGAAATTTCCAAAAGGCAGCACATTGTCCTGGATCTGGATTTTCCAATCAAAAAATCACAATTTTAGCATGCTTGTAAAAAAAAAAAAGCTCAAGAATTTCGGTGGTTTCCTTTAAAAAAAACACCTATCAGAAACTTCCCCACCCCAATTTTTCTCTATATGAACGACTGATTCAGACACAACAGGGAAGCCTGGTTTGCTACTAGCTGAGCAAGCCAGACCAAGCTTTATCTTCCTGATCCCCTCTTCTAACAGGCACTAGAGAAAAAGATCAGGAGATTTTCAACAAACAAGATTTCTTTGTTACAGCTGAACTGGGGGGAATCTGTGTTTTGCTTAAATTCTGTTTAATAAATAAGCCAGGAGTTGAAACAAGATGCTTGGTTTGTTTGGATGAGTTTAAACAAACTACAGCTCTCCAAGTGTTGAAGAGAAACTGTGGTTTGTTTAAAGCAGAAGCAAATGCATTCTTCTAATCTCCTGCTCTCAGTGGTACTGTACTTCCCTTCAACAAAATGTTTAAGTGTGAAATAACAGCTGTGCAAGATGTCCTAAATCCAACATATTGGGCTTCTTACCTGTTTATAGCTCTTCCTGCAAGTTCATTTGGATTTGATTAGTTACAGGTAGGTAGCCGTGTTGGTCTGTTTCAGTGTATCTGAAGAAGTGTGCATGCACACGAAAGCTCATACCCATGACAAACTTACTTGGTCTCTAAGGTGCTACTGGAAGGATTTTTTTTATTTTGTTTGGATTTGATTGTATGCAATCCCTAGCCCTAAGCTATTGTCATTTATCAGTAGAAACACTCAGACAGCTGTCACATTTCATACAGAGGAGACTGCATTTCTGTGAGACCTGATAAGTGTTTAGGTATCCATTTCAAATGGTTAAAATAAATGTGGACTATTCAAGAAGAAGGTAATACTTGGAAGTGCAAGATAGCAATGCAATTATTTTTATCACACAGAAGTCCGACCCTTTGATGTCTATCAGTCTAGAAGGTCAGGTGAAACATTGCCAAAGAGTTAACAATTGTGCAGCAGAGATTATAGCCTTTGGGTTTTGAATGCATTACCAAATGCATTACCAAAACCTGTTCTGCTACTTAGAATTTCAACTCATACTCTGAGGTCATGGGGCTTTTTAAGGCACTTTTGGTGCTGGCCTTTAACTCTTAAGTGCCCAAGGAGTGAAATATTACAATATTTAAAAGCTTTTCTATATTACTGTACTCAAGGCAGTTTACAACCCACAATGACAAAACATTCCATGAAAATCACATTGGTATCCTATGGTGAGGGTAGCCAAGATGGTATCCTCCATATGTTGTTGGACATCTCTGCCCATTGGACAGTGTGGCTGATGGGAGGTAGAATCTAACCATCTCTAGAGGGCATTAGACTAGCCACAGAGGCAGTTTTGGGGTAGCAAGACTGGCGCAGCCAGAATGGGTGCCACCCTGCAGAGAGCGCCAAAACAATGCTGTAGAATGGAATGGGGGGAATCTATTAAGCATTAGGCCTAATGAGCACAGCAGTTCATCCCTGGTAGGTCTTACCCCATGAATCAGTTCCCAAGACTGAAGGTCCCCGGCTCCTCATCGCCATCTGAGCCTGTGTGAAACCTGTCACAACTCTACCCATTTCAGGCCTTTTCTGGTTCTGGGAAACAGTGGGGGAAGGAAGGGGAGACAACCATGACTCTTGGCCAGCCTGACTCATCACTGCCTCTTGGCCTCTCTCCTCCCACTCACCTGCTTCAGTTACTGCCTCTGATTCTGGACTTCTTTCTGCCTAGGGTTGCCAGACTCAATAGAGGACAGGACTTCTGTGCCTTTAATTGCCCGGCTCTCTTTTGAGTCTGGAAACCTTAAAGAGAAACCAGCAGACCCTTTGTTGCAAAGGGTCTGCTGGTTTCTCTTTAAGGTTTCCAGACTCAAAAGAGAGCCGGGCAATTAAAGGCACAGAAGTCCTGTCCTCTATTGAGTCTGGCAACCCTATTTCTGCCACAGACTCTCCCAGCTCAGTAAGCCCTGTTACATCTTCAGCTTCCGACACCTCCCCCCCCCAGTCTTCTATTTCTTCTTCTCCCTCTGACCACTCATTGTTGTCCCACCACCACTCCCCAGGCTCTAAGTAAGCCTTCTTCCCCTGGTGGCTTCTCAGCTGGTTCATCCCATCATTCCTCTGTGTCCAACCAGTCCATGACAATAGCATATTGCCATTCAAGACGATGTGAGAGTTGAGACTTTGCCAAGCTAACATCTACCGTGTGGTCCATTATCTAGGCTGCCAATGGAGTGAAAACTTGGAGTGAAACCAGTTTCAAGGATGGTAAGGTAGAAACACACTCAGCACAATTTGAGGACGGACGCATGAGAGATAATCAGCCAAGATACTTATTAAAGTAAAAGCTGTCCTTGAAGAATATATTCATGAATATTGTGGTCTAATAAAATCTAGATATTACATCATGATTTACTCACCTCTGCCCAGGAACCAATTTACATATTGATCATAAAATTTGATCTCTTTTAGTGTGATGGATTTTCACAGTTCTCTCATTAATGTTTTGCCTTAGAATGCTAATGCTAAGCAGAGTTATAAAGTCAAGCACCCTGATTCTGCAGAATAATAATGTTCCTTTATTTTCGGTGCTTCCTTACCATCGCAATAGGTACAGTTTCTTTTCCATATGTTTTTTCCTCAGAGGACTGGTCAGTATTCTGCTCTGGTTATAAATAGTGCAAATGTCATGATTTCAACTATCCTAAGCATATATGAAGCACTGTGCCCCAGTGATTAATTCAGGAGCTTGATTCACTAACATCTCTAGGGTGCTATTCAGATAATTTTCTGTAGAGGAGCCCATGCACACATCACTTAAGACAATCACAAAAAGGACCAAAAAACCCTCAGATTTGCATAAAACTTGCAGACACTAAATGACATATATAGCTACAAATTAAGGGAGAAATTCTATAATTTAGTGTACAGACATACCACCATTGTCAGAAAGACTGAGCAGGTTCTGTGTGCCTTGCTTATTCTGCTTTCCAGGTGCTCTGTTGATGGCCAACTCCAAGAACCATCACATGTTTCTATCTTGGGACCGTCCAAACAAAGGACAGTCCTCTATAAAATAGGATGCATGGCCTCCCCAATTTTTGCTGTATTGCTGATATAAATCTGTATTGCAGGTGTGCCTGGACACATATTTATGTGTACAATAAAACTCATGTGCTTATATTATTAATATTCAAAGCTTTGCTTTTATTTATTGATGTAGAGACATAGATGTTGATACTAGATGCCATATTTATGCTTTCTTTTCCAAACATTCACATCAACTGGTTTGACGGGGATTCAAGAAAGCAGAGAAGCGTTTTTCTTTCCTCCAGAGGGATTACTCCTTTGTTTGAAGTTATTTATGCGGTGTAAGTTTTAGTCACAACAGAACCAGCATGCTGAACATACCACCAGGCAGAGCTCAGCAGGAAGACACATGAATGTACACACCTGAATTATCTCCGCACTGAGGACAGCAAAATGGTCATGGAAAACATTATCTATGACTGCAGAATGCCAGGGGCATTTTCTAGTATCTAACGAAGTTTTTTGTTTTTTTTAATATACCTGCATACATAAGATGGCTCATGAATAATCTATGAAAATACTGTCCATTCTCCAAACTCTTGAGTGTGTGTGTGGTTGTGTATAGAAACGTGTATGGCTGTGTGTCAATACAGAAATAGCAATGGGGAGAGGGAATACTGAGCGTGTTTATGGGAGGGATTACCCTTCCCTTCCTTCTCCCAGGTTCATAACATTCATCACAATGAGGTTGGAGCTGAACAGTACCTTCCCATCCCCCATGCCATCATAATCCAGTGTGACAAAAGTATCTTTGTTATACCTATATGTGCTCCTTTGCTATTGCCTACTGACCTGACATTTCTTAATCTGAGCTTGTTTTCCAGGTCACCGGTTTGCTTTCCCAGTCTTTTCTATCCTCTGCTGCAATAGGGTGAAGTCATCATCAATCATTATCGTTCTGTCTCCATCTTACCCTCTCAGATGCTGCTGGTGAGCCACTGCAAAGCTTTCACAGCTGTTAATGAAAGCAAGACACAGAGGTTTAGCGTGAGCGATAACCAACCAACCAAACAAACAAATGCTGTCTTAAATCAGGAATACAGTAACTACATCTACAGAGGCACATCCATCAGAAGAGATGATACACCGAGACAACCTGGAAATAAGGCAATGCTTGCTGTAACCATTTCTTGGAAGAAATTCCCCCAACAAGAGAATGGGGGGCTTCTAAGAATAGAGGAGCAAACAAACAAGCCAGAATCCCCACCCAACAAAGCACAAAGGCAGCTTAAAGTGTTTGCAAATCTGTAGAAGGAGAATATTTTCTTCCAAGGCTTTCTCTGAAGATCTGGATGGCTGAACTTTGCTTTTCAAGAAACGTGTGTTAATTGCCTGCCAAGGAAAGGGGCAGCCTGACAATTCATGGGCCACCACAAATTGCTGATTCATTCTTTGTGTTTATATGCCACCTTCTTCTCCTAGGAGCTCGGGGTGGTGTAAATGGTTCCCCCCCCCGTCTCCTTTAATCCTCATAACAGCCCTGTGAGGTAGACTAGGCGTTGAGGTAGTGACTGGCCTAAAGTAACCAAGTGAGTTTCATAGCTGTGTGGAGATTTGAACCCTGGTCCCCTAGGTCCAAGTTCAACACTCTAACCACTATATCACACTGGCTCTGAGGGCTGAAAGGGAGCAGGATGAGACACAGAGACAATAACTGCTTTTTTCTCAAGCTGAGGCTAAATGGGTCTGAAGTGTGGCCCACCACACACCCCTCTCTCATAATTAATTTCTCAACATTTCGGCTGGCAGGAGTTCCTTCCAGAGTCACAATTTATCCATTGTAGGCAACCAGTCACTCCGCCCCCCCCCCTCCTTGCAGACACATTGTTTTGGCTGGGCCAACAATTCCTCTGCCTTGAGCTGCACATGTACAACTACGTGGTACAAGTGCCCAAGAAACGAAGTTGGCTGGGACAGATATTTCTTTTCCACTCTGGAACATGCCACCATTTTATTTTATTATTTTATTTGTTTTGGCTCAATACAGAGTGCCAGAAAAATAAGCTTTGTGTTGAGGAGCCAGGCATTCATCTGAATGCACGTTTTGACTTGCTCCTGTAAGTCTTTCTCTCATGGTGGAGAACTGATCAGTTTTGCTGATTAAACACACACACACACACACACACACACACACACACACACACACACACTCTTAAGAAAATGGATTTCTCACATTAACCTACCCAGAATCCAAGGTCACCTTTTGAAGCCTGGGTGCCCCCAGGCAGGTGATGAGCAGAGAATTGTGGGGGTTTTTGGATTGTGATGTGTGGACTTTTCGAATGTTTTCTCCATGCTTTCTACCACCCCAATATTCTCCTGCACGTCTTTTCAGAGTATCTTATTTACCCATGCCTTTTAAATTCCAGCTTATTGCTACAACCTGGGCTTTTCTGAGTTTACTGCTCTGCAGGTTTTGTTAGTTTGCTTGAGATTGAAGAAGAAGAAGAAGAAGAAGAAGAAGAAGAAGAAGAAGAAGAAGAAGAAGAAGAAGGGGGGAGGAGGAGGACTTTGGATTTGATATCCTGCTTTATCACTACCTGAAGGAGTCTCAAAGCGGCTAACATTCTCCTTTCCCTTCCTCCCCCACAAACACTCTGTGAGGTGAGTGGGGCAGAGAAGTGTGACTAGCCCAAGGTCACCCAGCAGCTGCATGAGGAGGAGCGGGGAATCGAACCTAGTTCACCAGATTACAAGTCTACCGTTCTTAACCACTACACCACACTGGCTCTGTAGCCTTTGCATTATTGTTTGTTTGTTTCCTTCTCTGGAAATAGCAATACAGTGGTACCTCGGGTTACAAACACTTCAGGTTACAGACTCCGCTAACCCAGAAATAGTACCTCAGGTTAAGAACTTTGTTTCAGAATGAGAACAGAAATCGTGCGGCAGCAGCAGCGGGAGCCCCCATTAGATAAAGTGGTACCTCAGGTTAAGAACAGTTTCAGGTTAAGAACGGACCTCCAGAATGAAATAAGTTCTTAACCCGAGGTACCACCATATAGAAAAGAGGGTTGTGGTTTTTTTTAATTTTTAAAGGACTGTTTTAAGAGCAAGGAACAAAACAGTGGATTGCACATAGAATCAGTGAGACCTTGTCATGTGGAGTGTTTCTGCTGTCCTAAGAACATGCCTGCTGATCAGGCCAATAGTCCATCTGGTCCAGCATCCTCTTCTCACAGTAGCTAAGCCCTGGGAAGCCTGTAAACAGGACCTGAGTGCAGCAGCACTCTGCCCACCTGCAGTTCCCAGCAGCTGGCTTGCAGAGGCATGATGGCTCTGACAGTGGAGATAGAATAGAACCAATCATGGCTGGTAGCTACCGGTACTGATAGCCTTACCATCCATGAATTTGTGTCTTCTTCTTTTTCTTTGGCGATCACTTGTAGTCGAGTAAGATTGTCTTCCATGAGCACAGTCTTAACAGAGAGTGTGTAAGTGACTGTGTAGGCCAATTCTGGATCCACACGTCCTTCCACAGTGGGGACATTGGTTTCCAGGCTGGAGTTGATCACGGTGAGGGTTTGCCAAGCGTGCCTTCCTCTTAACACGTTTCTCCCTTTTGTCCTGAGTTCAAGCGTCTTCAAAGCCCATGACACCTTTGGTAAAGGCTATTCTCTAACTGGAGCGCTCGTAGGCCAGTGTTTCCTGATTATCAGTGGTTATACTACATTTTTAAAGATTTGCCTTGAGAGAGTCTTTGAATCTTTTTTGTTGACCACCAGTGTTACACTTTCCATTTTTAAGTTCAGAATACAGTAGCTCCTCTGGAAGACGATAATCGGGCATCTGCACAACGTGACCAGTCCAACGAAGTTGATGTTGAGGAATCATTGCTTCAGCACTGGTGATCTTTGCTTCTTCCCGTATGCTGGCATTGGTTCACCTGTCATCCCAGGTGATATGTAGAACTTTTCGGAGATACCGTTGATGGAATCTTTCAAGGAGTTGGAGATGGCGTTTATGAGTGGTCCACTTTTCACAAGCATACAGTAAGGTTGATAGTACAATAGCTTTGTAAACAAGCGTTTTGGTTTCCCTGCAAATGTCCCGCTCCTCAAACACTATGCAGTTCAATCGGGAGAAAGCTGCACTCGCAGAGCTCAGGCAATGCTAGATTTCTGTAATCTTCTCTTAAAGCCACCTGAATTGGTGACTATCACTACCCCCTGTGGGAGCAAGTTCCATAGTTTAACCATGTGCTGCATCAGGGGCGTACCCAGGATAAAAATTAGGGGGGGCAAGGGGAGGGGCAAGGGGCGGGAGGGGAGGGGCCACAGTGGGAATGTGGGCGGGGCTATGTTGCCTGCGCTGCTCAGCTCTTCCGAGGAGGTGGCCCCAGGCTCCCGCTCCCGGTGTGAAGCTCCAGAGGCGCGCGGGGAGCGCGAGCTTGTGGCTGCCTCCTCTGCCTCCCAGGTCTTCCGAGGAGGCGGCCCCAGGCTCCCGCTCCCGGTGCGAAGCTCCAGAGGCGCGCGGGGAGCGCGAGCTTGTGGCTGCCTCCTCCACACCTTCCAGCTCTTCCAAGGAGGCGGCCCCAGGCTCCCGCTCCCGGTGCGAAGCTCCAGAGGCGCGCGGGGAGCGCGAGCTTGTGGCTGCCTCCTCCGCGCCTCCCCGGTCTTCCGAGGAGGCGGCCCCAGGCTCCTGCTCCCGGCGCGAAGCTCCAGAGGCACGCGGGGAACGTGAGCCTGTGGCTGCCTCCTCCGCTTATGCTCCCCGCTCCTGCTTAGCGCTCCTCCGCTTACGCTCCCCGCGCGCCTCTGGAGCTTCGCACCGGGAGCGGGAGCCTGGGGCTGCCACGCCTGCACCCCTCAGCCTTTTCTTCTGGGGGGGCAATTGCCCCCTCCTGCCCCCCTGCCTACGCCCATGTACTGCATGGATAAATGCTTCCTTTTATCTGTCCTTAACCTTCCAACATTCAGCTTTGCTGGATGTCCTCAAATTCTAGCGTTAGGAGAGAGGGTTGATCCATTTTTCTCAATGCACTTTGTCCATGCTGGGCATAGTTTTATAAACCTCTGCCACGCCACCTCTTACATCCTTTCTAAACTAAAAAGTCTCCAAGAAGAAAATCATAGAATTGTAGAGTTGGAAGGGACCCCAAGGGTCATTTAGTCCAACCCCCTACAATGCAGGAATCTCAACTAAAGCATCCATGGCAGATGGCCATCCCACCTCTGCTTAAAAACCTCCAAGGAAAGAGAGACCACCACCTTCCAAGGGAGTCCATTCCACTGTTGAACAGCTCTTACTGCAACCTTTCTCATGGGGGTGGTGGCATGTCTCTCCACCCCCTTGACCATTTTCGTTGCCCTTTTCCAGGATATTCCATTCCCTTCTTCCTTCCCATCCCCAATGTCCCACCCTCTGCCCCAACAGCAAGCCAACATTCAGTGCCCACTGAGCAGCCTCAATCATATATGGCTTTGATGATGTACTTAGTCTGGCAGCAGGATGCGGTCTAAAGATATTTGTTCTTTGGCAAATCATGGGCTTTTCCCAAGTTCCCTGATACCATCTTGGTGACACTCAAATAACTAAGTTCATTTTTAGCATATTTGGTGATCTAATGTGGGAGGTGAGATACCAGTGGAAATTGCATATTTAACCGATTCCCACTCCCTGCCCAAGGTAAGATACTGATTAGCTTTCAGTGCTTTTGTTACTTGATAGAGCACTGTTATGATCTTAGAAATGTAAATGAATTCCAATTAAGAACAGGAACATCTCCAGGGAAAGTTCAGTGACAGGCAACTGTAGTGCCAGGGGAGGATATAAATGATGAAAGGAGACTCACAGTCTTCAGGAAGACTGATGTGTTAGAAAACAAAAATGAAGACAATGGCTGTGTTGTGCTCTTAAACTGGATTGAGAAGACGTTGACTCAACTTCACTTAGCAAAGTTGTGGAACGCTTCTGTGGGATTTAAGTCCTTAAGTAAATACTAAGGTCAAGGAGTTGTTTATACCAAAGTTCATCTTGGATCCCTGAAACCAGTTTTCAGAGCACAGAGAACAAATGTAGTATTAATTAAAATAAGCCAATACTGTACCTTCTTTTTTCTTTACTTATTCCAACTATTTATAACCGTGCCATGGGGGAATCCCTTGCAGATGGCTAGTCTTGACACTCTAACCCAGGGGTTGTCAGCCTGGTCCCTACCGCCCACTAGTGGGTGTTTCAGGATTCTAGGGCGGTAGGGGGTTCTACGGCACAAGCTGAATCCTCCTTCCATCGAGCACTGGTGGGCAGTAAGGAAATTTTACCATCAAGAAAGATGCATTAGTGGGCGGTAGGTATAAAAAAGTTGACTACCCCTGCTCTAACCATTAGATCACACTGGCTCCCAAACTGTCCTTGTCTAACAGTCTTGTAAAAGGTTGAGGAGGGATGTCATGAAAGGGCAACAAATTGTTCATTATTCAATTTGGTGGTGTTTGTGTTTTAACTGCTGGGTGATGGAGAGAGGGGAGCTTGTAGGATTTTCTCCTTTAGGTGTCAAGTTGGCAGGCCTTGGATATTGTGCCCCTTGATTTGCTGGTGGCACTATATCCTGATCCACGTCAGGCAGCAAAATGCCTTGGGCCGGCGCTGAAACCAAGCTCTGGCTCTCTGATTCAAAAGAGAATGAATCACATTCCAGGTTCTTAAATGGTCCTTTGTTGTTTAAGCCTCTTTTTATGTTGCTGCAGAAATGATCCATTATGCACCTAAGGAAGTTTGGATATATCCCTTAAAAAATAATTTTAAGGGACTGTGCAAAGAAATACTTTTTACAAATAGCGCAAGTCAGTAGTATTATCATTTGTCTCTAGGTGGGGCAGTGGAGTTAAACCAAAGCGAAAGAACATTCATTTTGAAAAATAAAGTGAGCAGCAAATGTCTCAAAAATATATTGATATTGTTTCTCTGTCCGTGTGTGCATGGAAAGGAGAGCATGAGATATTTTTTTTTGTTTTTTTCCTTTAGTTCTCAAACTTTTTTGTTACTGATAAAATTGTATTTACTTTCCCCCCACTAGCTAGCATATGCACTGGTGCTGCATGTGTAGTGTGAGATATGGTTGCCCCAGTGTCATGGAAAATTGTCCACATTGTTAATGACATTGCTTCTCTCCCCCACAGTGCCCGTAGCACTTGTTGACCTTTAAAAGGTTTTTTTATAAAAATAAATAAATATTTATTTAGAGACTGTGTGCTTCTCCATTATCCCATGTGATTATGCCTGTGGCCTGGCCGCTGAACAATCTACTGGCAATCTACTGCCAAGGCTGACTCTTCCTCTGCAGCAATATCCACCACATAGTGAACAGTTTACTTTTTAAAACATTGCTTTAATTTTGACAGCTGAATATCCCTCCTTTCAGCACAGGTATGCACATGCCTCTTGCTTTCTCAAAACATACGAAGCTGCCTTTTTTTCTATTTGAACCCTTGGTCTATCTAGCTCACTATTGTCTACACTGGCTGGCAGCAGCTCCCCAGGGTTTCAGAGAGAGAGAGTGTGTGTTTTCCAGCCCCATTTGGAGTTCCTGAGGGTTGAACATGGGGACATGCTGCTCTACTACTGAGCAACATCTCTTGAACACAAGCAGGACTGTACTCTTCCTAGCAACAAGATTGTCGCCTAGACAGCCCATATCTCTTATACGGGAACAAAAAAATAATATTACTAGGGCTAGATCAGCACTGGAACAAGTACAGCACAACTCTAAGAAAGAAAAATGTACTTTTGTGCAATGCAATCTTGTACATTTCTACTTAAAAGTTCAGGTCAACGTCGAGGTCAACAGGAGTTACTCTTAGCTAAGTGGGCGTACGATTGCAGATGAAATCATCCAGAGACCTTTGTCCTCTGTTGTGCTCTGATCAGCTCCTCTGCTTAATTTCATCTGGCCAGCCACTCCCTGACACAATAGGAGCCAATCTATTCTAGAACACTTGAGCGATCCTTCCTTTATCATACTGTGCCAGTATGCCATGCACATTAAAAAGTGATATCCTAGATGCGTTTACTCAGAAGTAAGTCCCATTGGGTTCAGTTTAGTGTTTCTGGATAGCAGCCCCAATCTCTCTTACGCAGTCTGGCCATACAGTAGGCATGCAGTGGAGAAATTGTGGCAAGCATGAGGTAAGTGAAAGTACAAATCTGGCAAAAAATAAAATTAAAAATGAATTAACTAGGGAAATACAAGTTTTATTCATAGAATCATAGAGTTGGAAGAGACCACAATGGCCATCCAGTCCAACCCCCTGCCAAGCAGGAAACACCATCAAAGCATTCTTGACATATGCCTGTCAAACCTCTGTTTAAAGACCTCCAAAGAAGGAGACTCCACCACACTCCTTGGTAGCAAATTCCACTGCCGAACAGCTCTTACTGTCAGGAAGTTCTTCCTAATGTTCAGGTGGAATCTTCTTTCTTGTAGTTTGAATCCATTGCTCCATGTCCGCTTCTCTGGAGCAGCAGAAAACAATCTCTCTCCCTCCTCTATATGACATCCTTTTATATATTTGAACATGGCTATCATATCACCCCTTAACCTTCTCTTCTCTAGGCTAAACATACCCAGCTCCCTAAGCCGTTCCTCATAAGCAGGGGCGTAGCCAGGATCAAAACTAGGGGGGGGCAAGCCATGGTCGTTCAGGGGCGGGGCCAAGGCACAGAAGGGGAGGGGCCACAAAGTGGGCGGGGCTAAAGGGCCAACGGGCCTGATGACATCGTGGCGGTGGCAGCAGCGGCCACCTTGTGCTTCTGGGGCTGGTAGTGTTGGCGGCTACCCTGCTTGGCTGGAGAGGACGGGAGGGTCGGGCAGGCGAGAGGGGGTGGCAGGGCGGGCGAGGGCGAGGCAAGACATGGCCGCAGCCACGACGGCTCCGAGGCGTTGCTGCATATCAGCATAATATTTCAACCATGGTTCAAGCCCCACCTTAGGGAAAAAATCCTGCATTGCAGCGGGTTGGACTAGATGACCCTTGTGGTCCCTTCCAACTACAATTCTATGATTCTATTGATATATTACCATACCATATGCATCGTTCTGCTTTCTTGAATTGTCCTACTCCTAGGCATAGCAGCCAACTCCTAGAGGCCTAGGTGCCTCTCCCCCCCCCCCAATTACTGGTAAATACCGTATTTGAAAGAGTCATCCCCCCATGTTGATGGGCTTTCTATGTGGGGCTTATCTGCCCCCCCCCCGTATTTTATTAAGGATGGAAGAGGGAGGGAAGGAAGGAAGAAATAGAGAGAGGGATAACTCATATTTGTGGGTGCCTCTGGGTGACGCTGTGATGCTGGAACTCTGCATGTACAGGAGCCTTGTAAGCAGCTTTCGCTCTGCTTGATTTACAGCAGGCACGTCCAACAGGTAGATTGTGATCTACCAGTAGATCACTGGATGTCTGTGGTAGATCACTGGTAGGTCACTGGCACCCCTAAAAAAAGCTCACCCAAATTTTTCCTCCTCCCTCAAAAAAGTTGAACTATGACCTGAAGCCCTAAACAAAAATGGGCCTCCCTCCTAAAAGAAGCTCAACAAGTTTGACCTAAACCCCAAAAAACAGGGCTTCCCTTCCTTTTAAAAAAAACTCAATAGCTTTGACCTGAACCCCCCAAAAGGGGGTAGATCACCCCCAGTTTTAAACTCTGAGTAGATCAGAGTCTCTTGGGAGGTGGCCACCCCTGATTTACAGTATACAGATGCAGGAGGAGGGGCAGACTAGAACACCAATGCTTTTTATAAACATCACTGTGTCTGTCAATGCTACAGCCCCCCCTTTCTTATTCACTTCTTTTTAGCCTTGCAGAGCCACCTTATTCAAATTGAATCCTCTGAGTCTGCACCCTCATTAAATCGCCAATAGAACTCTTAATGCTCCTGAATGCTCATTAACAACTGCCACTTAAGAACAATAGGGTGAAATGGTCAGCTATCGAATCTTGCCTGGGGATATATGCTCCATTGTCTTAACTGCTTAACTACTGGTAGCCACTTTGCTTTATTTATTTGATGTGTTTTTGTTACTGCTGTGTCCCCCCCCCCAGCAAGCGGAGACTTAGCTGCTCTTGCTAAAGCAAAGCCCTTTCCACTTCAGTTTTTGGAGGGGAAAAGTGCTGGTTATGGTCTGTAAAATACATTAATTTTTTTGCTTCTAGGGGGGGGCAGCTGCCCCCTCCTGCCCCCCCTGCCTACGCCCATGCTCATAAGGCATCGTTTCCAGGCCTTTGACCATTTTGGTTGCCCTCTTCTGGACACGTTCCAGCTTGTCAGTATCCTTCTTGAACTGTGGTGCCCGGAACTGGACACAGTACTCCAGGTGAGGTCTGACCAGAGCAGAATACAGTGGTACTATTACTTCCCTTGATCTAGATGCTATACTCCTATTGATGCAGCCCAGAATTGCATTGGCTTTTTTAGCTGCTGCATCACACTGTTGACTCATGTCAAGTTTGTGGTCTACCAGGACTCCTAGATCCTTTTCACATGTACTGCTCTCAAGCCAGGCGTCTCCCATCCTGTATTTGTGCCTTTCATTTTTTTTGCCCAAGTGTAGTATTCACTCGAAGTTTGTGTTTTTCTTTCCAGTATGGTGCTCTTGTTGCAATGCCACTAGTTTGTCCACAAGTATAGAGCCCCATACCTGTGAAAATCAAACTAAAAGAGATTTACATTAAGAGTCCTCCACTACTGGCAATTAAAAATCTGGCACCAGGCAACAAATGGTTAGTAATATCTTTAGCAGGTATTCCTTGGGCTTCTAAAAGAAAAAATATATAATCATGCTATTTGGGGGTCTGATTGGACCAGGCATTTCATAATCTCACTTATGGAAAACGTTTTCTGAAAAGGGAACAATCTTTAACTTTTATGGAAAAGAAAGTCTGCCCACCCCATTCTAATAGTATGCTAAAAGACATTCTGAAGTTTCTAGCAGAATTTAGTAGCGGGATCTATGCTTGCACACGAATGTAAACAGTCTTGTAATATGGACCCATTTATTATGTTACCCTGACCAACTTTTATGCCTTATGTTCTCATGAGAGAGAACATATCTACAAGGAAGCTGTCTAAGACAGCTTCCCAAATTCAGAATGTTAAAGAAGAAAATGAGGAATGCAATCAAGCAGACAAACCACAGGTAATTGAATTAATGTCAAAGTTAAAAAGGGAGTGAGAAAACATCCATCAGCAGTAAACCCTCGCAAAACAAGGTACATATTAACATAACAACAAAAACGGGAAGCCTTTATCACCAATGCTTAGCAAAAAAATAGCACAATCCTGATCCCATTAAATTCAAAGACTAATAGGATTAAATCTAATGTATCTGAAACACTTCTGCACAACAATGGTCTTTTGAAGGATTTGACGATCTACATCCACAAACTTACATTAAACCCATCCCTCACAAGTGAATGAATCCAATGTTAATTCGCTCTAGGGCATTTTTGAAAGAGAGGGTTTTGAAACCAAAGGGCTGTGGCAACCCCCATGCTGAAACCTACTGATAGTCCATTTAGCTGTGGGGCAACAGAATCAGCACCATTGTGGAATGCAGGAAGTTGTCTGATTATTCTGCCCTTTATTGGTTGGCAGTTCTCCAGGATTTCAGGCAGAGGGGTGGTTCATATTGCCTGCTACCTACCCAATCCTTTGAACTAGAGATGCTAGGAATCGAACCAGAGATCTTCCGCATGCAAAACGTTTGCTCTCCCCACTGAGCTATGGTCCTTCCCCAGTCAAGAGATTTGTGGTTTCCTGGATGTCAGACTGCAGGTTTTAGATTGCATATTTCATTATTCCACTACAGGAAACCAAAGGCTGCAAGTAAACAACAACAACAACAACAACGAAGCTTATATGAAAGACAGATTCCACCAGACATACTATTTTATTTCTGCTTGCAGTGATATCCCTGCTACCTGACCACTATTTTAGAATGACCACCTTCACTTTGAATGACACAGCCACAGGAAAAGCTTCACCACTTGGTTCTGTTAATTGTAGCCATAGCAGAGATTAATGTATGTAGCATAAGCAGCAGAGGGTGGGGGAAAGAATTACTGCAGTGCCAGTCCTTTTTCTCAATGCTATATCCTCCTGGGAGCACTGTGCTCCTTTTCCTGCTTCCAGTTTGGTGCTGTGATCGCTGATCTGGTCACTGGGGAGGGGCCACCTGGACAATGCAAAAGGAAGAAGAATAGTTATTCAGAAAAGAAGAGCACAAGATTCTTAAGTTAGTGGTGGTCATGGAACTCCTGGAATTCTTGACGACGGCTGTTTTTTAAAAAATCCTTTTCATTCCGGTTTCTTTCCTGGTCTAGGCACTGAAACTGCTTTGGTTGCTCTGGAAGATAAAATAATAATAATAATAATAATAATAATAATAATAATAATAATAATACCCTGCCCATCTGGCTGGGTTTCCCCAGCCACTCTGGGCGGCTTCCAACCGAATATTAAAAACAACACAGCATCAAACATTAAAAACTTCCCTAAACAGGGCCACCTTCAGTTGTCTTTTAAAAGTAAAATAGCTGCTTATTGCCTTGACATCTGCTGGGAGGGCGTTCCACAGGGCGGGTGCCACTACCGAGAGAAGGCCCTCTGTCTGGTTCCCTGTAACCTCATTTCTCGCAATGAGGGAACTGCCAGAAGGCCTTCGGCAATGGATCTCAGTGTCCGGGCTGAACAATGGGGGTGGAGACTCTCCTTCAGGTATACAGGAGCAAGGCCGTTTAGGGCTTTAAAGGTCAGTACCAACACTTTGAATTGTGCTCGGAAACGTACTGGGAGCCAGTGTAGATCTCTCAGGACCGGTGTTATGTGGTCCCGGCTATGTCATAAGGAGGAGGAGAGTGCTTCCTTGTTATTTCTCTTGGACTTCTTGGTGGCTTTTGATCCCATCCACCCTAGTAGACTTCTGGAGCAGCTATCTGTGATGTGGGAACAGTTCTGTAGTCTTTTCATGCCTACATGAATGGACATTTCCAGAATATAGTGCTGGAACTATTGCCCTTCCAGAAGGCAGTTATGAGCTACCACAGGCTCTTTTTTGTCGCCCATGTTTCATGTGACCAAGCAGATGTGAATCAGTCTCATCTGGATGGGATTGGGCTTTGCATGAAGGACCAGGCTGGCAGGTTATCAGATATGGTTTCAGAGAACTAGCCCTGTGCCAGCTGACCTAGACTCTCTGGGAAGGAACTACTTTGTGAAATGTAATACAGTGGTACCTCGGGTTACAGACGCTTCAGGTTACAGACTCCCCTAACTCAGAAATAGTACCTTGGGTTAAGAACTTTGCTTCAGGATGAGAACAGAAATTGTGCAGCAGCAGTGGGAGGCCCCATTGACTAAAGTGGTACCTCAGGTTAAGAACAGTTTCAGGTTAAGAACAGACCTCCCGAACAAATTAAGTTCTTAACCCAGGTGGCGCTGTGGGTTAAACCACAGAGTCTAGGGCTTGCTGATCAGAAGGTCAGCGGTTCAAATCCCTGCAATGGGTGAGCTCCCGTTGCTCGGTCCCTGCTCCTGCCCACCTAGCAGTTCAAAAGCACATCAAAGTGCAAGTAGATAAATAGGGACCGCTCCGGCGGGAAGGTAAACGGCGTTTCCCTGCGCTGCTCTGGTTCGCCAGAAGCAGCTTTGTCATGCTGGCCACATGTGACCTGTTTGTCTGCAGACAAACGCTGGCTCCCTTGGCCTGTAGAGCGAGATGAGCGCCGCAACCCCAGAGTTGGACACAACTGGACCTGATGGTCAGGGGCCCCTTTACCTTTACCACTGTATTAATAGATTGAAAAAATAAGTATTTATTTTCTTACAAACTGGCCTACATTCATTTTTAAAAAACTCACTTCCTCGTGAGTAGCCCGATATACAGAGCAATGAAAAACACCAGAGAACTTGTTTGCCAGACTAACAGCATAGTATGCATGCTTACTAAGTCTCAGTAAGTTAAATGGTGCTTATTCCAAATAATAATTGTTCAGAAGTTCAGCCTAAATTGTTAGGATGAAATTTTTATTCTCAGCATAGCAATCTGCCTCAAAACTATGGTGTTAAAGCTCATTGTGATGTCCAAAAAGGAAAAGGCTGAAATGTTAGTGTCTGCGTAGAATCCAGTTGTGGCTTCTAATATTTGGGAAGGCATGGGAGATAGTGAGTTTGGAGTAAGTTCATGAGGTGAAACCTCCTACTCAAAATTACTTAAATTATTTGAATAGCCATTGTGTAGGAGGCCTAGCATTCCATTATAATTAATAGGCCAGCTGTTGTTCCAGGATACAGATTAGAGTACACAGGATCATCTGACTTTTTAGACCATTTTTTCATGACCGAGGTTGAAACCAACAGGCTGAAATTGAAGTAGAAATTATGGGGGGGGGGTAGGGGTGTCTATGTGTTCATGAAGCAACTGTGTACAGTATATTGCAATGAAATATTGCATCCCTGAGTGTTTTGCTTGGAACCGTAAAACACTCTGTAGAATGCTATCAGAAACTATGTTTTAAATGATATTATCTAACTTATCTGAAGAATTTTAGTGTTTTTATAAGGGTAGAATATTTAAACATTAAGATCATAATTTGACTACTAAACCTTTGTCAAACCTGATGCCAAGCATACTTTACCCCAAAATGTTTTCCCTACTTTAGAACTGCTTTCATTATAGTCATGCAGACGTAAGCAGATTTAATCAGTTTTAAAAACCAAATAATCAACTAAAATGTGCATGATTAGTGAACTTAGATTATTAGCAATGGTGAAAATAGCAACAAATCTTGTGCCATGAAGTAAACTACTGCCTCAAAACTATGCTCATCACAAACCAGTTAGGGCAAATCCATTATGGTTTTGAAGCTCGGTGGACGGGTATCCCAGCAATAACTTCTCAGGTCTGCATGCACACACTACTTATTTCATCTTACACTTAACTCCACTCTCCTTAGTCAGTATTGAAGCCCTGTACAAAAAGACCAGCTTGGCTTTTGCTCAAGATTCCTGCAGCATGTCCTTGTATCATGCAAAAAGTATGCTTTTTTCCCTTCAAAAGTATTAGTTTTCTTCATATGCATATATTTTGATTAATTCACATGAATTCTCCCATTTCATTTCATTCTCTAAAATGTATTTAATTAGATGAATGCCCTAAGGTGGGTCATGTGTGAATGTTGCTGAAATGATATAGGAAATGTAATTGAATGTAAATCCAATTCATTTCAAAACTGAATGCACATTTTAGTCATACTATTTGTTTCATTCAGTTTTCAAATACCACCACCATCAAGTGATTTCCAGAATCACATGACATCCATATGTGAAGGAGCATCTGTTCCAGTTAAGACATTTAGTGAAGAATAGAATCATAGAATTGTAAAGTTGGAAGGGACCCCAAGGTTCATCTAGTCCAACCCCCTGCAATGCAGAAATCTCAGCTAAAGCATCCATGACAGATGGCCATCCAAGCTCTGCTTAAAAACGTTCAAGGAAGGAGAGTCCTCAACCTCTCAAGGGGAGTCCACCAGCTCTTACTGTCAGAATGTTCTTCATGATGTTTAGTCAGAATCTCTTTTCTTGTAACTTGAAGCCATTGGTTCAAGTCCTACCCTCCAGAGCAGAAAAAGCATACTTGTTCCCTCTCCCATTTCACACAGATGGCTATTATTATAACTCCCCTCACTCTCCACATTTCCAGGCTAAACATACTCAGCTCCTTCAACCATTCCTCATAAAGCCTGTTTGCAGATCCTTGATCACTTTGGTTGCCTTCCTCCGCACACACGTTCCATCTTGTCAACATCCTCCTTAAACTGTGGTGCCCAGAACTGAACACAACATTCCAGGTGTGATCTGACCAAGGCACAATAGAGTGGTAATATTCTTCCCTTGATACTTCTGTTGAAGCAGTTTATCCCCTGCTTGTTTTGCTCTTTTCTTCCCATTCCGTTTCCCTTAGGTCTTGTATCTATTAGATTGTGAGACTGTGGGCAAGGACTGCCTTATCTTTTCATAACTGCACTGCTAGAAGGCAGGTGCTTCATAAGTGCATATTAACAATAACTATTTGAAAACAATGTGCCCCCCCCAAAGGTGATACAAGATCGCCCCCACCTTGTAAGAGACTATACCCTGTCTGGATGCCACCCATTATAATTGCCAATATGTGTATTTATCTAAACTAATTTATTTATTTATTAATAATATGCCAGCTATAACCATCCATAAAGCGGAGAAAATATTTTTGGATGCATATCTTCCTTAGAAATGTGTTATTTATAAAATAACAAACCTAAGTCTTTGTTTCACTGAACAATGCCTTGGTCGGAGAAAGAAAAGTCCCATTAGAATAACCAGCAAAGCAGTACAGTATTTGGTTAGCTACTGAATGGCCCGCTTCTGTCTTCCTTTACGCATAGCGGGAAACTTTGGAAAACGGGCGGCTGATGCTTTGAAACGTTACAACACGACGGAGCGGCGCGCGCTTTGTAACTTTTTTTATCCAGCTTCTGGCAGCCTCAGCCTTATCCCAAACTTTTATTTTCACCGAAACTTCCCCATTTCCACGGGCTTCGGCGCTCGCAGCCCTGCCGTGGGCCCGGCTGCAGCAGCCGCGGCGCTCCTTCCGGCTCTCCCTCCCCCGCGCTGGCTTAGCAACCTCGTCGCAACCTCTCGGGTCGCTGGAGTGTGTCAACTCCGGTTTCGAAGGCTGCGCAGGTCTCAACATGCCCGGGAAAGCAGCTCTTCGGTTGGCGGCGAGTGACGCAACGGCCGCGCGCGTGCGTGTCAATAGAGCAACCCTCACTCGCAGCAGGAACAGCAGCAGCACGTGCATGACCTTTATAATTAAATTCCCCGTTTCACAATAAGCGCAATAAAGGCACTCGGGGCGGTGCATTTGCAAAAAGTAATTATGCTGGGGCCTGGCACCGGAGCGTCGTAGCCCGCGGGCAGCGTTTCCAAAATGCTGAGCGCGCTCACACACAGCCCCGGCGGAGCGACTTTCAGAGGCGGGCGCCGGGTTCAAGGGCGCAGCGAGGCTCTCCCACTGGGTGCTGCTGGACGGGGAGAGCGTGTGCTCCGAGGGGAAGGAGATTAGCACAGCCTGTTATACACCCTCTCTGTGTGTGTGTTTGTGCGTGGCGCCTTGTTGTGCGAGCGCTTCAGAGGGGGAGCGTCGTAGTTCCTTATCGCCCAGGGCGGGGTGCAGAGATGGCTCTCCAGCGAGCCGTAACCGAGAAAGGTTTCGGTGTCCTCAGGGCCGGGTGTGGGGGGGGGGAGGGAAGGAGAATCGGGGCGCGGCGGCGCGGCCCACGGTGAAGTGGGCGAGTCAAGATGTCCACTTCTGGGCGCTGTAGGGCGATGATGTCAAAGGGGTGGGAGTTTCGCCTCAGGAGGGTGGAAGGCCCTCCCTCAGCGAGGGGGCGGGCACAGCCGCGCCGTGTCTTTGGGGACGGAAAGGTGTTTTGTGTTGGGAGTGGTGGGGGCGCTTTGACGACGACAACGACGAGTGGGGGACGCCGCGCACGGAAAGTCCTGCCAACTCGTGGCGAGGCGGGGCGGCGCGCATGACGCGACCGCGCACTAAAACCTGACACTCGCCAGCTGTTCGGGCTCCTCCTCGCCCCCCTTCCTTCTCCCTCTTTCTCCTCCCCTCCCCCGCGGCGTCGGCGGCTGCTGCTGCTGCCGCCGCCGCCGCCCCAGTGCATTGTGGGCGCAGTCCGTTGTTCATTTGCCATTCGACCTGGGCCGGGGCCTGCTGGGGCGGAAGGGCTGCTGCTGCTGCTGTGGCTGGCGGAGTCGGATCCATAGTGGGGGAGAGCGAGCGCTTGAGGAGAAGGAGGCGGAGGCGGCCACACGGGCTAGAGAGCGCCGGGATAAGATTTCAACCTCCCCCCCCCGCCCTTACTCCCCCTTTTTTTAATTACTCGGGAAGGCTGACTGGAACCTAACCGGGAAGGCTCGCTGCCTCCGTCGTCTTTACCCGTCACCGCGGTCGGTTAGGAGGGGGACAGTTGGGCGCGCGGCGGGAATAGAGAGGGAGGGGCGGGGGGGAGGCAGGCGGGCGGGGGGCGCGCGCGCGCTCGCCCGCCATGTTCGCGGAGATGAACCGCAGGACCTTGGCGTTCCGGGGGGGCGGCCTGGTCAGCGCGGCCGCCGCCGCCGCCGTTGCGGGAGGCGGCGGCCCTACGGCTAACGGGGGCGGCGCCGCGAGCGAGGCCTGGGTCCGCCAGGAGGCCGAGCAGCTGAACGGCCAGGGGGTGGAGGAGGAAGTGGAGCTGGAGACTGTGGAGTTCGAGGTGGCCGAGCTGGAGGCCACGGACGCCGCCGGGAAGGATCTCCTGCTCTTACCCACCACCCCTCCGAACTCGGAAGGTGCCGACGCGCCGGTCGCTGCCGCCGCCCCCGTGGGCCCCATGTTCGCCGAGAGGAACCGCCGGACCTTGGCCTTCCGCGGCGGGGGCTCGGCGTCGGCGAACAATGGCTGCGAAGGGGCGGCCTGGACGCGGCGGCCGTTGAACGGGCGGGGGGCCGGCGGTGGCGAGGAGGAGGACCTGGAGCTCGTGGGCGTGCTGGAGGGGAAAGACCTGGTGCAGGACGGGGGGTCGCTGAGCGACAGCAGCGAGGACGAGGAGGACGGCGAGGGGGGCAGCCTGGGCGATGGCAGCGGCGCCGAGGGCGGCAGCTGCAGCAGCAGCAGGCGGTCCGGGGGGGACGAGGCGGAGGTCAGCAGCGTGGGCGCGGGGGAGGGGGAAAGCATCCAGCACTTCCCGCTGGCGACCCGGCCCAAGTCCCTCCTGCAGAAGCTGCACGTCTCCTTCCAGAGCGCCTGGCTCAAGGAGTTCCCGTGGCTGCAGTACTGCCAGCAGACCGGGCTCGTGTCCTGTGCCTGGTGCACTGCCGCCGCCTCCACTAACACCTCCGCGGACGGCGGCAGCAACGGCGGCGGAGGGCACGACGAGCTCTGCAAGGGCACTCGCAACTACAAGCGCGCCCTGCTTCTCAGGCACCACATCTCCACCGAACACCGCCTCAACGAGCCTGTCACTGCTGAGCAGGTCAGTCGAATCAGGGCAGGGAGGGGGGAGCAGCGGGTTCGGACGGGCGGGGCGGCTGGTGTGGGGGTCAGGGCTGGTGGGGCATATCTCTCCTTTGGGGAGTCTCGTGCAAAGCAGCGTGCCCACGTGTGCAAGCTGCTTTAACTGGATTCTTCTCTCCCCTATAGCCTGGGTTTGAGGGCACATTGTACTCTGTTCACCTTCTGTCTCCAGTAAGCAGATTATTCTGCCTTCTGTTTTCTAGCTGACTTGTCTGTTAGTTTTGTTTAGAAGCTTTACCGACCGCCACATAACCTTTTAACATTGTGAGCTACCATAATGTTTACCTTGTATAATAGCTTCCTGTATGGTAATTACCTGTTTCTCCAATCTAGTTCTCCAATGTAAAAGATGGAGAGGACACAAGTAAGGTTCTCCTGGCAGGCAGTAACCTCTGCAGTTGATCCCTGTGACATTTGTCTTTGTACCACTACATAGACCCTGGATCAAGATGCATATATGATGCTTTTACATAGATCACCCTATGCTTCAAAAACATGAATAACCACAGTTGGAAAAATTTGTAAATGATACTGAAATTTATTTATTGCATTATATCCCACCTTTTTCTCCAAGGAGCTCAATATGGTGTACTTTCTGTCCTCATTTAATCCCCACAACAACCCTGTGAAGTAGGTTAGGCTGAGAGGCAATGACTGGCTAATGGTCACTTAGTGAGATTCATGGCAGAGTGGGGATTTGAATCCTGGTCCCCCAGGTCCTAGTGTAATACTGACCACTACACCACACTATGTCTAATTGGCTGAAATGAAACTTTAAGAGTTCTTAGACTTTTGTGAATTCTCCCCCACACAAGGACAGCAGATAGTTTATAAATAGTTCTGAAGGATGCTTTGAGTGGCTTTCATTATCTTCAATGCAATGGTTATGTGTAGAATATTGATGAAACCAAGTGAGTTGCATAGAAGCTTTTGTGCAGGTTTGCAATATTACATTAATCGTTTAGCGTACTCCAATAGGAATATTCTGTATTCCTAGATAATATCAAACTTTAGAAATTCCCTCAGCTTTCCAGATGTAAAACTGATACTGAAACTAGTTGCACATGACACTTTTGCATCTGCAAACCTGGATATAGATGATTAAATATCTACATAGTATGTTTGGTTCTACATTTATTAAAATAGTGGTGAAGTAGAATTTTTTACATTTCTAGGAATTCAGAATAGCATTTCTAGTTTCATAAAAATCATTTGAGATCGGTTAAGAAAATCAGCTAAGGGATATGTGAATAAAATGGATGCCAATGTACATCTGAATCGTGCGGTCATCTGATGAAGCCTGTTGGGCACATTCAAAGTTGGGACCTTATTGGACGTGGGGACTGGAGCTAGTTTATGGCTAGTGACTTGGCCTAAGGCAAGGGTAGGAGCCCGGGGCCACCAGATTTTGTTGCTCCCGTCAGCCCCAGCCAGTATGACTAGTAGAATGGAAGTTAAATTGTCCAGCAATCAACTGAAATTGGCCATGTGGAAATCATTGTTCAAATTTATGGCAGTTTCCCTAAAACTTAAGTGCATATTACACTTTTCCCTCCATTCCATGTCTTGGTGTGAGTGTGCTTCTTACCTCATTTGGGTTAGTAGGGCAGTACTAGAGAGGCTGGAATGAGGGCCTGTGCATAGGCAGGCTCCAAAATATTCTCATCTGGGGGGGGGGCATAAATAGACTTTCACTCTAAGCATGGTAGGCCAGTCACCCCCCCTGCAAAAAAATCACTGGTATGTTCTTGCCTCCTTGCCAGAACCAGTGAGTGCTGGACAGATGAACTACAGGGAAGTTCTCTGTACAGGGAAATCTCTGTACAGGTGCCTAGGAGGTAATTTCTGAAGCAGAATGTAGACACCTCTGCTTTTCTGAGCTTTGAGCTGGAAATAAGGATTGTTTTCACTGCATTTGTGCTTTGTTTTTGAAGGTGCTTGCCTCAGAACAGTACAATATTTGGTACTTAAGGGGCAAGGTCATAGTAATGATGATTGGCTTTGAAGGCCAGCTTAAATTTGTGGCCCTCTTTATTGACTTCTGTCTTTGTGTGCTACATGTTCCTACTGCTTTTAGCATGGATAGTCACTTAGGCTTCAAGCACTATTGAATAAATGCCTTTTCAATTTTATAAACTTCTAGGTTTTCCTGCTTGAAACCTTTGTGCTGGAAAAAGGACAGTATGCCTTTCAAACACCCAAAGCTTGGTTTGGTGCTTTTTGTGCACTGTGCATCTTTTCAGTCTTTTAACTACAGTGGTACCTCGACTTACGAAGGTGATCTGTTCCGTGGCGCTCTTCGGAAGTCAAAATGTCCATTTTCCGCATGCGCAGAACGTGCGCGGCAAAAATACCTCCGGGTTAGCGGACTTCGGAAGTCGAAACCTTCGGAAGTCAAGGCATTCGTAAGTTGAGGTACCACTCTATAAAATTCTTCCCTGTGATTAAAGGAAAGGAAATATTCACTGGTGGCTATATGTGTATCAACTTGCTGAAGAACAACTGAAAAACTGTGTTTCTCATCTGTAGCAGTAGTGATTTTAATGAATAGAGTGTTGGAGACTAGTGAAAGCAATGTGTCCTACAAAGTATGTCCTTAAACATTAGCATTTCAATAGTTATCGTATTCTAATTTCTTTATAACAGCTATTGTATTTCAGCACTGAGATATAGTGGTGGTGGGTAACAGCTGTAGTTTCAAGTTTACAGGAGTCTCAGGTATAGGAACTCATTGTTCTGATTCCTTCTAAATGACTTGAATACATTTTGCTTGGGAGATATTTTCCATAAGTCTTATATCTCTTTCTTTCTATTTGAAGGTAGCATATCTGGGAAGCCTAACAAATTATTTCCCCCTCAAAGTAAAACATGAGCAGCTCCAATTAGTGTAGTTGTTGCTTTCCTTATGCCATACTTAATTATGTAAAATGCAGAGGTTTTCCTCATAGCCATGCCAGTTGGGCTGATGGGAGTTGTAGTCCAAGGCATCTTGAGGGCAACAGATTGAGAAAGCTGGTTTAGACTCATGCAGTGGAGAATGTGGGGTATAATATTTTAAATAGGCACAGGAAGCTGATCTCTCTTCAGTTTAAGGATCCTGAAAATAGATGTAGGGCGTTAGTCTCCAAATCTCTTGGGCTTGTGTCTGAAGATCTGTTTGAGGATTAGGTTGTTAAGCTAATTAAAATCCTCCCGTTTGCACATCTTATATTTCACCTTGCATTTCACAGACATTTGAGGGAGCAGCAGTATAAAATAGCAATCTGAATTTTCTTGTAGAATGTATGGAATCCATTCACTTGTTTCCCTTTGTCAAATGTGTCTAGGTAGAAACTTTGCCTTGTCTAGAAAAGGTGATGTGTGATTATCACAACAGTACATTACAAAGAAAATTTAATTATGCTTTTTTTGTATGATGATGATTTTCAGTTACGAGAAGTAAGACAAGTAGGATTTCTGTTCTCTTTCCAGTGTAGCACTTGGAAAATCACATGGCACACTTCTGCTTGAATATGTAGGCTTTGTGCTCAGCGGGAGCTAAAGTTCTTTAACTTGAAAAGTAATGATCTTCAGCTTCTGTTACTATCATCTTTGCTTCTAAACTTCTAGTGCCTAGGGTTCATGAAGCTGTGTGCTTACTTAGTTTAGTGTAAAGAGCAGACCCACCCCCCTTCCCTGTCCATGCATTGTGAACCACTTCAGAAATCAGACACACAATAACAACAATACTTGTGAAATTGCTTGGGTGAAATCCAATGTTGCATGGATGAACTTCTCCTTCCTCCTCTCTAGCATGCACACACAACAGCCCTTCCTGCTGTGGAGAGTCCCCAATTCTGTATCAATGAAATTGTACACCTGTGTTTTAATATTTTCTATTTTTTATCTAGATGTCTTGGCATACATATCTGAAGAGGTGCAGTGGGGTGTAGCTATCCTGTTTAGCTGAAATGTTAGGGCTCCATTCTTGTACTCTGTCTCTTGGAAGTACAGTGGTACCTCGGTTTAAGTACACAATTGGTTCCGGAAGTCTGTACTTAACCTGAAGCATACTTAACCTGAAGCGAACTTTCCCATTGAAAGTAATGGAAAGTGGATTAATCCGTTCCAGACGGGTGCGCGGAGTACTCAACCTGAAGCGTACTTAACCCGAAGAATGAGTGTAATTGGTTCTGGAAGTCCGTACTTAACCTGAAGCGAACTTTCCCATTGAAAGTAATGGAAAGTGGATTAATCCGTTCCAGACGGTCTGCGGAGTACTTAAACCGAAGCGTACTTAATCTGAAGCGAACTTTCCCATTGAAAGTAATGGAAAGTGGATTAATCCGTTCCAGATGGGTCCGCGGAGTACTTAAACTGAATGTACTCAAACCGAGGCGTACTTAAACCGAGGTATGACTGTAAGCTCCATTGAACTTACTGGGACTTGCCTCCAAGACATGTATAGGATTGTGATGTAAGTGACTGTATCACATATTAGAAAGTTAAAATGTAAACTGTAGTGGTCAATAGTGTACCTAGTATTCTTCATAAATAAAAATAGATTTTTTTAAAAAAATGTGGAAATCACAGCTAAAGACCAGCACTGACATGAAATTATTTGCGTATATTGTTTCTATATAATTGGGTGTGAAGAAAATATTTCAAAATATGCCATAATTTTAAGTGTCATCTCTTTGCTGGAAAATAAAATAATCCCATCAGCCTTGTTGACTGTTTACCTTTTTCTTTTTAAAACATATGTTGACTTGAGGATTCTGAATGAAAAGGAGCATTTTGTCTTGGAGGGAAAGGCTGTACTTAATATTTTTCTATAAAATGTTGCAATGTGGACAGTAACCTATTCTACCAATCAGAGTTAGAAATCCGTCAGGTGCATTTTGCGACTGGAGCAGGTTTAACTGTGACCATGTGGAGATCTCTGGACGCCAGGTTGGCGACTGACATCTCCAGCTTTCTTAAGCAAGCAAGCAGAAGAGCTTATTTATTGTATTTATATCCCACCTTTTTTGTTTACCTCCCCCCCTCAGTTAATCTGTATGACAACCTTGTGAGGCTGTGATTGGCCAAACGTCACCCAGTGAGCTTCATGACTGAGTGGGGATTTGAATCCTAAGCTCCCATGTCTTAGTTCAACACTTTAACCACTATACCCCACTGGCTTCCTAGGGTACTACTGCTATGGGGCAGCTATATAAATTAAACAAAAATAAATTTCATTCCATGAAAAAATGGCACCTACATATTCCATTGTGGCAACTGTAACCTAGATTTAAGGTGCCATCTGGCAGTATATTTGAGTTTCTAACCCTGCTACCAATTAAGATTTGTACCTTGCCTTTCAATTGATTAAGTTGCATAAGAAATAAACAAATGTAGGTCAACTTGCAGAAGAAATGAGTAAATATAGGTCTTCCCAAGACCATAGGATTAGGCAGTAAATGGTAGCTCAGTGGTTTTGGTTCACTATTGATTTGTCTGCACGTTAACCTAGTACCACCGCCTCGCCAATGTGGGGATCCAGGGCATAGCCCTTCAATGGCTGTGCTCGTTTCTCTCTGGTCGGGGACAGAGGGTGGTGCTTGGGGGGAGGGGAGGAACTGTTGTCTTGGCACTCCTTGGTGTGTGGAGTGCCACAGGGTGCGATACTCTCCCTGATGCTTTTCAACATCTTTATGCGCCCCCTTGCCCAGCTTGTCCGGAGTTTTGGTTTGGGTTTCCATCAGTATGCTGATGACACCCAACTCTATCTGTTGATGGACAGCCATCCTGACTCGGCCCCAGACACACTGATCAGATGTTTGGAAGCTGTGGCTGGATGGTTACGTGGGACCCGGTTGAAGTTAAATCCTTCGAAGACAGAGGTCCTTTGGCTGCGTCGGGACGATATGGGATTGGGGGGCCAACTCCCATCTCTTGTGGGGGTGCAATTCGTGTCAGCGCCATCTGTTAAGAGTTTGGGTGTAATCTTCAACACCTCCCTTTCTATGGAGGCGGAGGTTGTAGCTATATAACAAAGGTGGCATTTTTTCATCTCCGCCAAGCTAAGCAGTTGACTCTTTACCTCTCTTGCCCTGACCTAGCCACTGTGATCCACATGACGGTCACCTCCAGGCTTGATTATTGTAACTCACTTTACGTGGGGCTGCCCTTGATACTATCCCAGAGAAACTCCAGCGAGTGCAGAATGCCACGCCGAGACTCCTTATGGGGTCCTCACTGTGGGATCACATTCACCTGGTGCTATACCAGCTGCACTGGCTCCTGGTGGAGTACAGGATCAGGTTTAAGGTGCTGGTTTTATCCTTTAAAACCCTATACGGCCTAGGACCCTCATACCTATGGGACTGCCTCTCCTGGTATGTCCTATGGAGGACCTTACGGTCTTCAGATAAAAACATCTTGGAGATCTCGGGCCACAGGAAGGTTAGGCTGGCCTCAGCCAGAGCCAGGGCTTTTTCGGCCGTGGCCCCGATCTGGTGGAACGTTCTATCACAAGAGACTAGGGCCCTACGGGACTGGACATCTTTCCGCAGGGTCTGCAAGACAGAGCTGTTTCACCAGGCCTTTGGCCAAGGCACAGTCTGACCCACTCTCTCTTTCTGTAATCCTCATAGAACCCTAACCCAATGGTTGCCATTAATTTGATTCTGAATTGATTTTAGAATGTATTTTAATTAAATGACACTGTGATTTATGTACACTGTGCTATTTTTACTTGTTGCTGGTCGCTCTGAGCCCGGCTTTGGCTGGGGAGGGTGGGATACAAATAAATTGTTGTTGTTGTTGTTGTTGTTGTTGTTGTTGTTGTTGTTGTTGTTACTCACTGCTTACTGGATTCTTACAAATAATTCTGGTATTGGGCAGTCTTGTGGCAACTGACCCAAGTTCAGACAAGAGTTGACAATTTGGGATGTCCTGAGTGGTCTTCTTGTTACTCACCATTAGGCTTCCCTGCATCTTCACTAGTTAGCATTCATTATAGTTCAGCATTAGAGCTGCAATGGCATAGTGATAGTTACTAGTATTCATAGCTTGTTTTAATACAGAGATTGAGCCAGTTTCTAATCCTATTTGGCAGTTGGGCAGGGTTCTGAGCCACTCTTACCACAAGGTATAGTCCGTCCCTTTCCAGGTGCAATCAAGATCTGCTACTGCTCTTGTCGCACCCCACAAATTGTGGTAATTGGTAACTAAATTTCTAGAAAATACCTTTGGCACATGAGCTTTTAAAGAAGAATTGTTTAGCATGATACTGGTTTAGGATCACTTATTGCAAATTATCATAGAATTGTAGAGTTGGAAACGACCCTGAAGATCATCAAGTCCAACCCCCTGCAATGCAGGAATATGCAACTGTCCCATATGGGGATAGTTCTTACATTAATACTAACTTTTTTCAGGTGCTATATTGACACTAACATCAGGTCTTACTTGTACAGTGGAACCTCGGGTTGTGGATCCGTTCCGGGGTGCCTTTTGCACCCCGAAAAGTCCGCAACCTAAGCATCTATGCAGGCACGTGACATCATTCGTCGCATCTGCACAGGTGCAAAGTGCGATTTAGCGCTTCTGCGCATGCGCACGGGTTATGGACGCGCTGAACCCAGAAGTAACCTGTTCCGGGATGTCCGGGTTCGGCATGTCCATAACCCAAAAAGACGCAACCCACAGCAGATGCAGCCCGAGGTATGACTATATTTTTGTCACATGTCCTTCAATATGTATACTGAGATTTTTCAAAAAGAAATAATGTAATCATAAAGACTTAACTTGAATGATAATAGCAAATGAATAATAAAACCACTAAATATCTATTGCTCAAGCATGGGGCACTTTGGGAACAAGTCAAAGTCAGGTTTTGGTTGCTGAATCTTGAATTAATTGTGCTCCAATTCACAAATGAATTGCTTACATTGTCATAAGTTTTCAGCTGTATCCTATTACCAGCTGTATCAAGTTATTAGATGATACAGCAGTTACTGTAACTGGGTTCACATCCTAGCCTCTGGCTTTATACCCATATATGAACATGGGTTTGTGTTGCTAGAGCAACCACCAACTTCTGGTGTGTAGAGCTGCTGCACAGGACAGATAGGTTGAAAGTGTGCGTGGCAAAGGTGAAATTGATGTAGCATTTTGCAGCAACAGTCGCCTTCAGGTGAGTATCAAATGTGTATGTGTGTGCTACTGTTACTCTCCCTCCCCGCCCTCTTTCTGTCTAGGGTACAAAGAGTTCTAGTCCCATTGCTTTTGACGGAGTGTTAGTTGATACCCATAATTGTGTTAACTGAGATTATTGGTTTGGTAGGCAAAGACAGTGGAATCGTCTATACTTTTTCTGGGTGTGTAACTTGTGCAAGGAAGAAAGGCACCACTGAGTATTAATTTGTGGGATGGAGGATGAGGGTGTTTTGGCTGAGGGTGAGAGGAACTCCTCTTGTGAGGGGATTCTGCTGTGTCAGCAAACTCTGAAACAGGTGCACCTTCAACTTTGGATCCACAGTGTATACATGGCTGAGTTTTATTTCTAAAGCAAAGGATTAATCACCTTATTTTGAAGTCATTGGTTGAAAGAACTGAGATAATGCTCATCAAATTTGCAGATGACACCAAACTCGGAGGGGTAGCTAATGCTGTTGAATACAGGATTGGTCCCGTTGCTTGGTCCCAGCTCCTGCCAACCTAGCAGTTCGAAAGCATGTCAAAATGCAAGTAGATAAATAGGAACCGCTACAGCGGGAAGGTAAACAGCGTTTCCATGTGCTGCTCTGGTTCTGCAGAAGCAGCTTTGTCATGCTGGCCACATGACCTGGAAGCTATACGCCGGCTCCCTCGGCCAATAATGCGAGATGAGCGCGCAACCCCAGAGTCGGTCACGACTGGACCTAATGGTCAGGGGTCCCCTTTACCTTTACCTTTATGACCTTAGCAGAGTGAATGGAGAATTGGGCCCAAACTAAAAGTGAATTTCAGTAGGGACAAATGTAAGGTTTTGCACTTAGGTAGGCAGAAGCAGTAGCACAAATATAAGGTAGGGGGAGACTTTGCTTACTACTGTAGCAGTACATGAGAAAAGGATCTAGGGGTCTTGTGGACCACAAACTTAACGTGAGTCAACAATGTGATGCAGCAGCAAAAAAGCTAATGCTATTCTAAGCTATACTTCAACAGAAGTATAGTGTCCAGATCAAGGCAAGTAATAATAGTCCCACTTTATTCTGCCTTGGTCACTCACACCACACCTGGAATACTGTTCCAGTTCTGGGCACCACAATTTAAGAAGGATGTCGACAAGTTGCAGGGAACCAGGCAGAGGGCCTTCTCGGTAGTGGCACCCACCCTATGGAATGCCCTCCCATCAGATGTCAAAGAGAAAAACAGCTACCAGATTTTTAGAAGACATCTGAAGGCAGCCCCGTTTAGGGAGGCTTTTAATGTTTAATCGATTATTTTATCTTTCTGTTGGAAGCCGCCCAGAGTGGCTGGGGAAACCCAGCCAGATGGGCGGGGTATTATTATTATTATTATTATTATTATTATTATTATTATTATAGAACTCAAACCAATGGCTTCAAGTTACAAGAAAGGAGATTCCAACTAAACATCAGGAAGAACATTCTGACAGTAAGAGCTGTTGGACTCCCCTTGAGAGGTTGTGGACGCCTCTTTCTTGGAGGCTTTAGCTGAGATTCCTGCATTGCAGGGGGTTGGACTAGATGAACCTTGGTGGTACCTTCCAACTCGTGATTCTAAGTGCAATTGCATTCTTCATTGAGGGAACAATGCCTGTTTCTCCTAAGCAGCTGGAAACAGCATGAGGTTGTATCCTTAATATAGCTTATCTGCTTGTTATTAAAAATGCATTTATAAAGTTTACCATAGAGTCAAGAAATAATGAGTTGAAATAGTTGAGAATCCTTGATTTGTGTTGGCTGCATGATACCACTGCATGATACCTACATTGGCTCCCAGTACGTTTCCGAGCACAATTCAAAGTGTTGGTGTTTACTTTTAAAGCCCTAAACGGCCTCCGTCCAGTATACCTGAAGGAGCGTCTCCACCCCCATCGTTCTGCCCGGACACTGAGGTCCAGTGCCAAGGGCCTTCTGGCGGTTCCCTCGCTGTGAGAACAAGTGGCACGCACCCTGTGGAACGCCCTCTCACCAGATGTCAAAAAGAAAAACAACTACCAGACTTTTATAAGACACCTGAAGGCAGCCCTGTTTAGGGAAGCTTTTAATGTTTAATAGATTATTGTATTTTAATATTCTGTTGGAAGCCGCCCAGAGTGGCAGGGTATTATTATTATTACTGTATTATTATTAGTGTATGTTTTGTTGAACTGAATGATGGGGAGGCTGTGGGCTGAGCACTAAACAAAATACTTCTTTAATTGGTAAGTTAGAAATAAAAAATAGTCTTATTCATTTGGAACTTCAAACCAAAAAGTCACTACTTAGATACTAACTTCTTAATTCCTCCATTCTCAATTACAGGAATCTGAAGTAACATCGGAATTGGCTAATGAGAGGGATTGTGATTACAACATTAGGCCAAATGAGAACTCTTACTGCTATCAACTATTACAAGAACTAAATGAGCAGAGGAAAAAGGGCATTCTTTGTGATGTTCATATTGTAGTGAGTGGAAAGGTCTTCAGAGCTCACAAAAACATCCTGGTTGCAGGCAGCCGTTTCTTCAAGACTCTATATTGCTTTACAAACAAAGAAAGCCGTAACCAAACCACTGTTACCTACTTAGATGTTGTTGCTGTTCAAGGCTTCTCTGTCATCTTGGACTTCCTATATTCTGGCAACCTTGTGCTTACAAGCCAGAATGCAATTGAAGTAATGTCAGTAGCCAGCTACCTTCAAATGACAGAGGTTGTCCAATCCTGTCGCAATTTTATCAAAGATGCCTTAAATATAAGCATAAAATCAGAAGCCCCAGAAGCTGTCGTTGTGGATTACAATAGAAGGTCTGTTAGCAGGGATGGATTGTCTTCAAGGGATCAGAAAGTTGCTAGTTTTTGGGCCACACGAAATCTTACTAACTTGGCAAGCAGTATAAAAACTGAAAATGATGGCTACTGCATAGATGAGAGCCAATCTGAAAATTACCAAATGCATGATTGGGTCCAGGACAGCTCACCTGAAATGGCTGAAAATGAATCTCAAGGTGAGGGAAAGGTATTTGTATGGAATGATATGAGCTCACAGGGACAATCGCTTCAAGAACCTGGAAAAGCAAGAAGGAAAAACCAAACTGCTAAAAGGTTTGTTTACAATATACCACCCAATAATGAAGAAACATTAGAAGAATGTGCAGCTACTCAATCATCGGTCCAATATCCAGAAGAAGACTTGCAGTTTATCAAAGAAGAAGCAGGTAAATACTAGTAGCATAGTTATCCTAAGCATAATGGTTTGTTATATTCATTGACTTGTTGTAAAACTGTTTAGAACATCCTCTCACATGGAGTAAAATGTGCTGTCTGGGTGTAAACTTGTTCCCCTAGAACACATTTTTCCAATCTAGGCTAGTTTAATTTTAAAATGAGATTTACTTTATTGTAACAACCACTTTTTTCTGTGTCTTAGGGTAGGAGTGCCAAGGGCTTTTAAATAATGCTTCCTTTGCTGTGCTGCTCTGAGACACTTGAGGTTTTTATAAGTAAAAGGGGGAATGGCACCTGGTTTTATAATTTGATTTAAAATGGGCTAACCCTTAAAGGGAGATGGTGGGGCAATCTGACTTTTCAGTGCCACAAAAGGTGTAGATGTTGTTTGCTCCTGAAAGGCTGCTTCCTTTCATAGTTGCCCACTGCTTCAGCGTTCTTAAGTCAATAGGTATATTGGTTATTAAATTTGTCTTTCCAAGATCACATATTTAAGGAGAAATTACTGGATAGGCATCTTAACACCATTTCTATGTTTTAAATTATAATAATGATGAAGATTTTGACTTAATGACATGACCAATATTGTGGATGCAGCAATTTTAAATGTTCTAGCTTTCCAGTCATATTGTGTTTACACATTGTTCTGAATAGGCTACTATTTCATGATAAAGGTTCCTGGCATTATAGCTTCTGACAGGGTTCACATCACCACCAAAGACTTTTTTATCTGCTGGGGTGCAGCAGGCTTTTTCTTAAATTTGTATTTTTCATTTTTTCGCCAATTAGAACCAGTTTCTAAGAAGTAACTTTTGGCTCACGTTAGCATGTTGTTGATTTGGTGTATATTTCTGCATTAGACGAGTTACTTTCATGTCCTGCAGAAGATGGAAGAGTCTGAAACACTCAGGAGTACATTGTTTTATATAACAATTATCAGGGAGCAGAATTTTTTTTAGAAAAGTTTCCAGTATCTCTTTCTCATGGAAAAAGTTCTGTGTTATAAATTCATTAGTAACATTGATTGTCTGTCAGTTGCAAATCCAGTACAGTGGTACCTTGGTTCTCGAACTTAATCCATTCTGGGAGTCCATTCGATTCCTGAAACGGTTTGAAAACAAAGGCGTGGCTTCCAATTGGCTGCAGGAGCTTCCTGCACTCAAGCGGAAGCCACATCTGACATTTGGTTTCTGAAAAACATTTGCAAACCAGAACACTTCTGGGTTTACGGCGTTTGGGAGCCAAGCTGTTCGAGTACCAAGGTACCACTGTGTTAAGCAAGCTCCCCAGTTCAAGTAAATTAAACATGCTAAATTAGAACAATTCTCTAGGGCCAGTGTTGGGAACCTTGGGCCACAGGGACAAATGCAGCTTTCCAGGTCTCTGTATGTAGCTCTTGAGTCTTTGCCCAGCCACACCCCTCATTCACTCTGCATCTCACCTTCTTTAAGTGTTCTTGCCTAGCTTGCATGAGTCCTTGCACTCTGATAATACTTCTTCCTTGTCTGGATGGAGGATATGTGAGTGTGTTGAAACTAGCCTATTAGTCATCTGATATCTTGCAATGATCTCTAGAGCTCATATGAAATCTTCCCAGAGCCAGGTTTTTCTGTCGTAGAAAGCTTTTAAGGCAAAGCTTTCCAAACTGTCGTGAAAAGTTAGTGTTTCGGCTGCACTGTCATGCAAATGCTCCCCGCCCTCCTCCTTGGGCTGGAAAGGGGTTAGTTTAACCTCCAGTTTGGTAGTAAAACTGAATTACTGTGTTACAAAATGATGCATGTCTAAAACGTGTGTCACCAACGTAAAAAAGTTTGGAAAGTTCTGTTTTAAGACCTCTTCCTTGCTTAGTGGACTCACAGAAGGTCTCACACAGGTAGTGATGGTCGCGTGGGGGCAGTTCTGGGGTTGTTCTGGCTATACGTGATTTTGGCTTTTCATGCAGTTCCTGGAACCTACCCCCCATGCAAATTGTGACTCATCTGTACAACACCTTTGCTCATATAGTGCTTCTCAGTACACACTCAAAATATTTAAAGGTAAAGGGACCCCTGACCATTAGGTCCAGTCATGACTGACTCTGGGGTTGCGCGCTCATCTCGCATTATTGGCCGAGGGAGCCGGCATACATCTTCCAGGTCATGTGGCCAGCATGACAAAGCCACTTCTGGCGAACCAGAGCAGCACGCTTTCTGCCTAAATCCTAGGTTGACTTGCCAACTTAACTGTGTTTTTATATACCATATATATATCATGGCCTGAAAATATACGGTGTGTGGGTGTGGGTGTACACACCCACACCCCGTATATTTTCAGGCCATGATACAAACAGTCCTCAAGAATGAGACTACTGTACATTCTTCTGTTCCCTTTACATTGGAGTGTGACCTATCGGAATAGTCTATCAGAATAGACTTCTGAGTAGCTATTTGTAGTATTGCAACAAACTGGTGTTTATTTTGCATGCAAAAAGACTGTTTTGCATTGCCTGCAAAATTGAGATAAAATTAAATCTATCTGTTTTAAATCTATTAATGATTAAGGCTGATGAAATCTTCATAACCAGAAGAGTTCAGTAGGATTTTTAGTGGACAGGCATTTGATGCCCATACCCATTTTCTATTGCTATTATATGCTGATTTATTTATTCAGACTAAATGTGTGCTATTTTTTTTACAATTTTTTGTGTGTGCAAAATTTTGCTTTTCTTGTTCTAAAAATTGCAAAGCTCATGCAGCTGTGCCTTGAGTGTTCTGTGCATTTAAATGTTTACCGGTAAATCATTTTCATTTGTACATTCACATGGATATATACAATGATGTACCGGTAGGTCTTTAAGGGATTCTGTGAGAAAATTAAGCAATTGACATGTAAGAGTACTTTCCATGTTCCTATTAATTTTAACTTGAATAATCCATCACCTTGTACTTTCTTGTTCAGAGATTAGCTTAATATGCAACATCCCATGGTAATATCAGTACCATCGTTCTTTCCCTGGTATGTGTCCTAAGGGTGGGTTAAAATGTTTATAGATTCCAGAACCCATCAAAAATCTATGAGAAAATTTAAACATTTTTACCCACTGGGCCTGCAAACATTTCCATATCGCCACCAATAGTGACCATAAACTGAATTTTATCAGTGACCACACCTACTGAGGAAAATAATGCCTACTAATGCAGATTTCCAGCATGAAATGAGGTGTAGGTTGTTGTTGTTGTTTTTAAAAAAATTTGAGCACAGGAGACAACTGGTATTTAGAGGAGGAATGGTATCTTGTGTCTCATTTTCAGGTCTGCTTTGGAGAAGGTCTGAAACAGTTTCTTCTACTGTACTTTAAGTCTTTGTATCTGGTGCAAAATGCGAGAGCATACAGGCAATTGCCATTTTACACTTGTTCAGTGCACACGTGCATTGCTGCAACCCAGAAATTGCTGAGCATGAGGGTGGGCTTGCTTGGGGGGGGGAACACCAGGAACTCAACCCCCACACAAATCGGGGGTTGTCTGTAATTTGTTTTGTTACAGGTGTTTGGTTAGCAGTAAGAGAATTACATTCCATCAGACTTTTTACATATCTTAGCACACAGAGAGAAGATTCTTCCCATTCCCCTGAATTCTTTAGAAGAAGGGAAATAACAGCATCTCATTTTACATGTGATAAACCCACACATTTCCTTCCAAAGAAAAATGGGCAGGACATTGCTGACCTGAAAGCAAGGACTGATCCACAGCTAAAATTTCCAGACACCTGCTTTCTGGTGTTTGTAAACAGGGATTACCTCTTCTTAAGAATTATTAAGCCCTGGCTGGATAATTCCTACTAAGATGTAATTTTGTATGAAAAGTAATACATAAATTGGAATCTAATTCTGTGGTGGAGAGATGGCAGGGTCAAACCTATGCCAGTTATAGATTTGTGTGGAGATAATGTTGAAGGATGGGTTAAATCAGTGGTCTTCAACCCCCGGGCCACGGACCGGTAGCGGCCCGTGGATCAATTGGTACCGGGACGCCTAAAGGTAAAGGTAATGGGACCCCTGACCATTAGGTCCAGTCGTGACCGACTCTGGGGTTGCGCGCTCATCTCGCATTATTGGCCGAGGGAGCCGGCGTATAGCTTCTGGTCATGTGGCCAGCATGACAAAGCTGCTTCTGGCAAACCAGAGCAGCACATGGAAACACCGTTTACCTTCCCGCTGTAGCGGTTCCTATTTATCTACTTGCATTTTGACGTGCTTTCGAACTGCTAGGTTGGCAGGAGCTGGGACCAAGCAACGGGAGCTCACCCCGTCACAGGGATTCGAACCGCCGACCTTCTGATCAGCAAGCCCTAGGCTCAGTGATTTAACCACAGCGCCACCTGGGTCCCCCACCGGGCCGCCTAAGGATCATTAAATACAATTAAATTAAAATTATTAAATCAAAACAATCTAAATAAAATATAAACAATAAATGCCCCCCCCCCCTCAGCGGGCCACAGTAAAATTATCAAACGTTGACTGGTCCGCGGTGATAAAAAGGTTGGGGAGCACTGGGTTAAATGATATGAAGACTTGGAATATTTGGACTGTTGGCCTGATATCAGCTGCTGGTGGGTTAGTGCCATGTTCATGACTAGGAATGGATCATCTTGCTAACTTGGGCTGCATTGCCGGCACTTTTTCTGTGTAAGACTACTGAACCTATATTGGCTAGTTCCTATTTGGGTAAATATTCAGTGCTTAGCTAGGAGGTGATGATTGTGGTTGCTGTGATATGCAGGATACAGTTTTGTTTCTTGGCCAGGTATATTGTGAAGTTGGCTTTCAGTTTCAAATTAATTTTATTTTTCTAGGGATCACACTTAGAATGGACTCTGTTACTGATTTGTCCAGTTTGCTGCCTAACAGGCTGCTTGGCTGAATTATTGAAGGCCTTTGTTGAAAGCCTCAGTGATTTCAATACAGGTGAAACTCGGAAAATTAGAATATTGTCGAAAAGTGCAATTATTTGAGTAATGCAACTTAAAAGGTAAAACCAATATATGAGATAGATGCATGACATGCAAAGCAAGATACATCAAGCCTTTATTTGTTGTAATTGTAATTATTTGTCGTTAGGCGGGTCAATTATAAATGGAATGTAATTATTGAAATATAATAGTGATGTTTATTTTTGTATTGTTGTAACTATTTGTTTTATTACTGTGGAATTTCCAAAAGAAAGCAGTTGTAAAAATAAAAATAAAAAGTTGCATTACTGAAATAAATGTACTTTTCGACAATATTCTAATTTTCCGAGTTTCACCTGTATGATATAGAGGATTTCAGCAGGCTTAGATTGAGCCTCAAAGACTTGATGCCTCCCTGCCATAGCAAACGAGTGTGGTGTTGCATATTGCTGAGTTTGTACTGGATTTTTCATTCATTTATATAAATGGAGTGTCTGGGGAGACAGGGATGTAAGAATAATGCCTTTGTTATAGACAGAATGCTACCCGGTCAAGATCTGTATCTTGGACACAATTTCCCTCCCGATGGTTGTGGCTCAATTTAAACCATCCTACCTTGGAAACTTGCTGTTCTAAGGAGTTTTTGTTAGATTTTATAAATAATTGTTAGTGGCCTTGTAGCTCATCAGGTAAGCCTGTGGGACAGTGAATTTGATGCAGGATATTGACATGATTGCATGGAGATGCTTTCTCCTACATTTGCAGATCCAGGCAGTCCACTGGCTTACAAGGTGCATACAATACAAGACAATAAAATAAGTATTTCTGTTACAGTACTCTTGTGGCAGCAAAGTACCATCTGCTGTAGCTCTTTTAATTATTAAAGAATTGTTGCATCAATCTTGAAAAGGCTAAAATAAATATATTTCAAGTTGGCAGAAACTTTTGATTTATGCTATTTGGGTAAAATCTAGACTTGCAGTGTTAATCATTTTTAAAAGTTTCATCAACTAAAAGTGCCTTAATGAATCAGCAGCAGATTTTTTAAAAAATCTTTTAAAGATTTTATAAGTACAGTGGTGTCTCGCTAGACGAATTTAATTCGTTCCACGGGTCTTTTCTTATAACGAAAAATTCATCTAGCGAATCCCATAGGAATGCATTGAATATTTTTTTTAAAAAAAAATTTTGCCCATAGGAACGCATTAATTGAATTTCAATGCATTCCTATGGGAAACCGTGATTCGCTAGACGAATTTTCCGTAAAACAAATTCGTCTAGCGAGGCAACCTCCGCTAGAAAAAACCTTTCATTAAGCGGAAATTTCGTTTAGCAAGGCACCACTGTACTTATAAAAGCTTTGAATGGCAAGCACCATCTTTAAGAGGCATTATTCCTTCTCAAGGCCAAACTGCATGTGACATTAACACTCAGAACACAATAACATTAATATTTTTAATACATAAAAAAGTACACTGCTGCAGTAGAGCCTGAGCAGCATTAAGCCATTGGTGAACCTAAGACTATTGATTTAAGTGGGTCTACTCTTAGTATAACTAGGTATCTTGCTTTTAACAGTATTTTCCCACTTGATTTGGTTTACCATTGAATAGAAGTATACTCTGTAACCACAATCAATTGTAGTCCCCAGACCAGCACCTCGGGATCCTCATGCATGATTGCCATTGGAATGATGTTGCCAGGAAGAAAGGGTTAAAATGTTGTTGTTACTTACTACTACTATTTCTTCTTGTCCATACTGTAAAAGAAGCCCAGGGCAGGTAAAAATCATCCCAGGGTAGCTAACAATGACAGTTACAAGCTTAGATTGCGGAAAGAAATAGCTGAGGAAAGCAGAACTAATCCATTATGCAGTATTGAATGTTCCTGGAACAGGCCTCAGTTGCCAGAGACAGTGGAAATCAAACTTGGGACTTTGACTTGTGGAGCATTAGCTTTACCATAGAATTATGCTTTCTGCTCAAGATCTTACTTGTACTGGCCAGTGAGTCCAGTAGGTGTATTCATGTGCCTGTGGGAGTAAGAAGATTTCATATATGGTAAGACTTTTATTGACACTTACTAGTAGCAATCAGTGTTAGAAACTGAGATATGAAAGCTAGGAGCTAAATGGCACCTTAAATCTAGGTTATGGGCACCATAACAGTGTCTAAGCCAGGCATAGGCAAACTCCAGCTCTCCAGATGTTTGGAACTACAATTCCCAACATCCCTAGCTAACAGGACCAGTGGCCAGGGATGATGGGAATTGTAGTCCCAAACATCTGGAGGGCCGGAGTTTGCCTATGCCTGGTCTAGGCACACTTTTTTATAACAAGAATACAAAGCTGAAAATTAATGAACTGCAGATAAAGTCTTATGTTCATTTTTCACATGGTCTAGTCCTCATCTGAAGATGCAAAAAACAAAGCCATACTTCCCCTACCTGCCCCCCCTAATATTCTTATGAGGGTCCCTTCTCCAGTCTTCAGAGAGTGGCTGGAAGTGGGGAGGCAGAAAAAGATCCTCCTTTCCTTCCAGCAGTGGCAGTTTCAATCTGACATCTTAGATGCAGTACTGCACCCAGAACTCAGAAACTGCTCACATTAATGAAATTCTGTGTCACAAAATATGCCTAGAGAACAATGGGAGTTTCGAACACTGGTGGCAATATGTTAGGGCAGCAGCATATGGAGAGAAGATGCTGCGTCCTGATTGGTTCTAGGTACATTGACTTCTGAGAGCATTGTGGGAAGCTTACAGTAGCTTGTGGTGAGGGAAGGTATTTACTATACTGTAGTGATACTGCTTGGGCTGCAGGTAAAGCGTTTAGATCCTGAAATGCAGCTCATTGGGCTGTGCACATATGACTTCAGGTACTTTAGCTGAATGCTCAAGTGCACCCCCTTTCCAGTTGCACTCTTTCCCCGCATTGTGCATTTGCTTTGCACATTGTGCACAACCATTTTAGTAGGTGTGGCTGTTTAGGTCCAAGTTCATCTGTGGAGGCCGAGTTTCACTTATCTCCCAGGATGAATTAGTTTCAGTTGCAGATCTACTGTCTGTTTACTGCTTGGATTTTGTTTTGAATGTGGTAGGTGGGAATGACTGTTGAGCAGTTTTATTCGATAGTGTGCCTGTAATGTAAAACCACAAGTGCTTAGTGTGGTGAGGACTTAAGGAGAGAGTTTCTGTTGTTCCTGCCATATTTTAGATCCTTTTTGATAGCACCTCTTCTGCTACCAGCTTTGGGGGAGAAACGTTGGGTAAATGCAGGTCCTTCCAAAACGGTTACTACTTCCTCACTTGCTACAATTTTTATGAGTCTTTATTTTATTTGATTGCATGTATGCAACCTGGCATGCCTTTGGGAGGAAGATCATCATGAAAACGTAACAAATGAAAAGCTATAGGGAGTGCTTTATCCTTGCAACCCTATCATAAAACCTGGATTGCGGAAAGTCACTTTCTTTTTGTTTTGCATTAATCTGTGCTTGCCTGCCACAATTTTATGCCGGTACAGGATGTCAGGCTGTTTCTCTGAGCGGGTACAGAAATCTGCCTAGTCAATGACAGTGATGTACAGTTTGTTTCACTACCCACCCACCTTCACCTGTTGCAGGGTTTGTACTCAGGCTTAGCTAAATGCCAGTGCATGACCACTGTGCCTGTGCAGCAGTATACAACTCTCACTACTTCATAGTGGCTTCGGCCAAAGATAGAATTTTTTTTAATGTCTGCATTAAAAATAATATCTACCATTCTTTACAGGCTACTGTATAGATAAAGCAATCATGTGTACTTAATATTTTTTATATAATTTTCCCCTATATCACCTTTCAACAGGTACCTCAAATGATTTCAAGTTTGGAATGTTTCCTGGTATCTCAAGTGATTTCAAGTTTGGATTGTTACCAGGTTCTTCAAATGATTTCAAGTATGGCTTGTTGCCTGAATCCTGGCCAAAAGAAACCTGGGAAAATGGCAAGTATTAAGTTTCTAAGAGATTACTGTTCTTATAGTTGTGTTTTCTAACTTTCACCAGGAAGCAAAATAACTGTCTTACTATTAGCTTTCTCATAAACTATTTGCTCATAGACAGTATCTATGGCACTTGGGAACTTTTTTTGTCTATTGATGAAATACAATGTTGCTTTGATCTTGTTCTCCATTTAAAGTCACTAGGTGGCACTGGTGACCAGCAGCTCTGAAATATGGTCTCTCACAATAATATTTGGGAGTAGTTACTGCTTACAGAAATGGGATGCAGGTGGAGCTGTGGGTTAAACCAGAGCCTAGGGCTTGCCGATCAGAAGGTCGGCGGTTCGAATCTCCGCGACGGGGTGAGCTCCTGTTGCTCGGTCCCTGCTCCTGCCAACCTAGCAGTTCAAAAGCATGTCAAAGTGCAAGTACCTCCGGCAGGAAGGTAAACGGTGTTTCCGTGCGCTGCTCTGGTTCACCAAAAGCGGCTTAGTCATGTTGGCCACATGACCTGGAAGTTGTACGCCGGCTCCCTTGGCCAATAAAGCAAGATGAGCACCGCAACCCCAGAGTCAGTCACGACTGGACCTAATGGTCAGGGGTCCCTTTACCTTTACTTACTGCTTACAGAAGCAGCTAACACTTGCAATAATAATTGATTAATAGTGAAAGAGAAGAAAGAGATGGGCAGTGGTGAGTAGAAAGGTTTCAGTCTCTGCCCAGACAAGTGAGACAGTGGGGATGCAGATCTCCCCTTGCTTATAGGATCTGGGATGGAGCAAAGGTGAGTTTGGAGACTACATGCCTGTGTGTTGTGTCCCTATGTATATGGTATGCATGTGTAATGCAGCTCTCAGGCCGAAAAGGGTCAGCCATGCCTGATATACATATTCCATTCAGTTTTTAGGAAGGTGCAGATAAAGCCCAAAGGAAGAGCATTGCATTGGTACTCTTTCATCTGATATACAAAACAGAACTAAAACAGGGTCAACAGATATAATTAAGTCTCCAAGTTCATAGAAGTGTGGAGTTGGAAGGGACCCTGAGAGTCATCTAGTCCAAGCCCCTGCAAGGCAGGAATCTTGGCTAAAGCATCCATGACAGATGGCCATGCAACATTTGCTTTAAAACTTCCAAGGAAGGAGAGTCCACAACCTCTGGAAGGAGTCTGATTCACTGTCGAACAGCTCTTACTGTCAGAAAGTTCTTTCTGATGTTTAGTTGGAATCTTTCTTGTAACTTGCAGTCATTGGTTCAAGTTCTCCCCTCCAGTGCAGGAGAAAACCTGCTTGTTCACTCTTGTGACAGCCCTTGAGATATTTGAAGATGGCTATCATATCTCCTCTCAGTCTCTTTTCCAGGCTAAACATACCAAACTCCTTCAACCACTCCTTTGGTTTAGTTTCCAGAACTCTTGATCATCTTGGTTGCCCTCCTCTGCACATGTTCCAGTTTGTCAATATTCTTAAATTGTGGTGTCCAGAACTGGACACAATATTCCTGGTGTGGTGTGACCGAGACAGAATAAAGTGGTACTATTACTATTACTGATCTGGACTCTATACTTCTGTTGATGCAGCCTAGAATAGCATTAGCTTTTTTTGCTGCTGCATCACACTGTTGACTCACATTAAGCTTGTGGTCCACCAAGACCCCTAGATCCTTTTCACATGTACTGCTAGTAAGCCAGGTGTCACCCACCTTATATTTGTGCACCTGGTTCTTCCTGCCTAAGTGCATAACCTTACATTTGTCCCTACTGAAATTCATTTTGTTAGTTTCTCCCCAGTTCTCCAATCTGGTGTCATCTTGAATCTTGATTCTGTCTTCAGCAGCATTAGCTACCCCTCCGAGTTTGGTGTTATCTCCAAATTTGATGAGCATCCTCTCAATTCCTTTGTCCGAGTCATTTATAAAGATGTCGAGCAACAACAGGCCCAGGACAGAACCCTGTGACACCTCACTTGCCCTTTTTCCCCAGGTTGAGAAGGAATCATTAATGAGCACTCTTTGGGTTCAATCTGTCAACCAGCTAGAAATCGGCTTAACAGCCCATTTTACCATGATATTCTGTGCAAGAACCTCCTGGGGGACTTTGTCAGAAATCAAAATACCCTACATCCAAAGCATTCCCTTGATCCACCAAGCTCTATGTATATAAAAAAGAAAGGAGAACCATCTGGTGTGACTTGTTTTTGAGAAACTCATACTGACTCTTAGTAATCAAGTTGGATAAACTCCATCTCCAGTGTCAGAGGCACCAAAAAACAAGTGTTGTTATTGCATCCAGAATTGATGGTGAACAAAGAGGGTCTGAAGTGTGAAACACTCCTACAGTGGTACCTCGACTTATGAAGACGATCTGTTCTGTGGCCGTCTTCGTAAGTCGAGGACTTTGGTTGTCAATGTGCCGCTTCTGCGCAGGCGCAGAACACGCACGTGGTGAAAAGACTTCCGGGGTTGTCGACTTCGGAAGTTGAAACCTTCAGAAGTCGAATTGTTCGATTGTCGAGGTACCACTCTATTTAGAAAAGGGGGAAGAAGAGAAGAGGTAAAGAAGCCAGAGAGCTCCAGAGAAACCCAACTTTCTACCTAAGGGTAGATATTCAGGCAGAATTTGAGATGGTTCTCTTCTCGGGATAGGTATTGAAGATTTTTGAACCTTCCTTCTGGCTTACTGGTACTCCTTTCCCATCTGCTCTCCTACAAAACAATGATAATAATAACCTTCAACTTCAAAAGATTTCAGTAACATCTGCATATTGGTCATGAAGCATTTTTTGTGTGTTGCTATATTATCTGTTGATATTTGTATGGTCACCATGTCTATTTTCTTGTGTATGATTCTGCGTTTATAGGTTCTGCTGTCTTCAACTAGATGTAATTTAGGAAGACATGTTGAATCAGTGGACATGACTAACTGCTGAGTGTCAAATTGCTACTTATTAAATTTGTTTGTGTTTGGATTTTTAGGTGACTCTTCTTTAATCATGAACAAACTGAAGTGTCCACACTGTAACTATGTAGCCAAATACAGAAGAACACTAAAGAGACATTTGCTCATTCATACAGGAGTGAGATCTTTCAGCTGTGACATTTGTGGAAAGCTATTTACTCGTAGAGAGCATGTAAAAAGGCATTCCTTGGTATGTAACAGCTTTAAATTATTATAGTGAACTGTTGAGGAGAGCTTGGTGTGGTGAATAATAATTTTTCATTGACTATAATTCTTCACTCCAGTGTGTTTAACAGTGTAATTCTAACCACATCTACTCAAAAGTAAGTCCTGTTGAATTCAATGGGGCTTACTCCCAGGTAAATGGGGTTAGGGTTGCAGACTTCTGCCAGATTCACACACCAGTGGAATATATATACTTTCTGAGACCTTGAACAAATTGCTCCAGTCACAATGGGGGTGCAAAAACAAATGAAAGGAAATATTCCCTTAGCAATACAGATACATGCAAACACCTTGCTCACTTTCAGGTCATTGACCTGTCATATGTTTTTAGAGAGTAGTGCCATAGGGTTGTCATGCAGGGTTGGGGAGAGGGAATTGTCTTTCCTCCTCTGCAGCTCTGGGGCTGGAAGGAAGGCTAAGGTTTGTGTTACTTGTCTAAAACTGTCTGAGCAGTCACTGTAGTAAGTAATATTGGTGCACACTGGCAATAAGACAGCTAAGCTGTTCCGCTTATAATAAAATTGTGTTCTAATTACTTCCAGATTTTCCAGAAACTTGCTTTCTGGTTTTGACACTGTTCTAAATCATTGCCCAGGAACAGCGTAGTTAAACATAAACTCTGGATTCAGTAAGGGATAGAAGCGTTTTTGTAGTTTAAGCCAGGTATCTAGTATACGACAATAGCTATTGTAGTTATAGAGGCGGCTCTCAACTTACATGGGAGTTACGTTCCGGGGATGGTACACAAAGCCAAAATTGTGTATAGTCAAGGCACCTTGGGTTCAAAGGTGGGTGAGATTACCAAAGTCTTTTTCCCATAAACCCTCCCCCTTTTAAATATTTTTAAAAGAAATTGCCAGGCATGTAAAGCTGAATGTTTGAATATTAAATGTACATAAGTTGTGAGTTAACTGTACTACAGAACCACTTGTGTATTTCTGACGTCTTGTGAAATTCAACACTTTGGGTCAACTATTAATAGTTAGAGTTCATGCTTTGAAAGAGTTAATACAAAATGTGTGCAACTATAATTTGGATTAATAGCAGTACTTCAAGCAAATCAAGTGATTCATATGAAACATAAGTGACTTATTGACACTGATTCCTCTTGTGCAGGTTCACAAAAAGGATAAAAAGTACAAATGTATGGTGTGTAAGAAGATTTTCATGCTAGCAGCCAGTGTTGGAATAAGACATGGATCTCGACGTTATGGTGTTTGCGTTGACTGTGCAGATAAATCTCAACCAGGAGGGCAAGAAGGAGTAGATCAGGTACAGGACACAGATTTTCCTAGAGATGAAGAGTTTGAAGAAAATGAAGTGGGGGAGGCTGACGAAGAGCTGCCTGATGATGTAGAAGAACAGAACGACCAGACTCGGTGGGATGAATCTGGGGAAGTCTCTGTGCCTTTAGAAGACTGAGGTGGCTTGATTTCTTAAGATGCTTTATTTGGACGTCACATGGATTGACCATGTTGAATTTTTGGACTGAAGGCTTGGAAACATGGTACAGGCTGGATGGAAGTTATGTTGCTGTGAAAATCGTAGGGTCAAAGCCTTATAGCAAAAAAGGATTATTAATTTTTTAAGATATTTGCACAGGACTGTAAAGCATACAACCATTTGGTTGAATTATAGAGTCCTCACATCTACAGTCAATTATCAAAAGAAATGTATTTTTTATTATTTATAGGATATAGCTATTTGGGTCCTAATCAAGCATAGTAATAACTGTGCTTGTGTTACACATCCATGTGTTCTTTAACACGAATGAAGCAAATTGCAATCTTTGGAGTTGACTCCATTGAGATTCCAATCATAGTTTGTGAACAAAATGCAGCTAATTTGGGCTAGCAGCTCATGTTTCCTGAAAGGGGATTTTGCTGCACCTCCCTTGCCTTCCCCTCAATGGTTTAAATATCAGCATCTTGATGACATGAACTAAGTCTTTTAGTTTTGTCAGGATGTGGTTTAGCTGACAAGTCCTGGAGAACTTAATCATTGATATTTAATTTACTGACTTTCTGGTTTTTGATATCTTGAGTTTGCATAAAGCTACTTTTCACCAAAAATACAATAATGACTTAAAGCTACAAGGAGGATTGTGATTGGAATGAAGTAAATTTCTCCTTGTCACTTAAATAACTTTATATTAGACACTTTCTGGCATGGCTACCCATGTTTTAATTTATGTTTTCTTAGCACTATTCCTATTGGCTATCATTTTTATTCACTACTGTATACCTCAGTCCATCACAAAGCATAGAGTCCTAGAATCTGAGGAGTGTCACAGAAGTAAATGTAATTGGCTTTTTTTTGTTTTGTTTAAATAGTTCAATCCAATTTGTCTGCTTTTGTCTATTTTTGTTATGTGGAAAATTAGACATGAGGCTGTCATTTTTCTCTTTTTTTGTGCCCCATTGCTCTTCATTAAAGTGAACACAAAATGAACTTTTGCTTCTCTACTATTTTGGGGGTTCTTTTATATACCAAACTACATTTTAATTGGCAGCTTAATTTGCTGGAACATTTTTTTTAAAAAAAAATGGTATTTGTTAATATAACTGCTAGAGCTATTTATCCCCAATGCTCTTTGCTTCTGTTTTTGGATGAGATATTGAAACTTGAATTTTTGTAGCCATAAATCTTTTCTAAACTTGTTATATTGTACCAATGATTTCAGGCCTTTTTCTGAGGGAAAGGGAGGGTATTGCACCTTTTTATGCTTAGAATTCTCAATTTCAACTAGCCTGAATGCAAGTGAGCTACCTGAATGCTACCTGCATTCAATATATTTCTATGTCACAATGAATAAATATGCACAGCATTTACCATAACACATAGCTAGGCCAGTGTGATAGTACTGTATTATATAAGTTGAGGGGGTCACCATATTTGAGTTTAACTTTAAAATGAGTATATTTTCCTATTTTATATCTGATAACTAAATTATGGTAGTTGTGTGGTAAACTTAATTGCTTTGACAGATGGAATCTTAATGGTGCTCCATCTGATTGAAGTAGATATATATATATATATATATATATTTAAAGAGACTGCTTTATTATCCCTTCTTTCAATACAGCAATGGCTTAATGTTAGACACTGTTTCTGCAGGATGAAACAGAGATTATATGGGTATTAAAATGTATAACCTTTTCTATCCAAAACCTTCATTGGTAGAATCCACATCACTGTAAACCTGACAGATGGGTAGCTCTTGAGTTTTACTTTTAAAAAACTGAATACATCTTATTCTCGTTCTAGACTGAAATGAGTAATGTGTAATTCTGGTGGGGTCCAAAGTAGAAAATAGTGGGCAAAGATAATATGAATGGGAAGTATTTTAAACGTTAAGTAAATGTTCTGCTCTGTGAATATGTAAGTTATAGTATAAAGATTCTTCCACCCCATTTATTCCCCTTAAAATAGTTTACAATTGGTAGATCTATATATATATAAAAAGATTATATATATATATATATATCCAAAATCCACCTAAATCTGCTTTATTAGCGCATACTACTCACTTAATGCTTAAACTGGACCTGGCTTTACATTCTTAATGTATTTTACTTATTCTCTTGAAACCGAATCTCCTTTTGCTACTTAAATCATTTATGTATATCTGGTAAATTATGACCAAATTTGTTGTTAGATTGCATACAGTAAATTGAAATATACACTTGGTACACTACAGAATTGTTGTGCTTTTTGTTCGGGTTATATTTTTTGGACAAAATTTTACAGTAGACATATTTAAGCTTACATTGGCCTCAGATTAATTATTTGGATCTTTGGTCAAGTCTTTTAATAGCGTGTCTTATGTGTTGTCTTATGTTGTTGCTTGTTTCGAAATACACCGTCTCTTTAGCATTGTCAGGATTATTTTATTGGAATAAGCAGCCAAAACCGGAGTATCTCAGACCTCTATGCTAGTATCTATAATTCTCTTGGTCAAGTGAAATGTTAATCAAAAAGTCATTTAGAATATGTCTGATCCTTTGACTTCTGAAAAAGGTTTTATTACTACTTTTATAAACCAGTGCAGCAGTTCTCCTCACACTTTTTGTTTGAAGTCAATTTTAATTTTCAAATTGCTTTCTGGAAAGTGATTAGAGTAAGGTACAAATCCAAATACTTTTGGCTCTGATCATGGTTTAACAATAGTCAAGCTAAACACCTTTCAGTCGTGTATGTCAGCACTTTTTGCTAGAGAAGTTTGTCTATCCTGAAAGTCTGAGTGTGCTTAAAACATAACCTAATGGCCACTTTTTCTAAAATTTCTATGCTCTTGTACATGCTATTACACTCAAGTCTTGTATTTCTTTGTCCATGATTATAAGACATTTGAAGAAAATTTCTGATGGCCACTAAATGGTGGGTACATGTATACAATTCTTGTTTGTGCTGTTGAAACATCATGTGTAGAATATAGTCTAGAACTAGCATTGCTAAAGGGTGCCATCCATGTTCCCCCCCCCTCAGTGCAGTTATATGTTAGCACATGCCACATAACCTAAGGCCTGGTTAAAACTAAACCTCTACAGCTTCTCTAGAAAATGAAAGAATTTGATTCAGCATATAGATTAATTCCATTGAGTACCCTGACCAAATATATCCTCTCCAGAGTCATTTGAGATTTGCAGAAGAGTTAGTGTCCCAAGAGCTGCAACTCCCCTTTACCCCATTTTACATGTTTTCCAGGAACTATTATGTGAAGACAACTTGGATATCTAACTTTTTGCTTCCTCCCTCTAGAGCAGGGTATCATTAATTTATCAACTGCTGTCCCTTTGTCTAAGGCAATTCAGTGTGGAATCATAATCTGGATGAAAGGGGTTTCCAATTTTACAATGGTAATGGAAGTTCTTACTGCCAATAAGGATACAATGCAAATTCCATTTGTTCACTTAGGACTAATGAATTCATTACATTTCCTGTCCACTTGTTGAATGTTGGTCACTGAATAACCCAAAGGGCTTTAAAAAATACATTGATGCCATTCTCTGATTAGCTGAGGATAGGCTAATGACTACTTTCCTTTTTTTTAGACTGCGACTCGGGTCTATTTTTATTCATATCTGAATATTATCTTTGTAAGAATATGGCCTAAACAAAGTTCATCAAGTGGCACAACATGCAACTTTTCAATTTGAGCAAGCTTCTAGAAATATGAGTTAAAGTAACAGCAGAAAAGAACGATTGCTTCCCAAAGTTAGCTCATTGATGCTCTGTTTGCTGTTAATATATTGGAGAATTCTTTCAATTTTTCTTTCTGCAGAATAGATGCCGTATCGACTTGAGATTGCAAACTGTTGAGGTCACAGGACAAGCTGTTAACATGGCTGTGCAGAAAGCTGAATTCCTTTTCCTTTTCAGCAATCTGGGTAATGGGAAAAGACATGTTAATTTTGAAACAGCAATAAAACTGTGCTCAAAAATCAGTCTTCATCTTTGACTGCTACCTGTATAAAATGGTTGATGAGCATTTGACTCACTGAAAAGTTTGCTTTTGCAAAAAAAAAAAAATGCAGTAGTTCTAGCCCATAAGGTGGTGGTGGGGATGTTTACAGTCTTGCACAAAATTGCACTGCACAATCATGTATATCGAGTGGTCAGTCCAAATGTAGTTCTTCCTAAAGCATTGCGGGTAAGTAATTGGTGGTTCCACATAAGACACATGCTTCCTCTTCACTAAGTATCTTGTCACTTACTGCAATGTGGCACCTTAAACACAACACCAATTTGTGGCATACAATGTATCAGAAGAAGATTGCTCTCGCCTTTGAAAACTTATGCCACAATAAATGTGTTCCTTTTTAAGACACTACCAGAGTTGTTTCTGAGCAACATATCCCTCTGGAATTTATTGCCATTATAGTTATGGACTCCAGATTTTCTTTTGGGATGGGAGAGAACTTATCAGCAATGTAGTTAGTAATTTGGACATAAGGAAATGAGCCTTAACAGTTTCACAAAGGTAAATCTCCATTCTTTATCAAGGAATGCTGAATTCTGTGACTATATAAGTTATGCCAATTAAATTTTATTCTGATTTTCCTAATCATGAGGAATGGAAAAGTTAGATACAGCACTGACATTGATACCTCTAACACCTGGATGTCCTGTTGAATATGTGGTTTCTGAGTTTAAACCAAGTGTTGCTTACATACTTCAAAACTGGTTCAGTTTGCAGGTCCATGTAATGCAGCATTCTGTTTCCCATAGTGGTGTACCAGACACCTTTGGGAAGCCTGTACCATTACACTATTTTTATGATTTACTATATGTACCTCTCCCAGTGGTTTGACTTCACCCCCAAAGGTGCACTCCTCCATTGTCTCCCGAGACATATTGATGCCAGCAACTATATATATAGGGCACTTTTTACAGTTAAGTGTCTCAAAGCAACTTACAGGATAAAAGAATATTACAACTAAATAAAAAAGCAATAAAACAAGTCCTAAAGTGCTCATGCAAAGTATATATATAAAAAGAATAAATACCATCCATTAAAAGGATGAGCCACAATGTTACCTGCCAAATTAACGGCCAAAGGCCTGGCTAAATAAAAATGTTTTTGCCTGGTGGCTTTAAAGCAGACAAGCATGTTGGGAGAGTATTCCAGAAGTCGGAAGCCACCATTGGAATGGCCACTTTTGTGACACAATGGCTTCTCTCATGTCTCTCCCAATATCTGGTACCGAGTGGCATCCTGTCTGTGGAACTTCCAGGCTCATAGAACCATCATTACTACAGTAAGCGGCTATTATAAACTTGATGTGATTCCTTGACAAACCATTTTGGGGCCAAAGATATATATGAATAGATGGCCACATTTTGCATGTTTTCTATTGAACAGCCATTTGGGGTGGGGTTTCTCTGAGTGAGGAAATGCATATGCCTTTGTCTCCTGAGGGGCAAACTAAAGATGGCTAAGGGGAGCTAAAACTTGTGTGAGAGCAGAGTGTTCTTCAAATAACAGGTTGCCATTGAGAGGGGGATTGAAACCTGTAAGTAGAAATGAAGTAAGACAGCTCCTTTGAAAACAGGCTTATCCTACTGAGCTCAATATGCTGATATATTGGAGTTTAGTTCAAGGGAGAATGTGGGGTTCCCATTAGGGTTGTAAGGGACAGAGGTTGCTGTGGCAGTGCAGGAATGGCAAGCCCTACATCTCCACTGCCTCCACTTTCAGCCTCTCTCCCAGCCTTGATAACTAGTGGCTCAACTGCAGACCCTCTGGCCTTAAGATGCTGCTGGTGCACGCCAGGTTAGCCAATGGAAAGGTGATAAACCGACTGTAACATAGTCCTGGAAGAATTTGCTAAACCTATGGTTAACTGATCTGGTGGGATGAAGTGATCAGTGTAAAATCTCATTGACGTGGTCAGGTGCAGCTGAGAGCGGGGGAGTCAGAGTAGCTTCGACCTGTAACAGGTAGGGGTAATATTTTGCTCCCCCGGGTGTCCCATCAGCGCTAGCAAACAGCCAACGGGTAGGGATAATGGGAGTTTCTGTTCAGCAACATCTGGAAGGCCACAGGTTGCCCACATCTGTGGGATAGCTGTCGGTACAGCATGAGACTTGTCATCTCGGGGTTGTTGGTTCAAGCCCCCTGTTGGGCAAAAAGATTCCTACAATGTAGGGGTTGGACTAGATGACACCCCCCCCCACCGGTCCTGTCCAACTCTACAGTTCTATGATTCTTTCTGGTCCATAAGGATTCCACTACCCTTGTCAGATTCCCTGTGCCAACAGTCAGTTTTGAACCTGGGGTTGGGGGCTCTAGATAGAATGGGGATTCTCTTGGCATACTGTCCATGCTGCTATCAAGTCTTCCTGCCCAAACTGATGGGCATGGTCTTTGAGGTGTTTCGAGGACTTCCAAGGCTTGGAACATACATGCTGAGGCTGCCTTGTCCTGGATGGCATAGGATGAATGCCACACGCCTCTCTCAATATATAGACCAGTGCGTGCATCAGGACATGAACTGAAATTTATCTTCTGTACTGGTTTAGGAGACAATGATGGGAGGAGCTAGAAACGGCTCAGTAGTCACAGATTATCTGAACATTTGACCTATTAGGCACTCCTTGCAGGGATTTAGATCATGCATCCCCAAACTTTGGCCCTCCAGATGTTTTGGACTACAATTCCCATCTTCCCCGACCACTGGTCCTGTTAGCTAGGGAGTTGTAGGCCAAAACATCTGGAGGGCCGCAGTTTGGGGATGCCAGATTTATATGGTTTCCTGCAGTTTAGCTGGTAGTTCTGCTGAGGCCTGACCTCTGGGAATGGTGAGGTCACACAGGAGATCAGCAATCACTCCTAAGTATATTCACCCAAATTGTAGAGCCATATCAGTGCCTTCTTGTTCTGAGCAGCTGAGGGCTATGAAGCAATTGGGTTGACAACTAGAGCACAGGTGGCAAAAAAATAATTTTAAAAAGTATGATTAAGCTCAGGTAAGAAACTTACTCTGTGATGGTGGCAAAGATATCTTACTTCCTGGCCAGCAGGAAAGGAAACCAGCAGAGGTTTTTCTGAGGGGTGAGAAGTCTCCTTTCCAAGCTTGTGGCATTAGCTAGAACCAGCAAAATGCCAGCTGTGACCACTTGGCATAACATTTGGTAGGCAAGATCACTTGCATTCATTCTGACTTGGATGCCATACTTTTGATTTAAAAAAAGGAGTTAAAGTGGTTGGAGCCCTTTCTGTACAGCCCCCCCTTCCTAATAGGTCCTCAAAACCTGCAATTAATTGATGCTGGTTTTATATGGCTAAAGTAAGTTGTCCTGGCAAGTGCACAAATACAAATAATAGCAGCAAGCCATGACTTGGCGAGTTCTTATCTTGCTCCTTTGCTTGCACACAGTCTCACAATTTGGTAAATATCCCCCAAGGTGAAGAAATTACAGCAGCTTCCTAACACAAGCACTCACACCTGGAGGTTGTTACATCATCAGTAGGCTGGGAGAATCCTTGATAAAGTCACATGTCAGCTCCTTGCCTCTCCCCCACAATGAGATCGGTTTTTTTGTCCTTTTGCACTTCCACCAAAGGTTCTCTTACATTTTGCAACTGTAAGTATAAATTACATTGATATCTTATGGCTTTTTAAATGTGTTTGGTTACTGTGGTTATTGTTATTGTTTTTGTTTTACGTATTTGGGGTTTTCATTTTGTATTTTTCTGTTGTGAACCACCCTGGGATGTTCAGATGAAGGGCAGCATACAAATTTAATAAATAAATAAATATAATAATAATAATAATAATAAATAATGGCAGATTCTATACTCAAAGCAAGGAAAGCTCTCACACATCTGGTCTGCCTGCTAGCTTTATTTCCACACTTCTAGTCTTAAATGTCACCTATATTTTTATTTAGAATGTACCTAATGCTGAGATATAGCACTGTTTCACATAGGTGTAGCCGGGGGGGTGGGTGGGTGGGTTGCAGGGAGCAGCTGCCCCCCCATCAAGTAAAACAATAGAAATAACTAACTGACCAATCATGTTGGTTCTGTCCCCCCAACAAAAGTCTGGGGGGGCCCTACGCCCATGCTGTTTTATATTTTTATTTTGTAAATTGCTTTGAACAGTTTGGTACCTTCTTTAAAGGTGGTATACAAATGTGGGTTTTTTAAAGGGACATAATAGATGCTCTCCCCTGCCCCTGATATGCTGCAGTTGCAATGGTATCAATAGCAACTTTCCTTCCCTGGCAAAAACAGCAGTTGGGTGGGGGATTTTGTCAGGAGTGCGGCAGAGAAAGGATTATTAAACTGTGATGCAGCACAGTCTCAATTCTAACTCTAGCCCCCCCCCCCCGTCCTGTCCAGCTGCTATGAAATACAATCACACACCTCACAAAATGGTCTAGGTTGTGGCCTGAGGTCAATGGCCATTCCCATATTTGGTGCCAGTGCATGTGGTTGCATGAAGAATTAGATGGAGATGGAAGCTCCCTTGTACTGGGAGTGCAGGCTAAAAAAATAAATGCCGTTTGAGAAGTGCAGAGATAAACTTACCTCTTTATGCAAGTGAGCAATGTGCTCTACCAAATGAGTCTTTTCTCTTTGCAGCTTGGAATTTTCCAGTTGAACTTTTCCACGTCTCTTTTCCAAATCTATTAGCTGCGACTGAAGCAACTGCCCATTCTGATCCATAGATTTCCTTTCTTGCTGGAGGTGAAGTACCTATTTACCAATGGCTTCTATTAGCATTGATTAATGTCCAGGCATTGCTCTAATTTTAATTCCCCCTGCCTTGAGAACTCACTGTAGCATCCCAGGCTTCCTGTGCATGGGATTAAGCAAGTGTGTTTAGAAGAGAGCCGGGGCATTCACAGCTACTGCTATAATGCCAACCTTTTACTTAGCAATGGGGTGTTCTTTCAGGCTATTGTAACATTAGGGCAGTTGGTTTTCTCTTAGGGTTGTGCTCAACTAAGTTTTACTTAGAGTAGATCTATGGAAACCAATGAATCTAAGTCATAATCATTAATTTCAATGAGTCTACTCTGAATAGGGTCAACAGTGGATACAACCCTTAGTTTTGGAATATACAGCCCATTTAACTGTGTAACCATTACTTGGTGTGCAGAACCAGTGAGCTGACCAGACATTCAGTTGCTCAAGAGCAGGGGTCAACAAACTTTTTCAGCAGGGGGCCGGTCCACTGTCCCTCAGACCTTGTGGGGGGCCAGACTATATTTTGAAGGGGGAGGAATGAACGAATTCCTATGCCCCACAAATAACCCAGAGATGCATTTTAAATAAAAGCGCACATTCTACTCATGTAAAAACACCAGGCAGGCCCCACAAATAACCCAGAGATGCATTTTAAATAAAAGCGCACATTCTACTGATGTAAAAACACCAGGCAGGCCCCACAAATAACCCAGAAATGCATCCTCTATAATAAAGTGCAAGTGTCTCTGCGTCTAATCCAGGGGTCCCCAGACTTACCGAGCGGCGGGCCGGTGCCCGCCGCGCCGACCGCGCGGTGGGCCGGACGGCAGGGGAGTGCGCGCGCAGCGGGCCGGAGGGCGGGGGAGGGCGCGCCCGTGCGCATGCGCACACGCACACGGGCGGGAAAAAAATCGCCGAAAATCGCTTGTGCGCATGCGTATGGGCCTCCCCCGACCCGGAAGTGCACCAGAAATGACCTCGTCCGGGTCGGGAGAGGCCCGTACGCATGCGCACAAAGGATTTTCGGCGATTTTTTGCCGATTTTTTAGATCGCCGCCGCGCCGCGCGCCGCGAGAGCGGGCGGCGGCAGCGGGCGGCGGGGGTCGTCGCGGGCCGGATTGGAAGGCCGATTGGGCCGCATCCGGCCCGGGGGCCGTAGTTTGGGGACCCCTGGTCTAATCCCTGTGTCCGTGGGATTGCGCTACTGCGCATGTGCCCCACGGACAGCCGTTGGGACTTGGAGCGCAGAGACGGAGCACGTTGGCCGGCGCCTAAGGGAGCTCAGCCTCTCGGCGTTCGGAGCAGCTCTCACGAGAGAATCCAGAGGACGCGCAAGATAGCCCCGTGCTCACGAGCGCGCGCGCGCTCTGTCTCCACGCAGGCACACTCATGAGGCCGTTTACTTCTCGCGTGGACTTACTTTTAATCGGCAGCGGCCGTTACAAGTGGCGGCGGGCGAGCAATTTCAGCTCTGCGCATGTCCCCGAGGTTGCTAGAGCAACAGGTCTGTTCTAGCACCCGTTAATTTAACGGGCTTCATGACTAGTTTTTAATAAAAGGACATATTCTACTCATGTAAAAACATGCTGATTCCCGGACTGTTCACGGGCCGGATTTAGAAGGCGATTGGGCCTGATCCACACTGTTTTCATGCATCTCCCGTACTCCTTAAATGAACTTTCTGTAGTTAATGCAGGAAATGTGCTAGGCACTGTTTGGAAATTAAGAAGATGTTTTACAACCTAAAGCATATCTTATGTGATGAGGAGTTTTGGGCCACTTGCCTCTTGGTAGAAATCTGCGTGGGATTTCAAGAACCAGGTTCCTTACTCAGCAAGGCACAAAGCAGAAGTTGCCAATCTATACTCAGTCACCAGACTTACTGGTGCACAGCTCTCTCTCGTAAGACTGCATCATCACCATCATCATCATTGTGAGATTTCTTGCCTGCCCTTCACCAGAGTGTCCCAGGCGGGGTTACAACAATTGAGAAAAACAGTATTAAAAATTGTGGCAGTAAGCCGTTGACTATGTAGATACACAAAATTATATTTAAAAGGAGCAAAGTGACCATTTGGGATAAAAGGGAAATGGATGGTGCTGGATTCATTGCAAATTTTGTGTCAGATCAACTTCAGGAGCACAAAGTTTGATCCCTGGACAATATTTGGACAAATATTGTTCTAAATTGCTGCATCCAACACAATTCTAGTAGAATTGTCTGATTTGGAAAGTTGCTGTTATATCAATAGTCGGGTTCCTTTCTTTTCACCTTCAAAAATGTGTGAAGTGCTCTAATTGCAACAACCTTTACATTCTACCAATACAGTTGACTTAAAATATATGAGAGTGGCAGAGACCTGCTCCTGGACGTTCGAAACTCTCTGTCTTTCGTTCTGTAGTAGTGTCTTCAAGTAGTTAAGCTCCCTCTCTAATTGCCGTTCTCTCTCTCTCCCTGATGCTAGCTCAGACGCTGTTCTTGAATGCGAGGTGCTCTTGTCCTCTCTCAGCTGTTTCTCCTATAGCATTGATATGAGTTAAGAGTGTACATTAGTCAAAACAGTCATGCAGGTAATAAACGAGGGACATGGTACACATCCTTTTGCCTGGGATGCTGCTATTTCTCTCCCACCTTACAACATTGCTTCAGTAAACATGTCACATTCTTGTTCCTTTTCCTAACCTCAAAGACCTACTGATTCCTTAAAGCTAAGAGTGCACCACCATATGGTGCTGGAGGAGACTCTTGAGAGTCCCATGGACTGCAAGAAGATCAAACCTATCCATTCTTAAGGAAATCAGCCCTGAGTGCTCACTAGAAGGACAGATCGTGAAGCTGAGGCTCCAATACTTTGGCCACCTCATGAGAAAAGACCCTGATGTTGGGAAAGATTGAGGGCACTAGGAGAAGGGGACGACAGAGGACGAGATGGTTGGACAGTGTTCTCGAAGCTACCAACATGAGTTTGACCAAACTGCGGGAGGCAGTGCAAGACAGGAGTGCCTGGCGTGCTATGGTCCATGGGGGTCACGAAGAGTCGGACACAACTAAACGACTAAACAACAACAACAAGAGTGCACCACCTCACACTGGTGAATATAAAACAGCTCCATGGGCAGTGCAGAAATAGGGGAATTTGTGCCCCTCCAGATTTGTGACTACAACTTGCATCTGGCTGTTGGCCATGCTGGCTAGGACGGTTGGAAGTTAAGGGTTCAACGACATCTGGAAGACTATAGGTTCCTTCCAGTGTTCCAGTCTAAAGGAGCTGCAAGCTCTTTAAGGCTAGAGTGCCACCCATGCAGGGGCATAATGCTTTATAGTAATGCCACAGGGGCTCCATTTTGCCATCTCCTGTGAGAAGGGGGAAGAGCATGCTGTATATGTACAAAACAAATGCCGTTTGCTGTTGTTCAGTTCAGGGCAATTAAGCTATAAACAACAGCGGCAAATTGCATGCCTGTGTGAATTGGTACAATCTGTAGATGTATGGGACATATCCTTTTGGGTGTTTTGTGCTATAGTTGCATGTTATGGGAGAAATCCCATGCTATCTGCTTTTAGCACTTATCAGTGTGGGCACACTTATGCCCTGTCTTAGGGAATCACAATAGGTTCTCTGGTTCTGTAGTATAAATTCATTGATCTGTTGATATATAGACTTTGCATTCAAGAGGACTACAGCCACGCAACTGCTTTGTGTATGACCAACTTTGTCCTGTTTTCTGACATTTTCCCTGCTGCTGTGCAAGCAAGTCGTCTGCTTCATTGCCATGGCAGAAGCATTAATTAGTTGCCAGGTCATGCTCTAGCCAACTTGTTGAAATATTTCTTTGCTACGAGAGATAGCACAGAGTTCTGCTATTTCCAGCTACTTGGCCATAATAAGCTGTATAGCAGGCATCCCCAACCTTCGGCCCTCCAGATGTTTTGGACTACAATTCCCATCATCCCTGACCACTGGTCCTGTTAGCTAGGGGTCATGGGAGTTGTAGGCCAAAACACCTGGAGGGCCGCAGGTTGGGGATGCCTGATGTATATAGTAAAGGAAAGCTGCTACAATGCCAGTCTTGGGCCATGGCAGAAATCCAGGTATATATAGGCTGCACTGGTCATGGGACATACATCATGTTCAATGAGCTACTGCCTTGTTTTGTTTGTTTAGCTTCTGTAGCGAAAGCATTCTAGCAAAACTATTTGCATCTATTTTTTTGTTTTTGATCTGTGCCTCCCCCCAAAAAACCCCAAAAACAACAACATAAAAAGCTAATATTGAAAATCTTGAAATGGAGCTCACCTGTTAGCTTTTCAAATCTTTTTCTAGATAGAAATTGAAGACCAAGAACTAACATGTTGGATACTAGAGAAATACTTACTCTCCTCAACTGCGTAGTCGCTTTCAGCACTTGAGCTTGTAAGAGGCCATTTTCCCTTGTCAGGTGCCCACAATCTTCTGACATCTTGTCACGTAAATATTTGTCCTCATCAGCTGAAAGCTCCTTTTCCTTGAGGACTTGCCTTAATTTTTCACTCTCCTCACTAAATGCACATAATTATAAATATTGGCTCATATGGGGTATTCCCAATACAATATTTTTTTAAATATATATATGACAATCTTATAATGCCCGTGCTGAAGACAAATCTGGGGAGTTGTATAACCAGAACTGTCAGTGAAGTCTGCTTGTACTAAACAAAAATTGCTAGCCATTCATAGCTGTAGATTATTACGAACTTTAGGGGAAATCCCACCCTTCAGTTTAGTAGATCTTCAGCATCTAGTGCTCGGATATATTAGCCAAAAGTTCTAATGGTTCACCATCTCAAACACATCAGTAAATCCTGCAAAGATGAACTACTCTTTAATAAGTTGTACAGCATGTTTTCATACACAAGTCATTGGTCACCCAAGTGAGAATGGCTGAGGCTCAATCGTTATGAACATATTAAAAGACAGGGAGTTGGTGTCTGCCTACCTAAGTTCTTTTGCAATGTGCTGCTGTGCCTGGGAGCCGATAAGTAATTTCTCCTCTAGTTGATGAAGTAATGCCTGCAGCTGTAGGCATTCTGATCTGCTTTCTGTGAGTTTTTGTTCTGTAGCTTGGTGCTGCTGAATCTGCAGCTGAAGCTGAATAAAGCAGACTGTGAAAGCAAATGCTGAACATTCTCTTCCCCCACCATGTTTTATTACTCTGATCATTATAATTAATTACTATGTCTAGTGAGAAAAAGGTTCAAATACAGACGGGTTTTTTTAAGTGATCTGTTTATAGTACAATAAATGCACAGTTGCTACCCACTGGTTACACAGCGTTGAGATGGCTGTCTTCTTCCAAGCAACATGCTGGTAACTGGGATATTGCATTTTCCTAGCACTGGATTTGTTTATATTGTGCCTAGGGAGCATGCAATTCTTCATTAGCTTCCTGCTGGAGTCACAGGCAACAACTCACAGCCTTGATTGTGGTTGCACATCTCCCTCCACACCAAAAGTCTCATCCAGTGGGTCTTGGATGAACAGAAGTTGAGATGCATCTTGACCCACATTAGCGACATACTTGAAAAGCTCTTTGCTTTATGGGGATTCAGTGCACCTATTGACTAGTTCAGGCAGCCCCAAACTCGTACCTCCAGCTGTTTTGGGACTACAGTTCCCATCATCCCTGACCACTGGTCCTGTTAGCTAGGGGTGATGGGAGTTGTAGTCCCAACATAGCTGGAGGGCTGAGTTTGGGGATTCCTGGACTAGTTGTATGTGATGTGCCATTATAGTGATGGCACATAGGTGTGTCCCCTCTATGCTTGCAGTAATTTTGAGCCCTTGGAATAAAAACAATGAGGATGCAGCTCTTCTGCCACATCACTGCATTGGTCATCTGGCATTAATTCAGCGCTTTTGTTATGTGCAAGCTTAAAAGGTGTATGAAAAAGCCCTTGAAGTGAATACGGCTTTCAGAATGGTCTGAGTGCGATCCAGCAATAGTACAAACGGGCCTGCTGGCATGACAATGGGGCTTTGGCTTGCTCTTCTTACCTCCCAGACACCCACAAAACCTGCCCCAAAGGGCTGGAGGATTCTCTGAAGCAGATTTTTTGGGGGGAGGGGCTGCAATGAGGAGGAGAGAAACTGAAAGTCCCATTGCACAAGTTAATTCCTGTTGCACAAGTTGACAGACATCACTGGACGCCACTCTTTCCGCTGGAGTTTGTGGTAAAGAAAACAGGATGTATTCAGGGGTGTCACTTGATTTAGCTGGGTCCAGTGTTTTATCTCTTGATCATTCAGAAGAAGAAGAGGAGGAGTTTGGACTTGATACCTTGCCTTTCACTCCCCTTAAGGAGTCTCAAAGCGGCTAACAATCTCCTTTCCCTTCCTCCCCCACAACCAACACTCTGTGAGGCTGAGAGACTTCAGAGAAGTGTGACTAGCCCAAGGTCACCCAACAGCTGCATGTGGAGGAGCGGGGAAGCGAACCCAGTTCACCAGATTACGAGTCTACCGCTCTTAACCACTACACCACGCTGGCTTAACAGCTTAATGTGGCAGCAATTCCTCATATCCAGAACATTTATGAAAGATGGGTCTATTATGAAGTTAGAATAGCTCACCTGAGATTCCAAAAGATGGGCCTCGTGCTCTTTTTCCTTCACTGAATTTGCAGTGAGCTGTATGTTTCTCTGAATATTTAGCAGTTCTTCTGCCTTGTGCGAAACATTCTGAGTGGAGATGTCAGCCAGTTGCTTCAGCTTTGTAGCAGTCTCTATTAAGGCCAGCTTTTCTTTAGCATTTGTGTCTGCAGGAAATTATCAGGTTCACTTCAGCATTTAAAAGCTTTACTATCTTCCAATAAACTTCAGTTTCTTTTTGCAGATAACTTTTCAGATGATATATGTTTTAAAAGACATCCAGATATTCTTAAGGTTGTTTTTTCTAAGAACCATGCTCAGCGGGGTATGTCCCATTTTGCCACTTGAGGCGAAACAGGAAGTGCCCCCTTGCCTTGTCACTGCTGCCAGCACCTGTCTCCTCCTGCTACTGCCACCGCTTGCTCTGCCACTGCAGCACACACCCTGCCACAGGCGATTACAGGCAATATTGCACTGATTTTGGCCTCTGGTGGAGATGGGCAGGGCAGGGCACCAACGGGCGTGCCATCTGGGGGTTTCCTGCCACCTGAGGCAGCAGTCTCACTCTGCCTAATGGCTGGGCTGGCTCTGACCATACTAAACAGGAAATATGTCCCTTTGAGCTAAGCGGGGCTTATTTCCAAATAAAGCATGCTTATGATTGAGCTGTGAGATACTCTAATGTACTCCACAGCTTGGCATATAATGTCAGAATAAGCAGTATTTTAGGTTGTGGCAGCTGAAGTAGCCCAGCAAGAAGTTTAGAGCCTGATAACAAGGAAGCTATATAATATAATAATATAATTGGGCGGCTTCCAACAAAACATTAAAATACAGAAATCAAACATTAAAAGCTTCCCTAAACAGGGCTGCCTTGAGATGCCTTCTAAAGGTCTGGTAGTTGTTGTTCTCTTTGACCTCTGGTGGGAGGGCATTCCACAGGGTGGGCGCCACTACCGAGAAGGCCCTGTTTATATACAAGTTATACCTATTCATATACATGCAAAACCTTAAATATTTGTGTAAGTTTTCAATATCCCTGGTTCTTGAAAGAGAACTAGGAAGATTTGAGCCAGGACTGTAAGTCAGTGTTGGGGCATATACCGGGATCGGTTTCGTTGTAAAAATGTGTTGAGGGCAGTGGTAAATTTTGCAAGGGGGCCATATTCTAGAAACTTCTGGAGTGAAGTTACCAGTGAAAGAGCAGACATTTGTGCCTTGATCCAGCGCAGGTTGCATAGAAAAAAGGTAGTGCCACACTGTGTCGGAAAGCAATGCAGCATCTGCACTCAAGATGTGTACAGTAAGCCTGCAACTTGCGCACATTTAACTTGCCCACATACAGTTTTACACACTTGGCAACTTAAAAAAAAATGAAATGAAAAGGGAGCAGGCATTCAGGAAATAAGACTTTGTCCATTCCACCAGCCATTTTACCCAGTGGATAGTGCTTAAGGTGGATGAACTGAAGATGTATCCAAGGCAGTCTTGAGCAGGTCGCGCACCCTGGTGCTGAAGGGCGGAGATCGCTCCGGCGCCCCTGCCCTCGCAGGGCGCAGCATGGTTTCCGTGCGGCGCCCTGCCTACCGGCCCCGCGCACCGCACCACCGGGGGTCTACCTAGAGCCGGCCCTGGATGTATCCATCATTGGTATACTGTAGTTGGATGTTAGCCTCTTCCATAAGAGAAGTATCCTAGCCATATACAAAAGCCAAGCTAGCATCAGTTCATATTTATGAATATATCTTGATTGTAAGAACAACAACTCATGGAACATTATTACCCGATAGTATTTGAAGTTGTCTGTATATTGCATGGATTTCAGATTCCACTATCTTGGTGCTGTTTTCTTTCTGTACAGTTTCTATTTGGGCAGTGTTTATTGTAGTCTCCAGTTCCTTTAAAATATACACTATAGGTTAGCATCATGCAAATACAAATGTGGAAGACAAATGTTGACGCCAAATAACTATCCATCTATCTATCTATCTATCTATCTATCCATCTATCCATCTATCCATCTATCTATCTATCTATCTATCTATCTATCTATCTATCTATCTATCTATCTATCATCTATCTATCTATCAATCATTTGGGGCTCCACGCTAAATCTACAAATGTGCATATAATCTAGAGAGCTAGATGCAAAGATTCAGCTCTGCCTTTAATACACTTGTGCTTGTGACATCCAGTCCTGAATATGCATTGCTCTGTCTGGACTGAGGTAATGAGGCTGGAGGTAAAATATATTTATGTATTTTTTATGATTTTTATGCACAGTGGTGCTCTGAAAGACTGAGATTGCACTTCTGTGGACAAATGGTACATGTTCAAAGTAGTTCAGATGCTGTTAATAATAATAATAATTTATTTATACCCCGCCCATCTGGCTGAGTTTCCCCAGCCACTCTGGGCGGCTTCCAACAGAACAGAACATTAAAATGCAATAATCTATTAAACATTAAAAGCTTCCCTCAACAGGGCTGCCTTCAGATGTCTTCTAAAAGTCTGGTAGTTGTTTTTCTCTTGGACATCTGGTGGGAGAGCGTTCCACAAGGCAGGTGCCACTACCAAGAAGGCCCTCTGCCTGGTTCCCTGTAACTTGGCTTCTCATAGTGAGGGAACCGCCAGAAGGCCCTCAGCACTGGACCTCAGTGTCTGGGCAGAACGATGGGGGTGGAGACGCTCCTTCAGGTATACTGGACGGAGGCCGTTTAGGGCTTTAAAGGTCAGCACCAACACTTTGAATTGTGCTCGGAAACCTCCTGGGAGCTAATGTAGGTCTTTCAAGACTGGTGTTATGTGGTCTCGGCGGCCGCTCCCACTCACCAGTCTTGCTGCCGCATTCTGGATTAATTGTCGTTTCCAGGTCACCTTCAAAGGTAGCCCCACATAGAGTGCATTGCAGTAGTCCAAGCGAGAGATAACTAGAGCATGCAGCACTCTGACGAGACAGTCTGCGGGGAGGTAAGGTCTCAGCCATCTCCATCTAGTCAATATCTACTTACAGTCATACCTCGGTTTAAGTACGCTTCGGTTTGAGTACTTTCAGTTTAAGTACTCTGCAGAGTACACGTCTGGAACAGATTAATCCACTTTCCATTACTTTCAATGGGAAAGTTCGCTTCAGGTTAAGTACACTTCAGTTTAAGTACTCTGTGGACTGTCTGGAATGGATTAATCCACTTTCTATTACTTTCAATGGGAAAGTACGCTTCAGGTTAAGTACGCTTCCGGTTAAGTACAGACTTCCAGAACTAATTGTGTACTTAAACCAAGGTACCACTGTATTTTAAATACTGGTAGAAGTATTCTGCGTTTTATTCCTAAGAGCCAGCTATGCTGCCTTGCCAAAGTGAAAATGACTAGGAGCATTTAGAAGGTTTAACTGGAAGATGGGTTATGTTGAGACTGTCAGGTTTGTTTTGAATAGGGCATTTGGTCCATAACAGAAGGTTTTAAGCTTACATCTAACACCTCTGTATCCTATTAGTGTACAGTTAATACCTATTCCTAAGTGACGGTTCCTATATAAATGCAGTGACTATGCAACTATGAGAACAAATTTCTGTGAAACAAATGTGAGCCTGTAGATTAGCTCATTGAGTCCCGATGACAGTTGACAGATAACAAATTAACAGCTGTTTACAAATGGAATTCATCCAAAGGCAAGAAAACTTTGGGAGTTACCTTTATTTTTTGCAGTATTTTTCCGGCTTCTCTGGTAACTTTGGGTTGGACGCTTGTAGCCTTTTTAGCTCTCTCCCTAGTTTATGATGGATAATTAAGGAGCATTTGTTTGAGATGTTGGAAGGTCAGTTCATATGTTTTGGAAATATCAATCACATTAACAATCCCGCGCTGTCTGCAAATTTGCTATCGGTTTGAGATACCCTCTAATAATTTCTGCAGTGCTAATGAATGCACCCCTCCCCCACAACAGAAAACAGCTGCTTTCCAATGCAGATTTTAAGAAATTTGAGGAGGGTAGCTGGGGAATGGGTACAATCCTAAGGCAAGCTCCACTGAGCCCTATGGGAGAGTTAAACATACGGTATCTCCCACTCTAATCACTCACATAAATGTCTTGCTATTTACCCAGTTTACTTAATAGGTATTAAAAGTTACATATAACCCTGAGTGAAAGGAGAGTTGGGTATCGTGAAATAGATGTTAGACATGGCATGTGGCCTTGAATCAGCGGCGGAGCTTCATGCTCCGCCACCAGGGGCGGAGAACAGGCGCACTGCTCCCAGTGACGTGGTGCGCGTTTTGGGGCGGGGCACACATTTTGGGGGCGGGGCAGGCAGCGGCGATGGCGCCCCTGGGATCGTGTCGCTCGGGGCGCACCGCCCCTATCTTCCTACGCCCCTGCCTTGAATAAGTCAACAAAGAGTGACTTGTGGGTGTCTTGACTGGTAAAAGCAGGAAACTGCTTTTGTGCCTCAACCAGCATAATTGACATATTTGTGTTAGAAGCCTTTCCTGGCTAGTGCCTCCTTCAGCAGGTACATGAAGTGTTACCGGTAGCCTCAGAATAGCAGACACACATATAAAGGAGTACAAAAGACATAACTACTGACAATAGCACTTCGTGCATATGATTTACTGGCATATTCCAGGCCTGTTCTGTGCCCAGTTTTCACAATAATAATTAATAATAATAATAATAATAATTTATTATTTATACCCCGCCCATCTGGCTGGGTTTCCCCAGCCACTCTGGGCGGCTTCCAACAGAAAAATAAAACACAGTAATCTATTAAACATTAAAAGCCTCCCTAAACAGGGCTGCCTTCAGATGTCTTCTAAAAGTCTGGTAGTTGTTTTCCTCTTTGACATCTGTTGGGAGGGCGTTCCACAGGGCGGGCGCCACCACCGAGAAGGCCCTCTGCCTAGTCCCCTGCAACTTGGCTTCTCGCAACGAGGGAACCGCCAGAAGGCCCTCGGTGCTGGACCTCAGTGATGGCAGAATGATGGAGGTGGAGAGGCTCCTTCAGGTATACTGGACCGAGAAGGGGTTCCCAAATGGTGGTCTGTGAGCTTCATTCACCTGGTCCACAGTATGTGGTACTAGTGCCTTCCCTGTCAAGGAAATAAACAACTATCTGACTTTTAGAAGACACCTGAACGCAGCCCTGTATCGGAAATTTTTCAATGTTTGATGTTTTAGTATGTTCTGATATATGCTGGGAGCCGCCCAGCGTGGCTGGGGAAACCCAGCCAGATGTGTGGGGTAAAAATAATAATTTTTATTATTATTTCTGCATTAAAAACAATACATATTTTAAATCATATTTTATTGCTTCTTTCATACTGCATTTTGTTGCATTACAGTTTGAATTCAAATTATAAAACAATAAAAGAGCTACAATTTTCAAAGGGGGTGAATGGCCAGTTCCTCTTCCCAGGGAGCTCTGGGAGGGGAACTCTCGGCACCCTTCACAAGCTACAGTTCCCAGGAATGTGGCATGCTTCTGCTTTGCAGATGGAGCTTGAGAGGTGTGCACATTTCCAGACATTCTTTTATTAGGATAATGAAAAAAATGTTCCCTGTAGGATAAAGTTAAACATAAAGGAACTGCCTTCTCTCTCCTTGCATGGCTTTCCAGTGGCACTGAAAATAATTCTGGCAGATATGTTGCGCCCTGCTCCTGAATAGGCAGACAGAGAAGTGACTTCAAGCTGTCAGTATAAAGAACATAAAAGGAATGCAGTACTTTCCCCCTCAAAGGATGGCCTTCCATATTCCTGAGGTAAAGTAGAGATGAAAGACTAAGCTCTGGTTGCCAGAGATTTAATATGCTGCCAGCTAAGCTTACAGCTAAATTTCTTGTCTGAGATAAACTGATGTTAAGAGAAAGGGTTTCCCAGTCTCTGTGAAGCCAAAAGCTCACACAGCTGGTCACAATTTGCCTCTCACAGAGGGAAAATTCTGTTACTACAGTCATCCCTGCATATACTTTTGGATGCATTCACTTATGGGACCAAGGGCCCAAAAGCAGGTTCCATTTCACATGCATCATCAAAATGTGGCAGGCATTACCCGCCCCCCCTCTAGTAATACGCTTTTAAAGATGGTTAATGCCACAATTGACTGCTTGTGAAATAACACTTTTAAATTTACCAAGGGTTATTTGAAATGTGGATATTTATTTTGAATAATTTAGGCTGGAAACCTGTGCCAACTTACTTGGAACTCGGAGGGACTTACTTCTGAGTAGACATGTATAGAATTGCAGTGTCATAGAACTGTAGAGTTGGAAGGGATTCTGAGGATCATACTTGGGCTTTCCCCTGCACACACATCCAGGGTGGATTTGATTTAAATCAAATCAATTTAAATCACGATTCAAATCACTAGTCAGTAAGACTTGATTTAAATCTTTTTCTTTCTTTCTTTTTTAACAGAAAGACTCATTCTTGCTGGTATAACCTTAATATTTACAACCAGATGAAGGTTTCATTCTTGGAATAATAAATTTTCAGAGTAGTTTTTTACACTTATATCCAAAGTTACTGATTTGGTTATGCTATTAGAAATACATAGACAGATAATTATGAAATTATTGTGAGGTTTAATAAGTTAACTGCTTATATTTGGACAACTTTTCTACTGTACTTTAATGGAAGGAGAAAAATAATCATTTCCTTAATAACAATGTAAATGATTTATTTAACTAAAACAATAACGTTACAGCATATGTATCCATGTTTGTTAACTGATGTGGTGAAACAATTAAAAAAAAACTTAGACTAAGTTTTAGCACACATGAAAAACTTAAAACAAATCCTTATTTCCTGATGAATAGCCTTTGGACCATAATGTAACTTAAATAGAAAACTATAGAAAGATTTTTCCTTCAAAAGCATTTTATTTTTAAAATCTGATTTAAGGCTTTGTGAGGTCCGGCGATACCCAAGCAGGAGGTGGCCTAGCTGGTGAGTCGCTGCTGAGTCGCCTCGCATTTTCTGCCTTGTCAGCCTGGGCTCTGGCAACAAGATGAGTATTGGCGGCTTGGATCGGAATGAGGAGTTCTACCAGCAGCTGCGGCTGCAGGAGCTGTACGGCAAGAATGACGGGGAAGGCGGCGAGGACCCTTTCACGTACACAGACCCAGAGGACGGGACGCAGTATGAGTGGGATTGCGACAAGAAGGCCTGGTTCCCAAAGGTTACTGAAGATTTCCTGGCAACATATCATGCTAACTACGGCTTTCCCACTGAAAGGTCAGACAATTCACCTACATCTCTTACAAAGACTGAATCTAATACTCCTGCAGACTCAAAGACTACCAAGGTCCAGCAGTCAGCAGATCCAAAAGCATCTCGGGCAACAGATCTTAAACAAAAAGGAGAGAAAATAAAACCTGTTGCAGGATGGTTTCATGTTGAAGAACAGAGAAACACAAATGTATATGTGACGGGTTTACCACCAGACATTACAAAAGATGAGTTCGTGCAGGTTATGTCAAAATGTGGTATTGTTATGCGTGATCCGCAAACAGAGGAGCCTAAAATTAAACTTTACAAAGGCAAAGAAGGAAATCTCAAAGGAGATGGGCTCTGCTGCTACTTAAAGAGAGAATCTGTCGAACTAGCATTGAAATTTTTGGATGAAAATGAAATTAGAGGCTACAAATTGCATGTGGAAGTTGCACGGTTTCAACTGAAGGGGGAGTATGATGCCAGCAAGAAGAAGAAGAAATGCAAAGACTACAAAAAGAAGCTGTCTCGACAACAAAAACTGCTGGATTGGCGGAGAAGAAAGATGGCAGTGTTCGAATGCGGCACGAGCGTGTTATCATTATCAGGAACATGTTCCACCCAAGCGATTTTGAGGAAGATCCTTTAGTGCTAAATGAGATAAGAGAAGATCTTCGGACAGAATGTGAAAAGTTTGGACGAGTAAAGAAAGTCATTCTATTTGATAGGCACCCAGATGGTGTTGCTTCTGTGTCATTTAAAGAAGCAGAAGAAGGAGATGTCTGCAAACAGGCACTCAACGGGCGATGGTTTGGTGGACGTCAGCTCTCTGTGGAGACCTGGGATGGTGTAACAGATTACCTGGTTGAGGAGACTTCAAGAGAAAGGGAAGAGAGACTGAAGGGTTGGCAGAAGTTTTTAGGTGATCCAAATACAGAAATGCCGAAAACAGCATCTGGCACAGATTCTTCGGAAACTGGTGTCCAGCTTCCAGAAGGCGTTCAGCCATTGAAAGTTAAAAGTGCATCTGAGGGTGGCCCAAAGGGTGAAGCAGCTGAGAGAGGAGATAATGGCAAGGGTACCAACGAAGATGTCACAGCATCCACAGACAGCAGCATTGCAGGCAGTGAGGAGGAAGCGGAGACATCTGTAACTCATTTGTGAAAGCATGTATAACCTCTAAACCTCAGTTATCCTGTGCTTCAAAGTAACTGCAGCCAGCATTCAAATGAATATATATGCATTACCCTATTGAGATATCAGCATGTTTTTTTAGGTGTTTCATTAAAAGCAACATTTAATGATCATCTTTAAAAACATATGTTAATATCTGCTGCTGTCCAAGCTGTGTGTACATGTCCATAAGTTGCCAAGAGCCTGCTGAACTGACCAGCTGTCTTACATTAAATCTTTGCTTGTCAGTGTTCGAAGTCTCTAAGTGTAAGCAGGTACAATTGTGCGGTTCCTATTAACTACACAATGACCTTTAGAATTACAGAGGTATGAATGCTTTTTATTTTTTTGCTCCCAATTTCCTAAATGCTCCAATCTTTGGGTGTTCCAGTACTTATTTGGATGAGCTGGCTTTCCTGATACTACGCATTTTTAAAATAACAGACCACTGAGAATACATTACAGTATTGGCACCCTGTACATGTAGCTGAGGAGTGGAAAAAATAATTACCACCCGCAATTAATAAAGATCAATGTTCTGAAAGTGCTCTCCTGGGATGCAAAGATTTCGATGACTGAAGTTCCCCATTCATTTTAATTTATTTTAAATCCGGATGAGATCAGATGACAAACAGGAAAAATGTGTAAATAAGACTAACTCTGATCTCTGTTTTAAATTTTTTGATGATGAGGAATGAAACGAGAGCCTGTGTGGTGGAAGTGTGATTCTATTTTTCATATTACTGAGTTCAAATGTAGTTTGGTTTCAGGCATTTGTCAAGGGTGATGAGCATATGGAGCGTGTTCTTTTTGTATACTTGGTTTGACTACAAATGAAATTGTTTTGAGATTTTTAAAGACAGGTGTTTGTTTACATGTACAAGCCATCCAGAGCTATGACTTGGATTCACAATATTCCAGTTTCCTAAATATTATTTGCGGGCTGTGTGTGTGTGAACAGCTCAGACTTTTCATAGCTACCGTACTTGTACTAAAACAGTATTACTTCAAAGGATATAGATATGACGTCTCACATTCCAGTAAGCAGACTTGTTTCTGCAAATTCTTTATGTACTCTGCTTCAATCGCACCCACAGAGTCCATTGTGCTGCTGTGGGGGGGGGGTGTAAAGGTGAAACAAAGCATATTTTGAAACAGCACAGGCAAGGAAAAAGCAATGGGGTGGTATCATCCCATCAGTGCAAGAATTTCCATTTGAGTAATGAGACTCCTCCTCTCCCACGCTCCTCAAATCTGGTCCAGAGGTTTAAGGGAACCCCCAGAACAGATTTAGGGGGCACACAGGACAGCACATTTTTGACATGGGGGGGGGGAGGTCCTCCCTAGTCCTCTTGAATCCCCCCTCTACTGAATTATGCCTTTTCAGTTCTGCTTGGCCCTGGCTTACATCTGGACAAAACAAAATGCAGATTTCAATTCTGTTTGTGTTCTCCTCTAGACTCTGTGATTTAGGATGTGTCCCCCGGTTTTAAGCAAATCCTGTGCCTCTATAGCCCATATGGCATAAATGGGCCTGTTACTTTAAGGAGATTCAAGCGTTCAAGCTCTTGGGTAAGGACGGGTGGGAGGAGGGGAGGCTGGGCATTGGCTTTGAATACCTGGTAAGGCAAATCAGAATCATTCGTCAATGAAGCAATTGTGTCCCTGCATAATCTTATACTGGATGACATGCGGGCAGATATGACAGCACAGCTAGTTAGAGCACAGCTAAACATAGCTCTGAATAGGATCGGTCCATTATGATCCCTTGCCTGCTGTTGTCCACTTTTTCCCCAACCAGGGACAGGAGACAACGTCAACCTGTTCCAGAGATTTATGTTAAGCAGGACTTTTGGAGTTCTTGATATTTTTAGTTAGATTTTAAATGTCAAGTTTCTTTACATTGCAGTAATTAACTATTAAAGTACATGCTTCATGGCATTTATTTAAATGAAGATTCAAAATTCCCTTCTGCGTTATTCTATAGTGTCCTTTGGAGTTGATTCCTGCCAGTGAAAATTCATTTTATAAAGGCTTGAAATTGGGGGAATGCAGAGGGAGTCCCAGTGTGCATGCAGAAGTCCTTGTGCTGACAGGAGGCTTCCTTTATGCAACCTGCTTTTTATTAATTTTTACATCTTCTGCAATCTTAGGAGTTTTGTAAAAGCTTCCAAATCAATTTATATTGTCTTTCTTCCCTCAGCCCGCAGTGTCACATTTAAAAATGGCAGGCCAAATGTCACAGGTAGTAGTATTATTATTTATTTGATTAAAACTTGTATACCACCCTTCCATCACTTTTGAAAAATAAACTATTTTCAGCTGAGTAAAAGTTTAATGTGTTAGGCAAGAGCCACTGTGCCCACTTTACCTGGTCCAATTGAACCCACTGGGACTTGTGGCCGAGTAGAGAGGCATTGGATTGCACTATTAATCATTTATCTATACAAGATGCGCTTTAAATCAATTTCAGCATTGCGAACAATGCTACTGGCTAGGTGGGTTGGTGATGTCACTTTTACAGTTGGGAAACTGAGGCAGCAAGCGAAAGAAATGATAGAAGATTTCTCTTATGTCCGGCTTGGGGGGATGGGGAAACGACCCTCAAGGAGTTAAAGAGGCGTGTGGACCTTTCGGCTTCGCTTTCTGCTGGCGAGTCTCTGGAAAATCCATCCAAACTCCTTGCCTCTCGAGGAGGTCCCTCCCTTAGAGCCAATCCTCTTTATATGCAGAGTAAATTCAGATCAGCCCTGCCAGATACACTTACCTGCTCACATCGCCGACACCTACGAGGGCGAAGCTACTAAACGCTGTGAACTTGAAGCCCAAGTCTTTTTGTCCAAGTTACAGGTAGGTAGCCGTGTTGGTCTGCCGTAGTCGAAACAAATAAAAAAAAATCCTTCCAGTAGCACCTTAGAGACCAACTAAGTTTGTCATTGGTATGAGCTTTCGTGTGCATGCACACTTCTTCTTGGTCCAAGTTCAGCGCTGTTTGCTTGCTTGGCTTCTGCCGCTGCTATGGAAACCTTCCCTCTTTCTCGTTCTCCTCCTCCTCCTGCGCAGACTCTTTGAGAGGTTTGTCAATGAGAGGCTCTGTCTTCTTCTAACTCCCTGGTTCACAAACTTTTCGAGCCACCCCTCCCCCCCCCGTTACATAAACACCCCGCCGCAACCCTTCCCTGTTTAAAAAGAAAACATTATTCGGAATAGCGGGTTGCACGACTCACTAAAGAAGATAATACAATGAAATGCAAAACAGGAACTATCAATTGCACATTTATTCAAAATCCAATTAAAACAAGTGTAATTCAACAGAACACATGAACTTGACCTAGTGATACCAGCTTTTAAAAAAATCAAGATAAGGATAGAAATATAACTGAAAAAAGAGATATTGGTTAGTTTTTTTGTTCTTGTTTTTTATCATGTATTTTGTGTTTTTATATTCTTGTGAACTGCCCTGATATCTGCTGATGAAGGATGGTGTGCAAATTTCTTAGATGATGATTATGATAATTAATAATTAATAATAATAATAATAATAATAATAATACATATGATTGCTGTAAAAAGATGCAATCATATGAACATTACCTGGAAATAAGCTTACAAACATATGGCTTGAGATTTCCATCATGTTTATCATCCTCTATTTTTCCTTCCAGACTGGTTAAGAGCTTTGATGCACTTGACACCTTGCATAGTTCTTTGTGACTGTTTAATTACGTCAAATAAAAGCATTAACTGCTTTTATTACGAGTATAATGTGCATGTTTTAATTGTTAAAAAGTATACTTATTAGTCATTTTAAAATGAAAAGTAAACTCAAAGCAACTTACAACGTAATACCGTACAAAAATAAAAGCCAATATTAAGGTGAAACAAAAGCCAAAAACATTCAAGAGGCCTCACTTTAGATTATGACAGTGGAATTTTATGCTATTTTTCAATTGTGATATGCAACTCTGTAACATTTTTCTATAAGAGGAACTTTCTTTTGGAGTTGGGGAAAGCAAGCCGCCCTGCACAAAATTAGACCATTGCACTGCCCAACTCAGTATTGTCACTCTAAACTGATTGGCAGCTCCTCTCCAGGGAACCGTTCCCTGCCCTGGGGATGACAGGGAGCAAACCTGGGGCCGTCTGCATGCAAAAGAGATGCTGAATTGCCCACTTAAGATCAGTGACAAAAGGCCTACAGCAGGGGTAGGCAACCTAATTGGGCCGGTTGTGGCCCAATCGCCTTCTCAATCTGGCCCATGGACGGTCCAGGAATCAGCGTGTTTTTTACATGAGTAGAATGTGTTCTTTTATTTAAAATGCATCTCTGGGTTATTTGTGGGGCCTGTCTGGTGTTTTTACATGAGTAGAATGTGTTCTTTTATTTTAAATGCATCTCTGGGTTATTTGTGGGGCATAGGAATTTGTTCATTCCCCCCCTCCCAAAAAAATACAGTCCGGCCCACCACATAGCCTGAGGGACAGTGGACCAGCCCATGGCTGAAAAAGGTTGCTGACCCCTGGCTTACAGGAACACAACTTGTTTACAACTGATCAAGTTGTTTGCATGTTTTACATTGGCATTGGGTGGCAAACAGGATTCTTGCAGCTTCCACAGCTGTGTGGCAGGTGCAAATTCAACAGGTTAATCCTGTTTTGGTATGGAAACTCAATTAAGGGGGAAACCTCTATTTGTTGATACTCTGTCACACATACTATTATTTGTGTGTGACCCATCCACCACACTTGTAAAAGAAGCCATAAATTTGCACACCATATGTCTTCTTTTTGCAAGTGGGGTGGAGTATTGCCATCCACAATAGGGTTCCAGGCCCAGAAAACCCTGTTCCTACATATGTTCCCCAAGCTAAACGTAAGTAAATGCTTTGCTGTTGAAAAGCGTTTTGAAAGTGCTGCACCTGTTTCCAGCTTTACATTCTTCTTCTGGTGAGTGTTTGTGTCGAAAGGTGCCCAGGGTATCTAAGAATAATGGAAGTAAAATGCAAAACCTTGTAATGCTGTGGAGCATAGTGCCATGCGCCTCTCACTCCCTTCCTCTCGTGCTGGAACGAAGCCCCAGAAGAAACCTGGGGCCAAGGCTTCAACAGGTTTACTGTCCACAAGGCACTTGGCTGGTCTATAAAGGAGCTTTGTGGGTAGTAGGAAAAAGGGGCCCCGTTTTCCCTTTGTGTCAGTAGAGAACAGCACAAGGAGATACAGCAACTGGGTTAAATATAGGTCTCAGCAGCAGCAGGCAGGGCAGTGTTGATCTCACTCTGCTTTAGCTGCGGTAAAGCTCTAGATAGGATTGGTCTGCTAGGCTGCAGTGCAAATGTGAGCATACTCTCCCCACTTTTCTAAAGTGATTAGTGGTTTGAATTCCAGCTCAGGTTACCTAACCCCTCACATGACTTCAGGGGATTTTGGATCCTCTTCTCCATTTTACTGTCTTTGGTGTTTTGGAGGCTGCTGCAGCACTGAATTTCCCAGTGACATCTGCAGCTGTGACCCCTGCAGTGAGAACCCACTAATTCCTTCCATCTGTCTAGATGGGCCACTACAGCAACAGGCTGCAATGTTTCAATGAGAATTTCCCCATTGGAGCCTCCACTTGAGTGAGAGCCATCCAAATATGTGACCCATCTTCAAAAAGTGGTGCATCTTTCTCCCCCCCTCACTTTCCCCCATGGACAGAGCTAAAGGGCCAGTGGGGCAGGGTGGGGAGAGGAGGAGACCTGGCCTTTTGTTCTATTATTAACATTTCCCCCTGCAAGCTTTCCCTTTTTTGTTTTCTGTTTTGCATTAGTTAGCAGCCTTTCCCAAGGTTCAAGGTGTTTTACATAATAAAACTATGCAGCCCCACCAAATCCTAATCTGAAAAGACATGTGTTACACCCCACCTAAAAAAATCTTACCACAGGTGGGAGAAACTCAAAGGGGAGACCAGTACATAGCCTTAGGGCAACAATTCTTTTAGGCACCTCCTAAAGTAGTATTATTCAGGCAGGTCTTTGAAATGTTAATTTATTCTTGCCAACCAGTATTTATTGTTTTTAACCAATGTTTTCATTGGTCTTATTATAATTTTTGTATGTTGTGGGGTTTTTTTTATGACACTGTGGTTGATAAATATTTAAACAAAGAAATTACTTTTAGCTCCAGGGCTTCTAATCTCACAGGGAAAGTAGCACATAAAAGTTTCTGGGAAGGCAACTGTAGCAGGCAAGGAGAAAGGCACTGCCTACACACAAAGCAGGACAATTTGTTGTGATTTACACCTTCGCCTCACACCAGGTATGTATATTGTATATTGACCCTGCTGCCAGGCTAGAAGTCAAGATGTGCAATTCAAAAAACTGGAATCAGTGGTGGAATGCAAAAAAGCTTGCTCACCCATTAGCTTGTATCTGTGCCCAGTGTATCTCTACACATGTAAGTGTTCTTGCGAAAAAGTGCTACTTACTAAGTTGTACAGCTCAAACATTGGGTGCACAAATTGTAAATATTTTGCACAATGGATAATCTTGTTGCCACTAGTGCCTGACTTCAATAGGCCTTTTATCCTGATTTGCGTACTCATTCCCTCAAACCAAGATAGTAAGAACTGAGGTGTAAAAGCTATTGTTTCATGATTAAAAAAATATTTTTGTACAGGTCTGTACAGCTGGCCATCCTTGTCATAAACAGGGCCACATCCTTCTGTGGCCCCCAACCCAGGTGCTAGTGGGACAATTGGAGAGGCGGTCTTCATCACCTGTGCAATACCTTAACCCCCCTTGCATCATATTTCTTTGTTATCTTTTTCTTTTAATTTGGATTTTTATGCACTAGGAAGGGGAAAGGGAGAATAGGTCAGTCGATCCTGTTTTGCTAGGAAGAAGGGGAAACAAAAGTCAATAACAGCATACAAATTAATTAAAAAGGATAGCTTTCCTCCTCTGAATCCCTTGCATCATTAAACTGCTGAACTGTTTCATTGCCTTAAAGCAGGCATGGCCAAACTTGGCCCTCCACTGTTCCTGTTAGCTAGGGATGATGGGAGTTGTAGTCCCAAAACAGCTGGAGGGCCACGTTTGGCCATGCCTATCTTAAAGGGATGCAGGTGCTGTGGTCTAAACCACTGAGCCTAGGGTTTGCTGATCAGAAGGTCGGCAGTTCGAATCCCCGCGACGGGGTGAGCTCCCATTGCTCAGTCCCAGCTCCTGCCAACCTAGCAGTTCGAAAGCACATCAAAGTGCAAGTAGATAAATAGGGACCGCTCCGGTGGGAAGGTAAACAGCATTTTCGTGCACTGGTTCGCCAGAAGCGGCTTAGTCATGCTGGCCACATGACCTAGAAGCTGTCTGAGGACAAACGCCGGCTCCCTTGGCCTATAGAGCAAGATGAGCACCGCAACCCCAGAGTTGTCCGTGACTGGACCTAACGGTCAGGGGTACCTTTACCTTAGAGAGAGAGGGGGGGCACAATCTCCATCCTTTCTGGAATTGGCATCTTCTGATGTGGTAGTCCTGCCTCCTACAGCCCAGAGGCATCAACATCACTCACTTTCCTTATGATGCCACAGGCCCTGGAGCTAAGCTCCGACCGTCCAAGCAGGTTCTGAGGTAGAATCCTTCTGTGCTCTTGCTCCAATTAATTTAGTGAGAATGTGACATTTAATAGCATTTAATTTAGTGAGAATGGATGCAGATGTTAACTAGGCTGCAGTTCCTATCAGCACCACCAGCACTGCCAGTTGTATGGATTATTTGGAAAGAGGACAGGCGTTAGCTGCTTTGTAAATAGCGGTTTTAGGGATTTTAAAGCTGCAAACACACTTTCTAACCACAAGAGGGCAACCTACGATAAAGATTTGCTCAACGAATACATGTATATAATAAGATGGTTTTACATGTATTTAGTAGGACGGGTTTTCCAGCTGGTTTTAAAGTGAGATGTCTTTTTGTTCTAGGTGCTGCTGTGCTGGGTATAGAGGAGCCAGTTGCAGGAAATCCATGCTGGTGTGTGAGGCTGGGCTGACTCCCTCTGGTGCAACACTAGCAGGTGCCTGTCCTATCATGCCAGACTGGTAAAAGTGCAAAAGGCTTGTGAATGGAGAAGATTATTGCAGGTGTGTCTTACTCCAATATCTGGGTACCACTTTGAATAGGATACACAGAACTTAGTATCTCATGGTGTCATCGGTGCCTGGCACCCACAAATTTAGGTGTCAGGGCCATGCACACTGCATGGCAGCGTGCCTGGCCCTGGGTAACCCAGCTGTGGGGTCAAGCCGGCACTCCTGCATGGTGTACACCATGGGTCAGCAAACTGTCCCTCAGACCATGGGGGGGGGAGAACTATATATTTTTTTGGGGAATGAATTCCTACGCCCCACAAATAACCCAGAGATGCATTTTAAATAAAAGGACACGTTCTACTCATGTAAAAACACACTGATTCCTGGACCACCAGGGGCCAGATTGAGAAAGCGATTGGGCTGGATCCGGCCCCGGGCTTTAGTTTGCCTACCCATGGTGTACACGGTTGAGCAAAGGGAGTTTTTATTACAGTAGTGGTCTGCAGTGTAGCTGTACTTGCGCAAGAATGCTTGCTTCTTAGGACTATCCAAACATGAAGGAAAATTGTGTATCAAAATATTTAAGTCTCGCTTCCCTTCCATTAGGGTAACGGATCTAGCGTATACAAATTAGAGCTATCTCAAATCATTATAACATATGGACAAATATTGGTGTTTAAAACTATTGGGTTTTGTTTGCTTTTTTGGTCTTGTCTTTATACCCATCCATCGTTTTGTAATCCGTCCCAAAGAAGAGCCATCACTTAAAAAATGTGTTGGACTTTTGAACCCTTTCAATTACTTAAATTCCATGTTTCCATAAGTAGATTAGTACATTAGATTCGGCTGTGTGTTCCCCTGCCTTTGCTATTGTCCCCCCTATTTTTTTGTTTCAGCACAAAAATAAGTAGCTCAAGGAAAACAGGCCCCCACGACAAAGTTTATACAACAAATGCCTTTATTACATGAAACAGTTCAACATACTGCATGGTAGTAAATCAATTATAAGTGCATTTAAGTAATGTTTCTGGACATCGTAACAGTCTCAATAGTTCCGCAAGACTTCTTCTGACTCAGTTCAGGCAAGTGCAACTTATGGAATAGCCATTAACAGTAAAATACAAGAAAGCAATGATATTTAGACTAGATAAGCAACAGCATATTTGCCACAACCAAGCATCACAAAATAGAGCTCACATACTGAAGACTATCACTAAAATGATTTGTTTTTTTTTAAACCAACATACTAATCTATTCCCAACAATCCGTTCTTGAACAATGTTACTTCAGTAACTCAGATATTTGTTTGTCCCCCCCCCGCCAAATAGGAAATATTTTTTTGCAATTATTATAAAGGAAGGAGGGGACGAGGAGGGCACAAGAAAAGATGTAAACATGTTGTGGTCTTTTGTTTTAAAGCCCATTGAGAGCAAAATATATTACATGCCACAAAGAAAGTGCATTTTATCTGGTGCCATCAGAGCCAGCTTAAAAATCTCAAATTCCACTTCTAAACTCAATGTTGTGAATTTACATAGGATTAGAGTTATTTATCAACTTCTGGTGTAAAATAGCTAGAAAACATTTTGATCAATGCATAAAGCCTTTTGTAATTAATTCATAAAGCAATACAAAACACATTTTATTTCCTTAGAGTACAGCGATAAAAACACAAAACACTGAACCTTACAGACCTATTTTTATATGTCTTTATACTGTATATAGATATATTTATATACAAACACACAATATACTAAAAACTAGCAAAGCACTTCAAAACAGTCAGTTCCCCTGTCCCCTACCTCCCGGGTTTTGAAACCTGAACTAGTCCCCCCCCCTTACAGTCTGATAGGAATCCACAGAAGTAGTAATCAGAGTATATGTATCTGGCTAAAAATTATATAAAAAGACAGACCATTTTGCTTTTCAAATAACCTTCTAAATATATATTAAAAGTATCCAGTATTTCCATTAGTGCCAAAATTGGAAGCTCTCTTTCAAATATTTATAAAGTGAATTCCCCATATTAAAACAGACAATAAAAGAGACTCCTATTGAAAACCAAAGGATGACTCACTCTCATTGCATTCTTTGGAAGGAGCTCCACTGATTCCAGTGGAAGTGAAACCGCAGGCATATGACATAGTCTTACAGGTCCTGAAACACGTTAGTAATTTTTTGCAGCATTCGCCTAGGGATAAGTTGCCTCCTGTCCCCGTGTCAGACTAGAGGTAGGCCGCAGTTATTCCCCAGATAGATTCATGCTGAATTTTGGTGGATGAAATTCCACTCCCTGCTCCGAGGTATGCTTGACTCTAATCTGAGGCTAACCTAAAGTCACCTCCTTGGCGCGGGGAGCACAATATACTACTATGAAAAAGCCCTCTAGTAATGTAGTAATTGTAGCTCTATCTGTGCATTGTCCAAGGCTCAGCACTTCAGTATGATGTTTGCAGGCAGATTCCTCCAAATCTGCATAGATCCCCAGTTGTGAGAACATCTTATTGTATAACTCGAGTCCTAGGAGACTAGCAAGAGACTTTCATCCTGTATTGGACGGATGCTAGTTTTCCTAAAACTGTATTGTTAATCAGGCAAAAGGAAATATTTGGCACTGTGTTTACAATAAAACATGGCAGGATTTTAACTCATTAACACTACAGTAAAAAAATAAAACTTAACAATGCCATTTTTACTCTGCAACTCTGCTCCGTTACAACTGCATATTCAGAATCTTGACAAGGTTTTCAAAAGTTACTTCTTAAATTGGCTGGTGGTATTTGAACCCAGACTTCCTCAACCTAGTGCCTATCCAGATATTTTGGACTATTACTTCCCAATCAATCCTACCCAGTGCAGCAATGCTAGCTGGAATTGATGGTCATAGTCTAAAATATATTGAAGGCATCAGTGTGGGGAAGACTGGCCCGACTCTCTATGGCAACTAGTTTCAAGTAACCACTCACAGGGCTGAATGTACACAGTCGCTGATAGAGCAGGATGTAGAATGGACAGGCCACTAAATGCTGCTCACAGTTAATATAAAAACATGGGGCACAACCCAGTCAAAACCATGCACTGCACACTGTTAAGACTCACCGGCAAACACCCAAGTCTCCTGCCTAAAAATAAATGGGACATGAAAGCAGTTCACTTGCTTGCTTTCCCTTTGTCTTAAAACTGCATTACCTAGAGAGAGAGAGAAACACACATTTCTTCCACGACGCCATTCCTTCTCGTCCCTCTAAAGCAGAATTTTAAGTGTGCCAAGAATGGAAATTCAAGCAATTCACCATGGGCGACATTTAACCATTTTAGTAGACCTTTAGGAATATTTCTAAACCGGTATATCGTAACACATGTTCTTATGAAAAATGCATAGTTTTACAGTTACATTCATTAAAACCCATAGAGTCTTCTGGGAGGAGACATAAATAAGTTATCCTGCAAACGTTAACTGTGGAAGCAGTAATTCCGGGGCAGGGAACCTCAGGGGTGGGGGCCCTCAGGACTTTCCACAGGCTACACCCCCTTGCTGGCCCTACAACTGAGTGTTGTGTTTCTGCCTGCCTTGAATGCATCCTTGAACTTTGATAGTGCCTCTTGTTTGCCTGGGTTGAGAATATAGGATGAGGAGTGTCTGTGTAGAAGCTAGCCTATAAAATTCGCATTTCTTGCTCTGCCTGCTTTTTGCCTCAGATCCCATTCTCCCCTGGGAACTTTCCCAGAAGGGGACATGGCCCTAGGTCTTGAAAAAGTTCCCGATCCCTGCAGTAACTGAATAATATTAACTACATTTCCTTCTTGAAACCTTTTTTGTTATTAGAATCCACTAGTTCAATTTAAAGTGATATTCCCAATGAGCTTTTTGTTAACAGGTCGTTTTTTTCTTTCTTTATAAATATACTGCAGTTTTATAGAACTCTGCAAGTAATCGCTAGAAAACCAAACTGAACACATGAATTAAACATTTAAGATTGACATATTAGGCTGCAATCCTAACCTGGGAATAGGCCCCATGGAATTCAGTAAGTTTTACCTCTGAGTAGACATGGTTAGGATTGTGCTGTCAATTTCTTAAATATAAACTAGTGCTTTTGCGCTTACCAAGTGTGCTTGATAACATGTATTCCATGTACACTTTGGAACTTAGCTTTTCCCCCGAAAAAAGAAAGCTTATTATTTTGTACCATGTGCCTCTCCAACATTCACTAAAATTATACATTTTCAGCAGCAATACAGTCTTGACAGGGAGAAAAAGGGTATGGAAATCTCTTACACTTCTCTTCTAGAAAGCTCCGAACCTGACGAACATGCATATTAAAACATATCTTCTCACATGTGAAGGCTAGGAGCATAATTCACAAATAAGTCAAAACTTCTATAAGCTGCAACGTAGCTCAGAGATGGACATGAGACAGAAACAGGAGATAAAAGTTGAATTAGCATAGACATTCAACAGTGGCTGCAGCTATAAAACTCAAGTTCAGCAAAAATCTGCAAGAGAACTTCAGCAAAGTAGTTTTGTAGACTACAGCCTAGGTTTCCAAGCTTGTCGAGAGCCAGGCAAACTTTCCCCTCCTAGGCTAACCTCACAAGTTGATTTGTTTAGTGAAGTTTACATGCTGAGCTGGCCTCTGTTGAATATATGTACAGGTTGCAACTTTGCCACGTCTGTCAAAAAATAAAAAGTAGGTTGGATTCAGACAGGTTGCCCAGGGTTGTCTTCTGATTTAATACCTCTGTTAGTAAACTGATATTAAAGCAGTTTCCTGTTTTGGACACTGAACTCTGATTTAAAAGCAAACCAAGATCTCCACACTGAAGCCAATGCTCAAGAGGAGGGGAGGGGGAAGAGTATGCAGGCTTGACCCTTGTTCTTGTCTTCACCAACTATGGTTTGCAAAACAGGCAACGCTGCATTCAAACCAGGCCTGTGCCACCTTCGTCAGAACCAAGGTATTTCCACAACATCAGAATCTGATTAAAACATCTACATCTAAACATTTAAAGAGAATCTCAAATAACTGTAAGAAAACGGAAAGCTTGGATTTCAGGTTCTTAGCCTCAACTTACAGACAGTTCCTAACAGTCTATAGTTTGTCTTGTTGACATTAAAGCACATATTTAAATACTTATTCCCAGCAAATGACAGGAGCTGCAGCCCTTACCGATTTTGTCTGAAAATCAGCTCTACTATTTCATTTGTAACTTATTTCCAAATATGAACTTAGGATCCCAGACTTCAGATACATATTATTTTCTAAGTACAAAATGGTTTCTCCCCTATCCCCCCCCTTTTAAAAGAAAATGACCACCTTTCTGGAATAAAACAAAGTTCCTTTTTTTTAGGATAAGGGGGGGATCCACTGTAAATTATAATTAGGCTTGCTACTCTTTGTCAGGATGGACTGGTGCCATTATTGCAACCTGAGGAAGCTTTTACTATATCAATAATAATAATAATAATAATAATAATAATAATAAATTTTTATTTATACCCCGCCCTCCCCAGTCAATAACCGGGCTCAGGGCGGCTGACACCAACAGAATTACAATAAAACATAAAAACAATTAATTAAAATACAGATTAAAATACAGTATTAAAATTTAAATTGCAGCCTCATTTCAAGTAGGCCATAAATCCAAGCCATGGGGGAGGAAAACACAGGGGTCAGGCTGAGTCTAACCCAAAGGCCAGGCGGAACAGCTCTGTCTTGCAGGCCCTGCGGAAAGATGACGAATCCCGCAGGGCTCTGGTCTCCTGGGAAAGAGCGTTCCACCAGGTGGGGGCCAGTACTGAAAAGGCCCTGGCTCTAGTAGAGGCCAATCTAGCCATCTTATGACTCGGGATCTCCAGAATAGTATCAATATAATATAATATCAATCCAAATATTTAATCAAAGCTTGACAATTAGAACAGACCATGTTCATTAATTTACTCTGTGTAATTAAGCCACAAGCTTGATCTAAGTACTTGGAAAATAGGGTGGTATTCAGCTAAATAGTTAGCCTCTGTTCTCCATCCCCACCAGAAATCTGTTCACCTGATGCAAAGTACTGCCACCTTTGTACAACATGAGTGCATTTTAAGGTATTTGATATTGATAACCTAAATTGCATGACTACTGTATCCCTAATCAGGGCTTTCTGATAAAAAAAAGACTTCATCTTGGCTCAAATTCTTTACAAGCATAGCTTGTATTTTTGTCTGCACACTGACCTTCCTCGAGATCCATAACAATAGAACATCAATGGTAAAAAAAGAGAGCAACGACAAGATAACCTGCTCCCTGGATCTTTAATCTTTGGTGAACGTTAGGGGTTTTAGATAGCATTTTTTCTTTTTCCTTTGAAGAATGTAAGAGAGAAAAAAGATCATTCCTTATGATGCTTGAAAAGCCTTCAGTCTTGTGGTTAAAAACAAATAATCATTACCTAGGACTGTGGGTCAATCCAAAGTATGTTTTGAAACCAGCAGATTTGAAACCAGCAAATTTTAAGCTACCTTCATGTTGTCTAAAAGCCAGAACTAGGCAGAGACCAGTTTATGACAAAAAGACAAGACTTTTTCAGGACTCAAATACTAGTTAACCTTCCTTTCCTATGGGACATATGGCCCTGAGAATAGGATTCAAACTGACAATGACGAGAAAAATCCCTCTCTGAAACGGATTTTCAAATTACATCCCTATTCAAATTTTGGAAACCTATTAAATTGGCTAAAAGTTCTGGCTATGCAGACTTGCTAGTAAGATGCTGCAGAATTATTGACCAGAGGTCAAAGAGAATAACAATTATCAGACCTTTAGAAGGCATCTTAAGGCAGCCCTGTTTAGGGAAGCTTTTAATGTTTGATGGATTTCTGTATTTTAATGTTTTGTTGGAAGCCGCCCAGAGTGGCTGGGGGAACCCGGCCAGATGGGTGGGGTATAAATAATAAATTATTATTATTATTATATTATTATTATTATTATTCACAGTGGCTTATACTTTTCTTCAGCAAGATAGCCCTTTGTTTAATAGAAAATCTATATTGCACCATTCAGTAAGGCTGTTGTCGCTTTCCTTTTTTATTTAATTTTTGCTATAACTACTGCATATCTCAGACACGAAGACCACCACGAGACACGTTAATTTTACAATATTTTATAAAGAGTCAATGAAGCTGGCTACTTCTTGGCATATCTTTAATTACTTCTCCCTTATATATATATAAATTGTGGGAGGAAAAAAAGCTTTCTGGACCTAGACAACAAATGGCATGGCACCTCAAAAAATCCAGATTGTCGTGCAATGTAAATGTATAAATACAATATTAGAAATATAATTAGTCACATTCTAGCACCCTAATAGTGTAAGGGACTCAGCCTCATTGTTAAGTGGTCCTAATTTAAAAAAAAAACATAAGCAAGTTCAATTAAACGTGAGCTTAAGTGTTTTGCTGAACTAGGGACTCCCAAGACAGAAAATCACATAGAACGATGATGCTCAGAAACCTCTTTTCCTCAGACAACCCGCCTGACTCTAATTTGTCTGCCAATCCACTCCTACTCTTTGTCTGGTGCAATAGACTCTGGAACACCTGCAATGCCTAGCAGCTTACTGGCCTTTACTATATTCACACTTGGGCACCCCAAATTTCCAAGAAACACCCTTGCAAACTGATTATAATCAGTTACACGTAGGTAGCAGTGTTGGTCTGACGTAGTCGAAACAAACAAACAAAATTCCTTCCAGTAGCACCTTAGAGACCAACTAAGTTTGTCATTGGTATGAGCTTTCGTGTGCATGCACATGAAAGCTCATACCAATGATAAACTTAGTTGGTCTCTAAGGTTGGAATGATTTTTTTATATTTTTTTATTATAATCAGTTTCTCTCTGGCATCTGGTTGGCGAATTTGGTGTGTGTGTGTGGAAAAGACTCTGAACTAGACTGGTCATTGGCTTGATCCTGCAGGCTCTTTTTATGTTCCTAATACTGTATACAGAATGACCTCTCTCTCTCTCTCTGGGCAGACTTTAGTATTCGTTTCCTACAAAACTTTTGCAAAAGTGAAAGTTCTCGCAAGATCAGCATCCCTATGAGAGCTCTGATCACGAAAAGGAATCATGCACTATATACTGGACTTGAGGGCCAGGCGTTTGACAGAACGGGACTATACAAAAACAGTATTACATTATGCTCAGATAAAGGATGGGTGGCCCCTCATTCACATAAAAAAGTACTGCCTTTTTAAAAATTTTTTTAAAAAGGAGGGGGGAGTGTTGGGTTTCCTGTATGTGTAGCCACAAAAAGGCCATTTATGCCATATTTTCATATGTAGGAATATGAATAAGTCTCATTTTTATTTAAAATTCTATCTTGCTGACATGAAGTTGACCTAGAGGAAGTTCCATTAAAACAAATCTATAAAGAAAAAATAAATAACAATTAAAAAAAGCTCTGGTAAGAAGTTCCCATCTGAACACAGATCAGAAGGGAAACAAACCTCAAACTGTCTTACAGCCTCTTCCTTGCCTGTTTCCCCCCAGCACAATACTGAGTTTTCATACACTTGGTACCCCCTTGAATCTGCTACCCATTTTGGGATTGAAAAGATGCCTGAAAGTGGATCCTGCAACTCCTTGGGTACAGATAAGACCAGTATTGCCTGGGAAAGAATTTAATTTCTACCTTGGGAGAGGATCACGGGGGGGGGGGGAAGTGGGCATCCCATGTTGAGCCTACAGGGCATAGGAATGACTGGCTTGACTATGTCCAAATACCTTTTTGTCTTTGAAAGACACACTATTTGCACATAATAAACTTTAAAAAAAAGAGCGGTTATTCTGTTGCAGATACTTGAGCAGTGTGATTGTAGAAAGAACGGTCAACTGCCAATTGAATTAGGGTCCACTAGAATTCAATTCCTAATGTAAACAAATGTCACCTTTCAAAACCCGCCTTACTGAATATACACAAGATTAAGATAAATGCTTGTTTCTATAAACAACTTCAAGGGACTAATTTTTCCAAATTTTATTGAATAAATCTGGCCAGAAAACAAAAACTTTTTATCTCTCTCTCTGTGCTCAACCAATTCTATTTAAAACAAAACTATATTGCTATTCTTTTTGTTTTCCTTCCCTGAGGGAAAATAATTTATTTACATAATTTTTAAGAGTCAATAGGGCAGGGTGGGGGGGGGGAATAACAATTAGGGGGCAAGCCTACGGTAAGATTCCTAAACTACGGTAAGTTTAGGATGCGGTGGATCTTTAGAATAGGGATCAGGTCGACAACAGCATATTCCACATTTCAAATAGAATCAGTGACAAAGAACCAGAAACAATTGTGTGTCCAAGGAGCCTCAGATTTGTTTTCTTCCACTGCATGCTCAACCTCTTTTGAAATGCAAGAGCAGGTTTTTCAAAGGGAAAGTAGAATAAAAACTTCCACTGAGCTGCAAGTCCACACTGCATGTTTTTTTGGTGGTGGTGTAATTTTCATATATAACACTAACCACAAGGCAGTTCTCAACGGGTTCATCCAAGAGACTCTAGGCCTCTGATGGCTAACTCTGACATGGTCGGATATTCAAAACTCGGCTGTATCCAAATAAACTTCACTCAGAGTAGACCCACTTAAATGAATGGACTTCAACAAGTATTTTTAAAAAACAGCCTGCAGCCTCCTGTGGTTCAGTATAGCCTTTTTCTCACCTGACAAGCTGGCTTAATTACAATTCTAGCTAATGACCTACTTTCTGTGGTTTTCCTGGGTTTCAAAGCCCTATTGAAATTCTACAACAATAAAAAAAGAATGTTATGTTGTAAGCAATTTTAGAACAAGCAGTTACTATGTACAGCAAGGCAAGCTCAAGCAGTTCTATTGTAAAATTACGCTCTTCTCTTCCTGTAAGAGGTCCAGTAGAATCACTTATAAGGTGGTTCAATAATTGAGTAAACAACCAAATCCTATCTTAGGGCAGCTTGGCCTTAAACCTAGCTATGGCAAACAGTAGTTCAGACAAAGCCTATCTCAGTGTTGCCACATAGGACACTCCCACTGTTCAAGACTTGAATCATACACAGTATAAGAAAGCTTTGCAGAGCAGAGAAATGGAGATGGGAGAAATAAGTTGTTGATGCCGATTAATTTTTATGAACGCTATTGCATTAAGACAGAGTGTCGTGGGCAATATTCAGCAGGCATTATCCTGGGAAGATCATGTTTCAGTGTTTCTAGCCCTCATGAATGCAGAGTTAAGTTGAGAATGCCTGACAAAAATGCTAAAACGATCAAGGGTCAAACATTGGTTTTCAAGTCTTGTGAATATTTAGCTATGTCAAGGGCTGACTTCAGCTCTGAACATTTGAGAGCACCAATAATAATAATTTGGTACAGTCCCTATCATATGCCACCATCCTGAAACAGAATTTCCAATCGTATCCATAAATACATGCAACGAAATACCAGCTGTGGGTTTCTAGTTTATTATGTATTTCCAATACCTGCCCCCGCCCCACCCACCAACAGCCTAAATATTTACCATTCTCTGCCCTTACACTTTCTGGTTTTGTGACCTTTAGACATATAATGGTTTATTTGAATGTGAGTTATCATTCTGCCACTTGTATGGCAATATTGTCCTGTGAAAATGCCACAGAACTAGAACAGGACCATGTGAACCTCAACTGGAACATTTAAATAATAAAGAATTTGCTGAGTGCAAAATATTTCTGCGGTACTTCATTCTTCTAAAAACATGTGATTGCAAAGTCAAACTCTTGGCCTATCGGTGCCAATAATATCTATTCCAAATGGTAGTGGCTCTCTAAGGCCTCATGCAGAGGTCTTTCATAGTCCTGTTTAAGGTTTTTTTTAATGGAAATGCCAGGAATTGGACCTGGGTCTTTTAGCAAGCATGCCTTCTACAAACATTGCCTATGCAACATTAGGAATGAAGCCTGTGCCTTACCTTTTCTCCCCCTGAACATTAAGGAAGTAGGTTACTGTTTGTACTCGTCTCCAAGCAACAGGTCCAAACAGAGGTTATGGGTGATCCCTATTGAGTAAACCTCAAACAGATCATTGTGAACACTCAAGAGATATACAGCAACACATAAGAATGACTGCAACCTAACACATTACACATTAAAGCATGAACACAGGGTGTGACTGTTACATTAGGTATACAACTCTGGAATTAGCAGTTAGCTTCCCGATCACGTAAACACTATGCATTGCTGGTAGCCTTGCCAAACACCACTGACATTTGAAGATGCAACTAAAAACAAAGCTTCACTCCCCTGCCTCTCAAATATTACCTTTTCTTTTAACTTTAATGGTCAGGCTAGATCTAAAAAGCTGCCATGTAGTAACAACACTATTCATTTTTGGTTTTGTTTTAAATGCCGTTTTGTATAAAACTCATGCCTTCTGTTACAGTGGTACCTAGGGTTACAAACGCTTCAGGTTACAGACTCTGCTAACCCAGAAATAGTACCTCGGGTTAAGAACTTTGCTTCAGGATGAGAACAGAAATTGTGCTTCGGCGGCGTGGCAGCAGCTAAAGTGGTGTCTTAGGTTAAGAATAGTTTCAGGTTAAGAAAGGACCTCCGGAACGAATTAAGTTCTTAACCAGAGGTACCACTGTATTTCACTGCCACATCTCCAGGAAGGCATGATCCTTATCCTGCAGCTGTTAAGACTGACTGCATCAGCTCAAGATCTGTAGGATTGTGTTCTTTGGAGGTGTTAGAGAAAACTGCTTGAATTTCTTTTGGGACTGCTTACACAGGAGAACCCTATTGATGCAACCCAGACGTTTCCCAAATACACTCGTTTTGGAATCTTAGGCTTACCTGTGGAGAACCCTACAAAGGAAGAGGCCTATTGTTAAAGCTATTTTTTTTAAAAAAAAGTTTGCGTGGGGACTAACCCTAGCTATAGATGCTGTGCTCCAATTAAATGTTGTGCTGCCCCCCTCAGCCATTGGTAGACAGACCAGTATCTGTGGTCTTACAAAAAATAAAATTTGCCTATGACATGTAGTCATGCAATAGTTGGACTGACATCCACATAGGCTCCCACTCTTGCTCTTGTTTTCCCAACTTGGGATACCATTCTTTTTCCACCTGAGTTAATATCACAGGACAAAAATCCATCAGGATGTTTTAAGAACAAGCATCCCATTGTGCTATTGCACCAATCTCATTTGTTTTAGTGGGGCCTGCTCAGACAAACAATTTCTATCTACCTGTATGCATTTCCCCCCCACTGATATTCAAAAGCTCGCTCAGCCACCACCCCACTAATATAATATGTGCCTTCTAATGGACGCCACCCCAATACTAAATTACACTAAAGCACCAAGACCTATCAAAGTGCAAGGCAGCTTGAAGACCTTTTATTTCTGACCTTGAAAGAACTTTACCCTCTATGTATTTTTTAATATACACATATAACTGCTATGCGACACTCCTATTTTACTTATTGGAAAGCATTGTTGTTGTTGTTGTTGTTCAGCTGTTTTCCTCCATGTAGCCTTTACCCCCAGAAATAATGCCTTGTATTTTAACTGATCTGTTCATTTCAGAATGTCATATAAAAAGGCAGGGAAGGAAGCTGCTGGTTTGGATTGTCACATCCCTGAATAAATGCTGACAAAAGTCCACATGCTCCTCCTTAACAGGGCCTTTAGCACAAATAATTTTCCTGCAATCACTTCTAGGAAGATCATATTGGAACCCAAGTTCTTATTCTTATTTCAGCCGAAGGTCATTTAACTTTACTGACTCCCTTCCCACTTGTGGTTGTACTTTTTAGTTTGGGCCTGCTGGTGATTCCTCTGCCCTCCCCACGTATCCTCCTTTAGCACAGAAACAAGACTTGTGCTTGGGCTTCAAGTTTGAGACCTCTCACAAAATATTCTTCACAAGGATGCTTGTCTTTCCAGCAAGGCAGCATCCTAGTACCTCTAAAGGACACGTCCCCGCCTCTGAATCAAGACTTGCTCACATTATAATTATATTCACCACTCCCGGGAGAGCTGCTCTTGATAAAATTGTAGCTTATGTTATGCATTTGTGTGGTGCATAAACATTTTAGGGAAAGAAGTATCACTTGATTCCCACCCCCACCCCAAAGTTCACAACACAGACAATAATGCAGTGTGAAAAAAACACATGGTCCCAGCAGGCAAATTGTTCAAGGTTATTAAAAAGAGTTCTTTTCTTTTTTTTCTTTTAAAGAAAAAAAAAGACATATAGCTGCTCCTGCTTCAAAACTTTTTGAAGGTTTTGTTTTTGTTTGTTTCCCACTATATTGCTGCATGTCGGCTTCGAAGAAGTCCTTCTCTTGGGGTATAACTACTTCACTTTAGAGTGCAAAGTAGAAGCCAGCACTGAAGGAAGTGGACAGAAAAAGAAGAGGAAAACCACACAGCCTGGCTGCAAGCGAGAAAATCCTGCCATAAATCACTCCATACCCCTCCATCGTTTCTTCCATGCTTTAGTCAATGAACCTCTGGCAGGCCTTCTTCCAACGACAAGCTGTGCACCACATATCTCTGTTCTCCATCCCATACACTTTGCGACATTTCTTCCCCTCTCCCCTCGGTTTTCTGCGAGAATAATGGAAAGGAAAGCTGGTTTTATGGTTATTTCATCTAAAATACTGACATGGAGAATTTGCTATAAGTGTTACTGGAAATCCAAAGATTACTTTGAGCTCAGTTATCTCAGACTGGAGTTGAAAAAGGATGTAAAAGACAACCAAAATGGAAAATTGCTGCAAGAAGCATAGAATCAGGAGAAGTCTATCCAATTGAGACTAGTTTGTGATGGCTGTGGTGAATGGAATGAGGGTTTTTTTTTGGTAAACCAATGAAAATTTTCAACAGAATGGAACACTTGGTTTTCTTCCTATAGCTATTTGAACATGAATAACCAGCTGTTCTACTACTCCTTAAATTTTCTTTGAAGGGTCAAATATGAGGCCAACTATTCTGCTAGGAGTGCAATTCTATGCATGCCTACACAGAAGTAAGTCCAATAAGTTCAGTGGGGCTTACTCCCTCGGTAAGTGAATATAGGATGGCAACCTAAATCTTCACAAGTGAAGTTAGCAAGAATCCTTCATCCTCATTCAGTAGAACAAAAAGTCACTCCTTCAGACCCATTTCATTTTTTTAAAAAAAAACCTTCACATATCCTTTATCAGTCTCCTTTCAACTCCAAAAAAGGAGCAAAGTTATATTCCCCTTTCCCCTCTCATTTCCTAGCCAAGGAGCAAATCAGTGGACACAAACTTTTCTTTAAGAAGAGACGGAAGATGGGCTTTGTACTTATTTTTCTGGACTGAGAAAGAATTTAATGGGATTTGTAAACAGAAAAATGTATCAATAATGATTTAAAAACATTTTCAATATTATTTTGCTGTCTAGTTATATTGAAAAGAATTTCATCGAAACATATGTAATGGAGGGGAAACAAATAATTTACAGTCTCTCCCCCCCCCCTCAATTAATTTAGTGATTTGCTGTCAGAAGCAAAACATCTCTTACCTTAGACCAACTGACAGTCTAGGAGGGGATGACAGGACGGTCTGAATTTGCTGCTTCTGCTCTCCACACCCTGCAGGACGTGTGTGAGTTGGTGAAATCTAGAAGCAGAGATGAAAATACAATTCTGATTACAGAATTTCAATGGGAAGGGACACAATGGATTATATGTACTGCATTTCCTAAAGGCTGCTACATCTCATTGGCCCTCCAACAGCCAAGCCAAGCATTCAGCGGAGCACATGGCAGAACTGAAAGCGTCCCATGTTAAAAAAAAAAATTCAGCCCCCCACCTCCACCCATATGCATGGAAAGAAATGTTAAGTGACAGGGAACATCTGAACATGCAGTGTCCTTTGACAAATATCTGAACTAGCACGGTTCCATGTAGGACTATGCTACATTGTCCTGCTGAACATTTATTCCAGTTCCTCTGCCTCATTCCTCTTCTACTGCACTTGTCTCAAATTCTCTGGCGTATCCAATATCAAAACGAAATGAATGGTGGTGCAGGAGAAGAGATGGGGACTGGGATACCCACCAGAACCAGCAGCTATGGGGCCAAGGGGAAGTCTAACAGTAGACTTTACAGTTTGAATGAGCCAGCACTACCCACCCCTAGCAGGTGACCATTTGAACTTCCCTTTAAAATGTTCAAGGAAGACTTCATGACTTATGCACAACTGATATGCCTTCCCTAGGTTTAATCAGAACCTTCCTGCACTCTCTTAGTACCAATATCTAGTTGCAACAGAAGCAAAACACATTTTAATCTTCCAGCAGGGGACTTGAATCTCTGGCACTTGGTCCTAAAGGTAAAGGTAGAGGACCCCTGACTGTTAGGTCCAGTCGCGAATGACTGCTCATCTCGCTTTACAGGCCGAGGGAGCCGGTGTTTGTCCGCAGACAGTTTTTCCAGGTCATGCGGCCAGCATGACTGAGCCGCTTCTGGCAAAACCAGAGCAGCGCACAGAAATGGTGTTTACCTTCCTGCCGGAGCGGTACCTGTTTATCTACTTGCATTTTTGGCGTGCTTTCAAACTGCTAGGTTGGCAGGAGCTGGGACTGAGCAACAGGAGCTCACCCCATCGTGGGAATTCGAACCGCCGACCTTCCAATCAGCAAGCCCAAGAGGCTCAGTGATTTAGACCACAGCGCCACCCACGTCCCTTTGGCACTTGGTCCTAGGACATTCCAAATCATAGGGTGAGAAGGACAAGACATTCAACACACAGTAAACACGGAGGCTGCTACTCAAGTGACAGACCATTAACGAGCCTGTTCCGAGAAGAGCCTATATAGCTTCATCAAAACTTCATCAATGTTTGACCAATGCCGTGAAATTTTAATGCACACTGCAAAGAGATTTATGCCTGCAACCATCCTGGACCTGCTATATAAAGTTAGGGCAAAAAAATTGACTGCTATCAAACACTCCAGAAAAGCCATTGAAGGCACACCTGTATATTCCAAGAGAAATTCAGGATTAATGCTTTCATTATTCAGCTTCAACATTTTATTAGTTTCTGGCCTAATATATGGACTCGTCTAGAAAACTACAGTGAAATGGGAAAATGCTCCAGACAATGATATTGATTCCTTATAATCTTTCGACCGTATTCAACTAAATTGTGCTAGCAGAAGCTATGGCACCATCCTAGGAGTTAAATGTAACACATGCCAAAATCACATAGCTGTGATTTTAAAAAGTACTTTGAAACAATACAAATGCTTTGAAACACACGGCATTATGTTTATCTAAATGTGCATTTTAGTATTGCTACGAAAACCGGAAAATCCTTTATATTAAACTGTTTTGTTGTATTTTTAATTTCAAAAATCATGCACTTTCTAATTCACTTGAACTATTTACTTGGTTTAATTTTGTTGGGAATGGTAAGTCATTATAGGCAAAAGATCACTGGCATTGCTTGAAGCTCCCCGAATACCTACATGCATAATCCAGTTGCCTTCAATATCTGGTTTACAGAGTGACTAATAAGAATCTTGGATTTCTTGTGCTACTTCAGCCAATTTTCTACAGCGCCACAGAGAACAAGCCACCTTTATAATTATTCTAGATCAACCGTATTGTCATGAAATCAAATTTTGGGAGTATTTTATGCGCAGCATGTTCTGTTAAGAGTCTCTTGTTCAAATTGCTACCAGCATGATGCCTTTCACCGCTAGCTGTTCCTTGATAGAATTTAATAAATATTCATTGGCAGAAAGCAATGTAATTGATTCAGCTACTTTCATTTTTTATCAGCTCAGCAGGAGACCACAGACTCTACAGAAAACCTCCAAGACATGCCAAAGGTTGACAGTAAGAGGCTTTTGTGATACACTTGGTGAAGAGAGGGAAGAAGCGGGCAGTACCTTATCGGTGCCTAATTCACACTGTCAGTAAGCAGAGGCTTTGTGCATTTGCAGGAAATGGAAAATTCAGAACGTGTGGCCTTAGGTAAAACACTTAGATATGGAAAAGGAGAGTTATGCTCTGATGGCAATCACTTAAATGGTGGAACAATCATTTTAATAAAAATTAGAACATAATTTACTTATAGGAGCCATTTGTGTTGGAGAAATGCAAGGCAGGGAGAAATGGCAAACAAAGGGGCTATAAGCAGCTGGGCAGAAGAATGATAGAAAGCAATATGGGATTACAATGGACCACATGTCAACAAAAATAATGCAGGGAAGGGAAGAGAAGAGGAGAAACCATCAAGCCAGTGTCCTATGCGGCTTACAAATCCAATAGACCGGAGGACGTCAGAATTAACTGTTATAACTTTGGGGAGCATCACCTATTCAGGATCATGGTGCCAGAGGAGAAACACTTTGATACTGCCTGTTATAGTAAGAAGCATCAATGTAAGGTCCAAAATGCAAGCAGCTGGCAGCAGGGACTAGTTGATTCACAGCTGGAATACTGTGTTCATTTGCCAGTCTTTCTACTCAGCTCCCACTAGACTCTCTTGATCTCAACAATGCACCCACAAATTACAGATTTGGGCAGGGCAGGTGGAAGAGGACAGAGCACTGCTACAAAGGAATGTTCACCTGGACAAAAGACAACGGCGCCTGCTTCCAGCAATTGTACCGCAATATAAAAGCAGGGATAGTGAACCTGTGGCCCTCCAGATGTTGCTGAACTGCGGCTCCCATCTTCCATGACAATGGTCCATATGCTGGCTACGGCTGTTGGGAGTTGGAGTCCAGCAACATCTGGAGGGACAGCGATTCTGAATCCCGGGTATAAAGAAAACCTCCCGTTGTTCTATTTTGTTGGTTTTCTACTTACTGGAATGCCAGTGAAGGTAACTGGGGGCGATTGCCAGGAGATGCTAAAGCTATTTCCATTGGGAGTGAACTTTGTTGTTCCTGGAATGTTCACAGGAGCTGTGGCCTGTTTTAAAAAACAGCAGTCAGTTAAGGAGGAACATCTCTGTTCTACAGAATTATGTTGCAAACTGTCTTATACTAAGGACCGTAAACTGGGTATCAAGTTTTGGAAAGAGATTATTTTGAACATAGGAGTACAGAGTCACAGCACTGGTCCGTCTAGGTTAGTACTGCCAACAGTGACTGACAGAGGGTTTCAGTTTGGGGGTGTCTCCCAGTCCTAGCTGGCACTAAACCTGTGACTTCCTGCACGCCAAGCAGATGCTACTGTGCTATGGCCCTTCCCTGCCCACTGTACTTTTCATGCAGTTCTCTGAGGGGTACAGGGAGGATGTCTAATGATATGTATTGCAAGCAGAAAGAAGAATTGCATTCACAATAATTCATGAGGAATGAACGGTTTTCCAATATATGCAGACCCAATACTGGTTTTTGGTTTTTTTTTAAAAAAATCAGATATCACAGAAGCAGCACTTTAGGGGGAAACAAACACCAGAGTGGGTGGGAGAGAAAATGACATTAGCTAGTTTCTCACAGAAACTATCATGAAATGGTGAAAAGAACAGTTAATAAACATGAGCAAGCACAGGGTGCTATCTGGCATCATTTTGAAACAAGTCAAAAAGTCAGGGCTTATGCAGCAATTGCAAGGCAAGAATGGGGAGGGGAAAAGAGGGAAGGCAGTATGCAGAGATCTTTCAGAATTTAACTGCAATTGCTGAAAGAAAGAAAAAACAACGAAGTTAAATAAATATCAGTAACACTATCGTCTCATGTTTGACTTGCAGTTTAATTCTCTGAGGGGCTGCAGATTTTTCCTCTACAAGACTTGCACAGGGATTGGAAACACGTATACTGGAGCAAATGGTGATGGATCGATTCCCTCTCATATATATATATAACCTTGCATAAGCTGTTGAACACCCAGCTTATGGGTGCCCTTGTAGACTGAGGTTTGGCAAGAGTCTATCAGAAACAGGTCGTTCAATCATGGCGTAAAGTTTCTGAAATATTCTCCTAGAGGGGGGGATAGCTAGTTTATAGTACTTTATGCCTTCAGACCCCAGGCAGCCTACTCGCTTTTCAGACCAGCCTTTGTTCTTTTGTGAATTGCTAGGTGCCTATATTTTCTCTCTGCTTGTTTCTGATGTTGTGCTTGTTTGGGGCTTGGTAGACGGTGTCATTGACAATTTGAATGTTTTAATTGATTTCAGCTGTCTTGATTTCATTTATAAAGAAAGGAATGGTAACATTAGAAAAGAATAGATTCTAATAAATAGTCTGGATTCCCCCACCCCATAGATCAGTAGAAGGAAGCCATAGTTTGAACAAACCACATTTCCTAAAATTCAGACGTCACACTGAACTGTGGTTTGCTTAATAATCAAAAGCTTCTTGTCCATGATAAGAGTAGAAAAGGAGGGGAAGGTGAACACACAAGACTGATGTTTGCCATGGCTCATTCACATTAGAAACCATGGGCTTCCCATTACACTGAGCAAGTAACCCTTACGGGGAAAAGAATCTTACCTGGTAAGCATGGTCAGAGTGAACGAGGTAGAGATTGGTAGGAGCCGAGCGGCTTAGAGGTGTCATCCCTTTCACATCTGTTTTGGCACATGACAGGTCACTTTTGCTCACATCTTGTGATGGAAAAGGAGGAGGAGATGCTAGAGACGGGGAGACGGGAGACAAGCTACTTAACCCATCAGCTACAGAATCAGTGTTGAGGCGTATCTCTGTGTAGTAAAAATCTTCCTCTCCATCACTGTAGTCGGACTCTCCCACACGCCTAAATCAAGTGGAGACCAAGAAGTTATTTGTAGCGTATTAAATTAACTGCAGTAAAGTAGAATTGTGATGTTAGTATATGGGAAGATGCAAAAAGTTACATTTCTCATCTTTTGTAGCTGATGTGACATACAACTTTTATAACTGACAGTTGGACCAATATTAAGATATCTTCTTCATTTGGCTGTGGGCTTTCTGTGTCATTTTGTTGATGTGTGCATGCAAGGCATGTATGCCTCAGAGGCAGAATAAAGGGGCACTAGAATTTAAAAGCTAATGGGTCACAATAAATAATGACTTATTATGACTGGAATGAGTTACAGTGAGGCTCCCCCAGACAAACCACGGATTTTAAACCAGGCACCCCCAAACTGCGGCCCTCCAGATGTTTTGGCCTACAACTCCCATGATCCCTAGCTAACAGGACCAGTGGTCAGGGAAGATGGGAATTGTAGTCCGAAACATCTGGAGGGCCGAAGTTTGGGGATGCCTGTTTTAAACCATAGGACAAACATTGGTTACAGCTTGTGGTTTTTCTGGAAAGAGCAAACCACGAGCACAGATTGAGATGACACACTAAGCCAAAGCATGGCTTAGCTCACATTTGCTTATTCATGTTGAGCCACTGTTTAGCTTTAGCGTTACGCGAGTACTAGACCTGCATGACATCTTCATAATCACTTTAGAAACAACTTTGATACAGGTGAAAAGATATCCTGACATAATATGGAAACTGCCCATAGAATTTTTTTCAAAATGTTTATCAATCTGAAAGTTTAGAACTGAGATACCACAGCTAAGCGGTTGATTCTAAGCAAGCTCTGTTGCTTAGGGATATAAATCCAAGTGAAATCAATTAGGGTTATTTCTGAGTAAAATGGATTTGGATATCAGTCTTTTCCCAGATAGAAGGGACAGTAGTTTTCTTACCCAAGGTGAATGGTCCGGATGTGTTTCTGAATACCGACGGCTGTGCTCAGTACTTTTCCACAGTTTTTCCAAAGGCATTTAAACATCACCTTCATGGAATTCTGAAAAATAATAATCAATGACAGAATACAGATTAATTAATTTGTTCACACATCTGCTTGACTTCTATGTATCATAAATTGGACCATTTTGTAAATTTCTGCTTAACGCTAATACAGAAGTAATTAGTATGGCATCTTTCAAGTGACTGTTCCCATGTGTTCACTTTTACAGGTTTTTAGGTAAATTATGTGTACTGCACTGAGTACAACGTTTGTGGTTTTCAATGTAGAACTGTTCTATTGCTTGACCAAAAAAGGCACTCCTAGGGAAGCAGAAAAAGTACCTTTTAAAGTTTTATAATAGTATATCATGGCAGACTCTAGGAAAAGTGTGGATAATTTATTCATTTCTCTAGTAAAGTAAAACTGAGACTGCCAATTTGTGGTATGTTGCCACATAAACTCTCCCCCCCAAAAAACATTAGGCTTCATCATGATGCCAGGGCTATCTAGCACCAAGAATTAAGGAACACACTAGGGACTCTGCTCCATTAGTAAAGATACAGCGATTTGAATGCACTATAAACATGCAACACCAGATGGCGCTAGAGAACACAAAATTTTAAAACGAGGTTTTCCATAGAGATTTCTTTCTTTTGTTATAACGATCTGACTTATTTATAGCGTGTCCCGTCTCTCTCCCCCCCCCCCCCGGTGTCTTGATCCACCTTAGGGCTGCCATGTTTAATTAACTTATTAGATCTTTTTTCTAATCAACTAAAATATGGCAACCATTTGTCTGGTGAGTGCTTTATGGATCATATAACACTAGTCCTACAGCAATTGCACTGTTTTCCAGTTTGTTTTCAATCACAATTCAAGGTGCTTCTTCTTACCTATAAAGCCCTAAACAGTTTGTAGGCAAGACCCACCATCTCCTATATGAACCTGCCTAAAATCTATGACTCTCAGAGGCCTTGATATGGATGTCCCATGACCAAGAGACATCTAGAGAGATTAGGCTGGGCTGCTCATTACCTACCATAGCTGTAAAACTCTTCTGTTCCATACGGCTTTTGATTGTCTTTTTATAATGTTTCCCTTCCCATTTTAATTGGTGCTTTTATCTGTATTGTTACTTCTATAATGTAAAATGGTTACATTGGGCAGATAGCTATTTAATAAATAATAATTGTGATGATGATGATAGATAAGTGTTTCTGGTGTTCCTGATTAATCAGGCATTTTTTTAAAAAAGCATTTTTAATAAAAAATCTTACCAAAGGGATGGGGAATTAGATATGTTCAACTGATAACCACCTTTGAAGATGTACTTTCACTGCCTATCAGGTGACTGATGCCAGGAATGCACCTTGAAAGGAGCTTACTATAACCTCTGATTTGATTATCAGTGTTTACAATGAGCCCTTTGAAGTCCATTTTGAGGAAGTGGTTTGGAGTCAAAACACTTTCCCCAAGTGATCCTCTGCAGGGGGGGGGGGGATATGCTTTGTTTGAAGGAAGCCCCCACAGCTGCACTAGGGGGTTTACAGGAATGCACCCAGAGATTGTTTAAAATAAGATGACATCCTTATTGGCACCACATGCAGTTACATATACAGGTGAAACTCGGAAAATTAGAATATCGTCGAAAAGTGCATTTATTTCATTTTTCATTTTTTTAATTTTTATTTTAATTTTTACAAATGCTTTCTTTTGGAAATTCCACAGTAATAAAACAAATAGTTTCAATAATACAAAAATAAACAAAAATAAACCTTGCTATTACATTTTATTAATTACATTCCATTTATAATTGACCCGCCTAACGACAAATAATTACAATTACAACAAATAAAGGCTTGACATATCTTGCTTTGCATGTCATGCATCTATCTCATATATTGGTTTCATCTTTTAAGTTGCGTTACTGAAATAAATGCACTTTTCGACGATATTCTAATTTTCCAAGTTTCGCCTGTACACACACACACATGTATGTATGTATGTATGTATGTATGTATGTATGTATGTAACTTGCAAAGTGAAAAGGGAGAGATGTAATATTCCATTCCACTCCAGTGTGGAATCTCTGTTATTTCAAAAAGACAAGTTATTTTCTGTGCTCAAACTTTTCACTGTAACTTAATTTAAGATGGATAATGCCTTTGATTACTTATATTTGAACTAGATGGTAAGAGACCTACGTCGATGTGGCAGAAGAGAGAGGAGAAACCATGACAAGTTGACTGTGGCACTTTGTCAATAAGCCCCAGGGTTGGACACTTAAAAAGCATGCCAACATCTTGGAGCAAACAGTGAATATACTATCCCTTAGGAAACAATGCACCCCTCAGGTTTGTAAATTAACCCCAAGGGTACCACATAAGCTTGAGTCTCCTATGAAGTCAATATTGGGCTCACCTTCCTCTTCCTAGGAATGGGCTCATCAAAGAGGAGACTACTAGTTTCAGCTTCGTCAATGCCGTCATCTGTCTGGGAGGGCAGTCGAAATGGTTTGAAGCTGTCGGCAGAAAGAGGGGGCGAAGGGGTGGATGGGTTTGACTGGTCGCTTGGAGCACTCCAGCTCCAATATCCACTGCTGCTGGTACTCGAAGGCACGAATCCTCCTTCTTTCCAAGATCCATTTAAGGATTCTAGAAATTCGTGAGATCAAAAGGAAAGGAAAGTGAATTAAAGTTGAACAGCACTGGATAAAGCAGTGGCAGCCAACATGGTAGCCCCCCCCCCCGGATGTGTTGGGCAACAATTCAAGGATGATGGGAACTGTAGTTCAACAACATCTGGAGGATAATATTCTGTTTACCCCTGGACCAAAGCAACTCAATACAGTGGTACCTCAGTTTTTGACCATCTCAAAAGCTGAATGTTTCGGTTTTCAAACATCGAAAACACGGGAGTAAATCCTTCTGTTTTCAAACGTGCCTTGGAAGTTGAATAGCTTTCACTGTGTGTTTTCAATTTTCTCAATTTAACTTGCAGCAAGCCCTTTGTGCCTCAGTTTTTGAACGTTTTGGAAGTCAAATGGTCTTCCGGAACGGATTACATTTGAGAACTGATGTACCACTGTATCAGTTTTTTAGAAGAGAATGTTGGCAACAGTCCTGCAGCTGTAAATGTGTGAAGAGTTTATACCTGGGAGTACTGCAATCCTTTCACTAATTTATACACACATAGCACAGCTGGTATCAGAGTTATGTGTGTATTTTTTTACAATCAAGCAGCATGTAAATTTTATATAATAAATAAGTAAGTCGAGGATAGTTTTAAATGCTGTTTGTCCACAGAAGCTAAAGGGGTGAAAAAAGCACCTATCATTCAAATGTAACGCTCAGTCATAATTATGGCGTTTCTGTGTTCTCTGGCTTTTTAACTTCTCTTTATCTTTCTTTTTTTTAAAAGAAAAGATTTATACTTGAACAAAATTTTGAAAAGAGAAGAAAGCCTGATAGAATGAGGCTGAAACAAACAAAGAGAGAGTAAGTCTGATTCTTGTTTTCCTGCCATCTTCTTTGTTATTCTTTGTCTTATTTAAAGAAGAATGTCAGTTTGATCTTATATGCTACCTGTTACACACAGCAGCAAGTTTCATGCCCCCCTTCTCTCTCTTTTTGTTTTGTTTTTAAATTAAAAACTGCCTAGAAGCTTCTACCCAGAGAGGAAAAACCGGGGAGGGAAAGGAGTGCCTAAATATCTCCCTCTCTGCTGTTTGTCTGCTCAAAATTACTCCCCACCCCCTTGTTCAGAAAAAAGTGACTCATGAACAATGCATTGATCACAAGGTCCCCTAATAGCATAATGGTTTCCAGGGGTCAGCAAACTTTTTCAGCAGGGGGCTGGTCCACTGTCCCTCAGACCTTGTGGGGGGCCGGACTATATGGGGGGGGAATGAACAAATTCCTATGCCCCACAAATAACCCAGAGGTGCATTTTAAATAAAAGGACACATTCTACTTATGTAAAAACACCAGGCAGGCCCCAGAAATGCATTTTAAATAAAAGGACACATTCTACTCACGTAAAAACATGCTGATTCCCGGACTGTCCGTGGGCCGGATTTAGAAGGCAATTGGGCTGCATCTGGCCCCCGGGCCTTAGTTTAGGGACCCCTGGTTTATATGATTTATTTTTCTATATGTTCCCAGTGCAACAGATGGATACTTACTATAGTTAGACATACATGCTTCATGAATTGCAGCCACTTATGAAATTTAAGTTCACTATCCCTACCACTTTTCACGATCTCTTGTCAGTAGGAATACAGTGCTTACCATTGGGTCGGACAGGAGGGCTGCGGACCAAAGGGCTGGTGGATAAACTGGTTAGGACCATAGCTGCTGTGACTTTATCCATATCCAGTTCTTCCAAAGATTTTCTGAAATGGAAAGCGAAGGAAAAGAAAGATCTACATCAGCAGGAAACGCAGGCTGGCTGGGGAAACAATAATGTTGTTGATATTCCAAATTCTACCTGCTCAGAAGCTCTGTAAAGAGCAGAAACCTAAACTGTTTTGACAAAAGTGGATAAAACAGATAAGCCAAGGCCTCATTAGCATCAACTTGGTCCAGGGAATGCTGACTTAAATAAACAGAAAGTCTAGCAATATCTCTTGGCTCCGACTTAGATGTGTTTCAGGTGCAAAAGAGTACCAAAGATGTAGGATCATCACCAAGAACATATTGGGTGGCAATCCAACACAGTTAGGCATCAAAGGGACTTAGCAGACATGGACTGAAGTTTTTATGCATTAACACAGTGAAGGATGTCTCTTATGTCTGCTTGAGGTCTCAAGGTACTATGGTGTCTCTATGGTCAGAGCTCAGTGGCAGAGCATCTGTCTTGCATACAGAAAATTCCAAGGTTCAGTAATACTGGCACCTCCTGGTAGGGAAAGGCACCCACCTGAGACTTTGGAGATCAGCTGCCAGCCAGTGTTGACAGTACTAAGCTAGATAGAACAATAGTCTGGCTCACTGTAAGGCAACTTTCTATGTTCCTGTTGACTGCTCAGGAAAAAACAACAACCAGGCAGCCTCTCAATCAAGACCAGATTACATGATGCACTGCAGATACACGAATACATCACCTAATAATTTTGGGTTTTAATTGAAAAGGAAGAACAAAAAGCATCATGTTTGATTAGAACAGAAGAAGGAGATTGTTAACACACTTCCTGAATAGCACAAAGTTCAGTCCTGATTTCAGCATAAAGAACATTACAAATAGGCAGCAGGTTTTACCCTCAAGTATCTGTCAAAGCAGTAGCAGTATTTACTCTGTAACTGAAGAGTAGTAACAACATGAAATTCAAAGGGGGGAAATGCAAAAAACACAACAGCACCTTCTTAATTTCCCATGAAGCTAATTAGACAAAGTAGCCTCAAGGCAAACATAGTGCCCTTTAACACGGAGTTGACTAATGAATGGCAATCATTTTAAGCATAGGGTAGAGAAAGGAAAATTTGCTTCACACGGTGTTACGATGTAGTGAAGCTTCTATCTTTCCAAAGCCCGAGAGTGATCCCTACGGACTAATGCCTTTCAGACACAATGTTTGATAATGTACTTAAGTCAAGGTTGATGGTTGCTTTCAGTATACCCTTCCCATTAACATTTACTGAATTATCAATACTGAGTTGGCTCACAATGCGGCAAACATTGTATGCAAATCTGCTGAGTGGCAGGAAAATTCATAGTGCACTGCTGGGGGGTATTAAGACTAGGCTGGAAAAGCCGTTTACAATCTCAATAGGAGTTGGGATTAGGCTACCGCAATTGTGTTGCACATTGGGACTGCCTTTGAAGACTTGAAGTGCTATTGGCTCAGATTACAAAGCAGGACTAGTGGGCCAGAAAACATCTTTAGCGCAGATTCACTGCTTCCCTGTCTGTTTCTGGGCACAGTTCAAAGCGTGTAACATTCAAAGCCCTATATAGGATGGGATGTGGGTATATGAAGGACTATTGACTTCCACATGAACCTGCTTATCAACAGGAGAGAAGTGTCTCTGTGTGTGTAAGAAATAGGGAGAGGGGAGGGCGCCCCCACTTCACCCTGAGCAAATGTGGAGCTTGACCCCAAAATGTTTGCACACCCATAGGCAAGCAAAGACTGTTGGTTTTATATAATTTACTTTTAAAGATAACCAAAATCCAGACAGAACAGCAACAGAAGGTTGCAAACATATTTTGTTTCTACTCTTTTTAAAAAATTGCGTTCACACTTTGAATCAAAACAAATATTTGTGTTCTTAGAAAAAGATGCCTTTAGCCCAGTAGTTTGGATTATAATTTTGCTCCAGAACATTAACTTGTTACTTTTTTTTTTTGGAAGGAAGGAAGGAAGGAAGGATCATCTATAAAAAGCTGTATTTCCCATTTAAAAATACTTATTTTTAAAATACTTGCCTACTGTTGAAAATGACATTATAGCAATAAAAATGGATACTAGCATAATGGCTTTGTTCTCCCTTCGTGGTGAGAGGCACTGTGCCTCTGAATGCCAGTTGATGGGAATTGCAGGTGGGGAGGGGGCTTGTGTTCAAATTCTGCTTTTTTAGGTGTTTGGCTGGCCACTGTGAAACAGGATGCTAGACTAGCCTTGACCCAGCAGGCCCTGATCTGTATCAGTTCAAATAAATTAAAATTCTTAACAGAAAAGGGGCCTCTGTATCGTCCGATTTGGGGTGGAAGTAGATATTAAAAATGGGGTTCCCACTCTATCCTGAGCTTTCCTCAGAAAACAAATGCAGGGATGGAGAAGAGATACTTGCAAGGAGAACTGGTAGTGGTGAAGGAACAGGGCAGGAGAAGAGTGTTAAATGGGGCTTACTCCAAGGAAGGCTTTATATAAGATTGCAGACTTAATTCATGTTCTCCAGCTGAGCTTTAAATCCAGAAGCAGACTGGGTTGGTGTTAAAAAGAGAGGCACATTTCATAGGAGATTTGCACATGTTCGGGAAAGATTAAGCACCTCACCCTCCCACCCACTGCTTTCCCCCTAAAAAAAAAAAAAGTAAAAAGAGCACGGGTATGTGTGCATGCTCAACCCTTTCCTATCACTTTTCTGCACTCCAAATGACCCTGTCGTCAGCAGCTTACCCTATCCCAGGGTTCAAAATTCACATTTCATGTTAGGAACCAGGGAAACAGCAAGGGGGAGGGTAAGGTTAATGATCTCACTACAATTTCTCTGCTCCAAATTGCCTTTTCCCTTCTCTATAAAATGTACAATCAGGTTGGTGTCGTGTGTGTAATGTGTAGTTTGGCCCTCGTGAACACGCTTAAGAGTCTTGCTGCTTTGTGGTAAATAAAACAATATGACACCACTAGTTCACTCAGGCAACATGCAAACTGTAAAATACCAAGAGAGGTGTATATGGTTGTTTAAGATGCAACTATGTCTGTCACTCACACTTTACAAGTTTGTTGAGGGAAACCTAAGTGTACATGAAGTTTACTACAGTGGTGCCTCACTAGACGAATTTAATTCATTCCACGGGTCTTTTCTTATAACGAAAAATTCGTCTAGCGAATCCCATAGGAATGCATTGAAAAAAATTTTGAAATTTTTTTGCCCATAGGAACGCATTAATTGAATTTCAATGCATTCCTATGGGAAACCGCGATTCGCTAGACGAATTTTTCATAAAACGAATTCGTCTAGCGAGGCAACCTCCGCTCGAAAAATCCTTTCGTTAAGCGGAAATTTCGTTAAGCAGGGCATTCGTTAAGCGAGGCACCACTGTATCTAAAATGTGGAGCCTCCTTCACTAACGGACTGGAAAAAGTCTACCTTCCTGACAGAGATATCAGAAAACTACAACGTTCTATCCCCACCGCCAACCCTAAAAAACCTCAATAGTTTAATCTCTATAAAGATCATAAATATGACAAGAAAAGGGACAATTATTTGAAAAGTAAATTATGCTTGTTCTGGAAACAGTGTCTCTAGGATGAACGCACCTGCCCTCTAGGAGTTTATAAACAGCACCCCAATTTGTGAATAGACAAATTTTCACTGACTTCTGCTGCTCTGTGAACACCAGTTTCCTCTCTGTTTCCTCTCTTTAATAACTGTGGTACCTTTACAAGCTGAAGCTACTTCTCCAGATTTACCCCTGGACAGCCCCCCTGGACCCCTCCAAACATCCCTTTTAATGTGCATTCTTGATGTTTCATTTTCATGATGGTATCTGGGCAGTTATAAGTAATCCCACTTTGAATACCATTTGCAAAATTGGAGAAGCATTGCAGAACAACTACAAAGCAGAATGATGGTCCAGTATAAATCCACCACGAATGCACTATTATTGCATCAGTGACATGTTGCGGAAGACACCCCAATCCCCACCAGTCTAGAGGGGTCCTCAGCCTCTCCCACAAGCCCTTACAGTCATCTTTCAATATAGGACTTCTCCGTCCATTTCAACTTCCCTTTCTTATTTCTAGTTCCTGATTCTTTAATCCCCCCCCTCTCCTACTTCTTTGAAACACTCCTCATTTTCAGATTCTGTTACCTCTTTCCCCCCAATCCAAATCAGTTTTTGTTTAAATGCTCAGCACAGTATTACCTTCCATTACATAGCTTTTAACACTAAGCTATTTGGGAGATCCTGAGACACCCATATTCACAGCACACACCATATTTCAGATGCACTGGGCTAAGGTGCCAAGCTTCACTGGTTACAAAATCCAAAATGCAATCTATTTTTTCCTTCTAAAAGGGGAAAAAAGAAAGATAATCTAAAAAGTTCAGGATATCTATCCAGTAAGATTATCATATCGATTGGGGGGGAAGGGAGGGGAGAGGGATGAAGAGCAATATAAATGATAAGCCTCACTGTACCAAGAAGATCACCCAAATCAGTAGTTAGGGCTGAAAGTTGGGTGCAATATACAGGGCTCAGCTTTCGTCCTCTTAGAGACAGAACTCAATCCCTTCCAGCCTACAGTAACAAGAAAAATAGTTGCTCGAATTCTTTTGATTGGAAATTTGAATCTGTTGTGGGTTTTATGATTACTTAAAAAAAACACACACACTTATCTGTAGGTTTTTAAATAATTTATAATGCAGCTTCCCTTTTTCTCCTCCTCCTCCTTATTCTGTTCTGCTAGTGAGCGCAGAGAATGCTAATCACTACAGGCTGAACTGGCACAGCTGCGATTCACGGAGGCTCCTCCCCAATGAGCTCATCCTCAAGCAGTGCAAATGAGAATGACATAATGTTTCTCCGAAGCCTGACACGCGTAAAACTAATTTCTCAAGCCGCAGCCACTATCCCCTCCAATACAGCTTTCTCCCCTCCCAAGATCATTCATTATGAGGAAGACATCATTACAGCTTCAGGGGGGAAAGGGGATAGGAAAAACAAATGCAGTGCTTCAACATCATCGGATTAGCCTGCCCCCCTTTCACTCCCACCAATCTTTAGGTCAATAATACCACCAGCACTGCCATTTCTTCTTCTTCTGTAAAATAAATGGAAGCTATGTATTTCTGGAGAGGGCAGAAGGACGGACGAGGAAACAGAATTATTGAGGACAAAGCCTTTGGACAGGGAATTTATCCTCATTCATTTCCCCCTGTTGAAATCTGTCAGGCCCCCTTCTACTTCCTATAACAGTTTTGTCTGACTAGTACTGATTTTTAAGCATCACACAGTTCCTTTATATGGAAGCACCTGAGTATGTGAGCACAGAGTGAGGGGGATCTCTTGTCGGGATCCACACATGTCTGATGCAGGAGCCAAAGATTCAAGCCATCCCCACAGAAAGGCTGGCTTCCTTCAATGGCCAACCAATCTGCACTGGCTGAAGCTGCCAGCGATACCTGGTTGAGACAAACTGCTCAATACATAACAACATTAGAAAGGAAAGGAGCAGGATGTTCAGTCTTAACACCTTGAAGAAAGTCACCAAAACACTTGCACAGTGAGACACGAACGCGCGCACACACCTTTTGCAGTCCAAGGGGCACATTCCCTTCCCTGACCAACAATCCTGGTAGCATGGGATGATGGATACTAAATGAAAAGGCTGCAGAGCTACTGGCTAAGGAGCTGAACCAGATTCCTGGCTCTGGGACTGGTGTTACCTGATCAGGGGCCCAAGAGAGGCACAGCACCTAGGCCCACAGAACCAGAGGCAGGACCCTCACAGGTGCTGTCCTTGGGCCTGATGAACTGAGTATTGCCCATGCCACCTTGCCAGTCCATCAGCAGAGGGAGCACACCAAGCACAGAACAAAGGAGAAGCAGCCCAGTGGGCTGGTTCTTTAAGAATCTCTAGGGCAGGCATGTCAAACCTGCGGCCCTCCAGATGTTTTGGCCTACAACTCCCATGATCCCTAGCTAGCAGGACCAGTAGTTGGGGAAGATGGGAATTGTAGTCCAAAACATCTGGAGGGCCGCAGGTTTGACATGCCTGCTCTAGGGTTTAATAAAGGAGGACTGGATTGGACGCAGAGGCTCAAAGGCTTCTACAGTATTCACTTTAGGCCCTCACTGAAGGATGATAACAAGGAACTCTCCATGGTGCTGCGACATCTAACCAAACTGGCTCCATGGGCAGAAGCAGGAGCGGAACAAGACACACTTTGTGACGGACTGGGCCTATTTTGTTTATTGATATACCAAGGCCTATACTCTTTCCTTACATCCAGGGTAAGTCATACGACAATTCATGGCCTCCTCTCAATCAACACAACACTGCAACAGCAGCCAAAGCTAGCCTTAGCTGATAACAGATATAAAGGATGCCTTAACTGCAGGTACTCTGTCAAAATCAAATAGCTAACATCCGTAAAAAAAAAACAACCCCAAAAAACCCTGCAAATGGTTTATTTTAATTTTCGGGAAAACCAAACAAATTAAACACATACACAAAGATGCCAGCTTTTCTCAGCCTTGCTTTAGTAAGCACAGATGTCTGGCACTTCAACAGATATTTTTGTACATTACTTAACGCAAGCTACAAAGCTGCTACTTTTACAGAGGATGCTGCCTGCTGGTTAACAGTTTCCTGAAATTTCACAGCTATTTCTTGAGCCCCTTGGCTAGAAAATAAGGCATATCCTCACTTCATGATCATTTACAATGGGTATGCAGTACTGCTCTTCAAGCAAAGGCTATTGGCTTAAGCACTCTACAGTTTATATAAGCTTTATTGGTGGCAGTATCATATAAGCATATACTTATTTAATTGAGGATTTATGAGCTTTTAGTTTTGTTCCCACAAGGAAGGGGGCAGAACATAAATTAACAGGAAACAGAAAAGCTACGTACAAGCAACAACACTACCACTAGCTTTTTCAACAGGTATAAGCCCAGGCACAACAATAACAGCATAAACCCAAAATGTCTAGCACCATGTTCTATGCACAACATAGGACTTTCCTCTACCTCTTCACACTGTGGCCAAAAGCTTAGATTGGGGCACACATCATGGGAAGTTTTTAATGTTAACCCCCCCCCCCGGTTTTAATGTATCTATGTATGTGTTTTTGTCTGGTTGGTTGGTTGTAAGCTACTTTGGTTTGCCCTGGGAAAGATAAAGCAGTAAGTAAGTAAGTAAGTAAGTAAGTAAGTAAGTAAGTAAGTAAGTAAGTAAGTAAGTGGCTCTCCAGATGTTGTTGAACTACAACTTCCATCATCCCTGGCCAGTGACCCCCATGCTGGCTGGATCTGGAGGGCACTGCATTGGCAACCCCTGCCCTAGATTAATGTGTGAATGTATCTCCCCCCCCACCGCCCCTGCTCAATTGTGATAATGTAAGGAATGCGGTTGGTGCTGTGGGTTAAACCACAGAGCCTAGAGCTTGCTGATCTGAAGGTCAGCGGTTCGAATCCCTGCGACGGGGTGGGCTCCCATTGCTCGGTCCCAGCTCCTGCCAACCTAGCAGTTCGAAAGCACATCAAAGTGCTGCTCTGGTTCACCAGAAGCGGCTTTGTCATGCTGGCCACATGACCTGGAAGCTATAAGCCGGCTCCCTCGGCCAGTAAAGCGAGATGAGCGCCGCAACCCCAGAGTCGGTCACGACTGGACCTAATGGTCAGGGGTCCCTTTACCTTTACCTAAGGAACATATTGCCAACTTATAATTAGCCACTTCACATACTTTGCAAGATACTGACATTAATTCAGGCATTTGCTTGTGAATGATGAAGGGGCACCTGAATGGGTCAACAGGCTCCATTTCCAGCCCTACATGTGTCCCTTAGAGTCTTTGTAGGGACTGTACCTGTGTTTACGTCTGTACCTGTAAGCTTCCATACAGATTTTCTAATGAATGTACATGGGGGTGGGTGGGAAAGGGGCAGAGTCTGCTGCTGCAATAGTGCCCCCCCCACATACTAGCTGAATACTTATGAACACCTGAGAAAAGAGCAAGAGGCCTTACCAACATTACCCAAATGATCCTGATGGATAACAGAGCACCCACCCAATTTCATTTAGAATGCCTATACAGTAACTTGCTTTATAACCCTGAGAGGCTCTTGAAGTCGCTTACTAAAAAATAAAAAATAAATCACATAACAAAAATGAGCATCAAATAAATGCCCCTAGGGTGACTGGATTACTAAGATTGCATTTCCCACCTGGGTCTTTCTTGGTGCTATCCTCTGATTCAAGGGAAGGAAGACCCAACAGCTGGATCCCATTCAACCTAAGATGGAAGCAAGTCTCTTGCTGGAATTTGCCACCTGCCGGGCAGAGCAGATCAGCTGTAGGTTGTTCAGCCCATAATGGAAGCAGGCTTTTCCCTACTGGAAGCTGGCGTTGGAATCTGGAGTATCATCTGTAACTGAAGGATTTTCCTTGTTCATAACAACCAATGCTCACCCCTCTTTGCTCTGCCCCTTCCCCGCGTTTGTTAGAATCTGGTTCCCTACAGCGAGAAACAGGGTGCTAGACTAGGTGGTCTGATTGAGCAAGGCTCTTCTTTCTCATTACCCATATCCTTTTTACATATGTGACAAAAGGAGACAGCAGCAGTACAAATGCACCTTCGCATGCCCAATTCCCATTTACACTTGCATGCCAGTGCACGTAGATAAATAGGTACTGCTGCAGCGGGAAGATAAAAGGTGTTTTCCTGTGCTCTGGCTTCCGTCAGTGTTGCATTGCACCAGAAGCGGTTTAATCATGCACGACCCAGAAAGC